>NW_028225186.1:27551264-27918764 GCF_052327205.1 Somniosus microcephalus | reverse complement strand
CAGTGGAACACACAGACACTCACATACACTGAGAGAGACAGAGAGAAGAGAGAGATACACAGAGTGAGAAAGACAAAGTCAACTGAGTAACTGAAATTTGAAAACTGAGTAACCAAACGCCAGAGGAACGGTGGCATAGTGGTTAGCACTGTTGCCTCATCAGCGCTAGGGACCCGGGTTCCAATCCGGCCTCGGGTGACTGTCTGTGTGGAGTTTGCAGATGTAGGTTAGGTTTTTTTTTATGATAAAATTGACACTTAGTGTTAGGGGGGTTAAATACGTGGGGTTACGGGGATCGGGTGGGATATGTGTCGGTGCAGGCTCGATGGGCTGAAATGGCCTCTATCTGCACTGTGGGGTTTCTGTGGTTTCTGTGGACAAATGAGTAACCAAGGAGGCAACTCAATAACTGAATACTTGGCATTCACATTGGGGACGGAAGTCCTATGGGAATGGATTTGGCCGCCTTACCGGGGCTTCGGGTGCTGCATTCCCGCTTGGGGAACCGAGTTGGGGTCGTCAAATGGCCTTGTGCATTGTCTGAAACACTGGTTAATGAGCTGTCAAGGTAGCAAATGACAAACCAAAAGGGCAACTCATTAACTGAATACATGGCATTCACATTGGGGACGGAAGTCCTATGGGAATGGATTCGGCCGCCTTACCGGGGCTTCGGCTGCTGCATTCCCGCTTGGGGAACCGAGTTGCGGTCGGCAAACGGCCTTGTGCATTGGAGTCGGGACCAGCAGACACGAATTTAGGAAAATTGTGTGGAGGCGGGATGGAGGCGGGTTTGGGCCCGCACGCCAGTTTTGCGATTTTTATCCCCCACACGCCTCCAATCCCGCCTCCCCGGCCCTAGCAAAATCCAGCCCATTACATCAGCAGCTTTGATTCCGATGTAAATAATGTGGTGGATAAAACACAAACAACTCAAGGACATTATCTTAATCAGACCTCTCTCGGGAATGAAGCTGGGATGTCTCCCAGTACAGGACTGAACCAACAATAATAATGAGCGATTTCATTTACAGCGTTCATGTAATTGTATTGACCATGTTCACTCCTGTCAATTCATTTTAAATATTACCAATTTCTCCCCACTGTAGACTGAACCCAGGGACACAGGCAGAGCCGTTTCAATCTGTCCCTGCAGTTTCCCAGTTAAAATGTGAAGTGTCAGTCCCTGACTCAGGGACAGTTAAAGGCCACGTTCAGGATTGGAGCCGAATAATTATTGTGGGTGATATTAGGGGACGGACACTGAAAGTGTCCCATTGACATTCCTTTCTCTGCTATTTTACTGCAGGTGTTTACCTGTTTATTCTACATTGGTTAAGGGCTCAATTAAAATTAGAACTGTGACACCTCCTGACTGCATTCCTCCAGTTCAGTCGTGACCGGCAACCTAACCTCGACCTTCCATCAATGAAAACCGATCGGAAAATCTGCTGTCCATGTCGACCATCACCATTGCCCTCACTGAGGCTCATTTCCTCCTAGTCTGCCAATGACATAAATTTAACATTCGCATCCTTGATTTAAATTCCTCCATGGCCTCACCCCTCGGCAACTCTACCATCTCCTTCAAACCTGCAGCAAACCTACCAGTGATCTCTCCATATCTCTGACACTGGCCTCTTTCGCTGAGACTGCCATCAGTTAGTTACAGTCTCACCGATCGCATCGTAGCTAGAGCAGCTCCAGCAATGGGTTCTCTTCCCACGCCAGCACCGTTCACACTCGAGTCTCTGAACTTTCCATTCTTGCCCCTCCTCTTCCTCATCTACATGCTGCCCTTTGTGACATCATCTACAGACCGCAGCCTACAGCTTCTGGCCGCAACTCAAATTCCAAACCCATGTAACAGATTCTATCCTCCTACCTGCCTGTTATCTGAGGCTGAATATGAGGATTTGTAACCTCTGATCGCTATTCGTCCCTGACCTGAGCTTCCGAACTCACCTCCTCTCCATCACAAGTGACGCCCATTTCTGCCACCATAACATCGCTGTGCTCTGCCCTTGCCTCAGGCCACATGGCACTGAAACATACAATCAGGCATTTATCAGCACCACACTCTCCGTCCTCACCTCCAATCCGTCTCCTCTTCATTCCTCTGACTTCGGCCTCTCTGTTGGTCGGACTCGCATTGCTTGTTTCCACATTTACCTCTCTGATCGGAGCCAAATAACCTCCAGCAAAGTTTTCTCTGTCCCTACCCCACCCCGAAGTACCGTTACCTATGATGTCTCCCAAGGATCTCTTCTTCCTCCTCTACATGCTTCCTTTTGGAGCTTATATGCGCAGGCTTCGCCTTCTACTAGAACCACATAATCAGGGAGTCATAGAATAGTTGGCCATTCGCCCCATCAAGTCTGTTTCGAAGAGCAATTCCGTTTTTCCCAATCTCCGGCTGTTTTTCCACATCCCTGCAGATGGATCGACTTCAAGTATTTTCCAATGCCCTTTTGGAGGCTACTATTGAATCTGTATCCACCACCCTATGGGGTAGTACATTCCAAATCCTAACCACTCGTTGATAAAAAAGATTTTCCTCACGTCTCCTCTGGTTCTTTTGCCAATTACCTTAAATCTGTGCACTAAGTTTATCGATCGTTCAGCCATTGGAAACAGTTTACTCTACTTTAGACCATTCAAATTTTCAAACAGCTCTATAAATCTCCTCTTACCCTTCTCTACTCAAAGGGAACAACCCCAGCTTCGTCAGAGCAGCTCAGAGGTTGGCTGTTCTGCAGCCAATGTCCCACCCCCTGATTCCACAAACACTTACCACCACCTACAAGGCACAGGTAAAGAGTGTAATAGATTGCTCTCCACTTATCTGGATGAGTGCAGCTCAAACAACATTCAAGAAGCTCGACAACATCCAGGACGAAGCAGCCCGTTTTCATTGGCACCCCATCTTCCACTTTAAACGTTCACTCCCTCCGCCACCGGCGCACCGTGGCTGCACTGTGTACCATCTACTGGATGCAATGCTGCAACTCGCCAAGGCTTGGTCGGCAGCATCTATACACCCGCGAACTCTACCACCGAGGAGGACAAGCTTAGCAGATGTATAGGTACGGTATTACCTGCAGGTTCCCCTCCAATTTCCCCTCCAAGTTACGCTCCATCCAGAATTGGAAATATATCGCGATTCCTTTATCGTCGCTGGGTCAAAATCGTAAAACTCCCCCCAAACAGCACTGTGGGAGTACCTTCACCACACGGATCTAGTTGTTTAAGAAGATGGCTCACTTTCACCTTCTCAACGAGAATTAGGGCTGTGCAAAGCCGGCGCTGTCCATATCCCATGAACAAATTAATAAAAGCTTACCAATCTATCCACGAAACTGCAATTGCTGATATCCTGGAAACGTACTAGTAAATATCTTCAGTACCCTCTCCAAAGCCAACACGTCCTTCCTAAAGTGTGGTGTCCAAAGTTGGATACAATAATCTAGCTGGGCCAGAACTGGTGCTTTACATAGTTTTAGCGTAAATTCCTGTCTTTACTGTACTAATAAAGCTTGATCAGCTGCTTTGTTCCCCTGTCCTGTCACCTTCAAAGAATTGTGCAAAAACATCTCTCTCTTCTGGTGCACCCTATAAATCTATATCTCCCTGGATTCCCTCCCCCACCCCGCGTACAACCAAACTCTCCCCTCTGTCAACAAGTCGTCTGATTACTTGTCAAACATTGCGTTTGGATGCTTCACAAATATCTTGAAGCAAACATTGGCAAGACTGAAGACATAATCTTTAATCCCAGCAATACGCTTTGTATCTTAGCCACCAGCACCAATGC
Organism: Somniosus microcephalus; assembly: GCF_052327205.1. Classification (NCBI taxonomy): domain Eukaryota; kingdom Metazoa; phylum Chordata; class Chondrichthyes; order Squaliformes; family Somniosidae; genus Somniosus; species Somniosus microcephalus. The sequence goes on along the minus strand of NW_028225186.1, from coordinate 27,914,950 downwards.
ACTCCTTGGCTGTTAGCTCAGAATGACACTCAGCACACTGTTTGATGCTAATTTATGCTTCATTCCAATTAGTCACTCCATAACTGTAATTGCCCACATCAAGCTCAGTAGCTTCCTCAGCTACACGCCTTCCGCTCTAATCAGGTATCAAGATGCTCATCAGTGCCTTTGACACATCCATACCCAACTATTCCAGTGGCCACCTGGCTGACCTCCACATTCCTTACACTTTCACTGACCGGTATAAATCTCAGCCCTGCAGTGAAAGGCAAAGATCTGTGCAACACCGGCACTGCTCGGTAATGACACAGACCTGTACATCCACAGCCCTCCATTGTAAGGATGCAGACATTTCCAACTCCAGCATTGCACAGTAATGACCAGAGCTCTACATCCACAGCCGTGTACAGTAAGTACACAGACCCGTACATCCACAGCCTTCCATTGTAAGGACGCAGACATTTCCAACTCCAGCATTGCACAGTAATTACCAGAGCTCTACATCCACAGCCGTGTACAGTAAGTACACAGACCTGTACTGCAGCCAGACTCAAAACGAAAGATCACAGAGCTTTAAAACAGAAAATGAGTCGTATGAAAAATGCCAGAAACAAGATTGTTGATATCCAGGAACATTATGTAAAGCAAAGGACGGAATTGAACAACTTATTTCGGAACCAAAGAGAGGTTGCAATTAACCAATAGCAGGCAACATTGAGGTAAACTCTGATACATTTTATATGTAAGCTGTTAGCTAGGGAAATAGTTGGGCCTATTGAAGTCCCAAAGGAAAATCTTCATGCAGAGGCAGAGGACATGGATAAATTATTAACTGAGTATTTTGCATCTCAAGGTTACACTAGAAGAGGAGAGGGTCGTTATGGACAGAGTATTAATAGAGAGAGCAGAAGTACTAAAAGATAAGCATTACTGAAATTTGGTAAGTCACCTGGTCACAATGGAATGCATCCTATGTTGCTAAAAAGCAACGATAGAAATGGCAGAGGCGTTGGTCACAAATTTTAACCCTCATTTGATACAGAAGTAGTGTTGGAGGAGTGGAGAGTTGCTAAGGTTGTGTCCCTATGCAAGAAGGGGGATATTTTACAATTCATGGAAATACAGGCCATTCAGCTTTGCAACGGTGGTGGGGAAGTTATTGTGAACCACGAACAGTGACACAATTAGTTTCCTTTGAAAAGGCATGACTTAATCAAGGAGAGCCAGCATAGAACTGTAAAAAGAAAATCATGTATGACTAAATTGATTGAATGTTTGAAGAGGTGACAGAGAACGTTTATCAATGTAGTGAGAGCTTGAGAATGGAGGTTGGAGACAGATCTGGGATAACGCAAAAGTGTGAATCACAAGGAGAGTGAGGAATTTTGTGAGTGCAGGAATCGGTGGAGAGGAGAAATTAATTGATAGGTATAAGGTAGGTTAGGAAAGTAATCATCAGTTTGGAAATTTGTTCTGTCTTGTAACAAAAGAAACTGCATGGTCAGATGCAGTTAGCAGTTAAGAGCTATCAGCTATTAATGGTTGCTTGAGTAGATGATAAATGCCGTGTGCTGGAAGCTGATTGAGCAGTTCTGGATTGTTTGTCTTTCAAAATATATATATTAAGCACAAACATGCAAAAGAACAGAGCTTTGAGTCGGAGCTGGAAACTCAAATGGAGTGCATTGCAAGCAAAGAGGAATTTTGTCAGCGCAGGATTTCGGTAGAGAGCGGGAAGACGTCTGAGTGTAAAATAGAAGTGGGGCGACAGAACCGAACGTCTCTAAGGTAATAGACACGAGGGAGACCTGCGGGACAGCTAGAGGAGCGGCCGCAGAAAAAGGAAGCCCCAAGGTCCCTGAGGGAGCACGAGCCTCAGGAAGCGAGGTATGAGACATTAGCGCAAGGGAAGGATCTGATTGGTGAGTAGTTGGTGATTATTTTCTGTTAAGTCTTTTGTTTATTTCTGTGAAGTTATTTAATAGTCAATTAATTAGAGGCATGGCCCGGTACCTCGGTCCCGTGCAATGCACATCTTGTGCCATGTAGGAACTCCAGGACATGTTGTGAGCAGGAGGAGAGCAAGCACAGGATTTTTGAGCTTGAGCAGCAGCTGGCAGCACTCAGTGCAGCCGCGAGGCTGGGAGCCACGTGGACAGCACGTTTCAGCTGGAGGTCACCCAGCAGTGCATAAGTGTGGAGGCAGAGAGGGAATGGATGACCGTCAGACTGACAATGAGGATGAGGCAGGTAGTGCAGGAGTCCCCTGAGTGCATCTAACTTTCTAACTAGTGTTCAGGACTGAATAATGGTGAGGACGGTGATTTCTCTGTGGAGTACAGCCAAAGCCAACTCCATGGCACCACGGTGGCTCATCTGTACTGGGGGGGGGCGCGGAGTGTGGTACAGGGCGCAGGAGAAAGATCGGGAAAGCAATAGTGATAGTAGATTCGATATTGAGTGGAACCGACCGGCATTTCTGCGGCCACAGACGTGATTCCAGGATGGTATGATGCCTCTTGACAGATCGGATGCGTGCCCTAAAGAAGTGCCTCTGCGGGCAGCTAGTTCTGCTTTCTGGAGAACGTCAACCCGCAGAAATCCCTTACAAACTTACACCTGGTAAACGCATAAGATTTGGAAAAAATAAAAAATATATTTTTACACTCATTTATGATTTAAAAATGCTTTAAAAATGGTAAGTTTATATTTAGCCCCATAAAAAAGTTTAATTATATTTTTCAGAAAAAATAATTTTTTTAAATAATATTTAATCTATTGTAATTTCAACTATTTTGAAAACAGTGGTGATTGTTAATGTTTTTAAAGTAATTTGCAGTGTATTTGGGGTGATCTCCTTTATAAATTTGATAGGTCTACCTTTCAAGTGTATGAAGGGAGTTCTCATTTTTTGATTGGCCCCCAGTGATCCACCTGATGCCATGGACGCTTGCGAATCACGTGCGCCCCTGGGATACGTGGGCCCTGCAAATTGCGAGCTGGAGAGGCCGAGCAGCCGAATTGTCCGCACCTTGAGACACCTCAGGTAAGTCCATGGAGTTTTTCCAGATCAGTGGCCTCCGCACAGAGGGAGCCTCCGATTGGAAAATATGGCCCATGAGTTCTAGATAGAGTAGATAGAGAGAAACTGTTCCCATTGGCAGATGGGGCTAGAACCAGGTGACACAGATTTAAGGTGATTGGCAGAAGAACCAAAGCGTCATGAGGTAAAACGTTTTTATGCTTCGAGTGGTTAGGATCTGGTGATCAGTGCCTGAAAGCGTGGTGCAGGCAGATTCAATTATGGCTTTCAAAACGGAATTCGATAATTACCTGAAGGGAAAAAATGCAGGGCTACGAGGAAACATCGGGGGAGTGAGACGAATGAAGTATACTTACAGAGAACTGGCACAGGCTTGACTGGGTGAATGTCCTTCTTCAGTGCTGTAACCCTCCTATGATTCTATGACTCTACAAGTGGCTGGCACCTTCTCCTGAGACTGTGCCCCTAGATCTACACTCTCCAGCCAGTGGAAACAACCTCTCAGCATTTAGCATGTCAATCCCTATCAGTGTATTTTATGTATCATTGCGATCACCTCTCATTCTTCTAAACTCCATTGAGTCTACTCAATATCTCCTCTAAAGTCAACCCTCTCAGCTGAGGAATCAATTGAGAGAATCTTTGTTGCACCTCCTCTCTCAGCAAATTCGGGGCTATTGTCTGAAACATTGATGTCAATGAGCATTTCGGTTATTTGCTCAGTCCCTTTCTGCTGATCCTACTTGCTGTTTCAAAAAGCTGAACTGACGCTTGCTCCCAGAAGTGGGTTATTACAGTGGGTGAGGTCTGAGTGGCGAAACACAAACTCAGCAGGAAACAATTTTCTCCAGCTCCCCCTTTAAGGGGCCGAATTCAACCTCTCCTGTTTAAACTCCACGGGTAAATGCACTGACCCGTCTCCTGTCAGAGCCCTCAAGATTTGCACTGCCACTTTCTGCGGTTCCTAGCGGTTTCCTGAGAATTGTAATGGTTACACCTTCCAATGAATGCTCACATTAGTCCTGTTAAGCACAAGCTGAGTGGAGATCATGGGCGAGATATAACTATTAATGTGGCTCGCTTCCTTACAGAGCATTAGTTCAGCCTATTTCTTGAACAGTATTTTTAATTCTTAAAAATCGGATTGAAACTTAATAAAATTGTCCAATGTAAATACCTTCCAGCTGCTGTTAAGGAATCGCAGAATCATGCAGCACAGAAGGAGGTTATTTGGCCCCTGGTGCCAGTGCCAGATCTCGGAAAGAACTACAATTAGGCCCTCTAAGAATCATCTTTCTCCACAGCCCTGTAAATGTTTTCCTTTTCAATTAGATATCCAACTCTCCTTTGAAAGTCATTACTGAATCTTCTTCCATCGCCCTTTCAGGCAGGGCATTCCAGATCATCATAACTCGCTGCATAAAAATAAATTCCATCTCTCTCTCTCTCTGGTTCTTTTATCAATTAAGGTCAATCTGAAATCCTCTGGTTACCGAAACTCCCGGCTGTGGCACAAAGTTTATCCCTCTCTACTTTATCTAAACCACTCATAATGTTGAACGACTCAATTAATATCCCCTTAACCTTCACTGTTGTAACTCAGCACTCAATCCAGTCCTGAGTACGGTGCTTGCTCTCCTCCAATGAATTGTAACCTGTGCGGAGGGTCTGCTTTGCCTCCGGGTAAACAAAATCTTGTCTGTCCTTGTGTGTAATAGTGAGGCGAGACCCAGAGGATAATTTCACATTTTTGCAACATAAAGTGGTTGGGGATTTTAAGGATTGAAACTTGAAATCTCATAACTTTACCACTGAGCTATACCCGCAGTGGAAATGATGCAATACTTTAGAGGCAAGCAAGTGTTTATTCTGCATTGTCTCTCCCAGACAACTAGATTTCCAGCCCTGCCCAGGGCTCAATCTCTTCCACCTCGCCTCCTCCTTATTTTGACCAATTCAGAGACAAGAGTGCAGAATGAATGCAATGGCCAAGGGTTAGTGATCAGGCTGAATCCGATCTCTGAATCAGCAAATGAGATGGAAGAACGGCCTTCTTACAGGAACAAGAGCCGTGACTGCTCGCTCTGCAGAGCAGCATTAGTCAATCCGGTATGTCAGCGCCTGCTGTGAGCTGGGTGAACAATGGGCACAAGCCCAGCTCCGGGCCAATTGTATCTTTGTGGAGCCTCAGGTGTTGGAACATCACATGCCCTCACAGATCAACTTTCTGTGTGCAACTCTTTTTAAGAAGGTTTTGCTTCGAGATGTTGGGGAGTGAAGCCAGGACCTCACCCAAGCAATGCTTGCGCTCTACCAGTGAACTACATCTCCAGACGACAGTACGAATCACGGAAAGAAGGATTGAGAGCCTTATCTTACTGCTGCCACCCAATGCTTTACAGGGTATAAAATCAGCTGCTTGTCAGACAACTATACCTGAATTATGCGGACCTGATACAATTGCGAGTCAACAGAAGAAACCAGGCGGCGACAATCAGAGTAATGAGCAAAGGGGCGTTGAGAAGTAAGGCTGAGATTCCTTGGGCTGTTCTATAAATCTCCTTACTGTTTCAGGTCGCCGTTTTCAGGATGCTCCCGTTAACACTCACGTTGAGTACGGTTGCATATGTGTGTATTGAACAGGAAACATTGTGGAAAATAAGGATGATTGACGTTCCTGAAATTCTCTTTCTGCTATTACTTTTTATCTCGACAAATGTCCAAATACTAGAGCTCCACTGCTACATCTGGAGGATTAGCTTTAACCTCCATTTCCATTCATGTGATAAACTGATGCACTAATACAAATTGTCACCGCTGGTTCTTGCAGATATGTGAAGCCGTGTCATTCTTCCATCTCACTTTATGATTCAGAGATCAGTTTTCAGCCTCTGGTCAAGAAATCTTGGCAATCGCATTTCCGTCGAACTGGCATAACCTATAACTTGGCTGGCAATCCAGTCCTGGTTTGGGAGCCAATTAATTAGTGTCTGCTTTCGTCCAATGAATTATATTCTGTGTGGAGCGTCTGTTTGGTCTTGTCCGTCCTTCTGTAAGTGTAAGGCGAGTCCAAGTGGAGCTTGTCACAATTGGCATTACAAAGTTGCTGGAGATGGTGGGAATTGAACCTGGGACCATTCATGTGCTCCATCACTGAATTGCATTCCCACTCATAATCTGCAATGTTTTAGATGCAAGCAAGTGTTTATTCTGTATTGTATCTCCTAGCGAACCAGATATGGTAATGGTGCCAAATAAATGCATGTTGTTGCTGAATTAAATAGACTGTTTGCTGTAACGCCTGCCGTTAGACCCGCCCCATCTACAATTCATTGGCTGACACAATGATATCAGTAGATATTTCGGTTATTGACTCAGTTACCTTCTGCTCAGTCCACTTGTTCTTCAGTAAAACCGGAACTGACGATTCCTGCCGGAAGTAGATTACCACAGTAGGCAGAGACTGAGTCACGAACCACAAACCCATGAGCACACAATTTGTTCCAGCACCCCATTGGGGCCGAATCCATCCTCTCCTGTTTAAACTTCAGGGCTAAATGCACTGACGCGTCTCCTGTCAGAGGCCTCAACTTTGGCACCGCCACTTTCTGCGATTCCTCGAGGTATCCTGACAATTGCAACGGTTACACTTTCCACTGTATGTTCGCGTCAATGCTGCTAACCATAAGGTGTGTCGAGATCATGGTCGAGATATGACATTTAAAGCAACTCACTCCGTTAAGGTGTAGTGCCTAACTTTATTTCTTGAACAGTAGATTACCTGTTAAAAATCGGATTGAAAAATGTATGAGAATAAAATTTACATTCTCCAAGCTCTTGTGCATCAGCCTCACTGACATAGGTCAGAGAATCACAGAATCATACAGAACAGAATGACATCATTCAGCCCATCGTGCCTGCAGCGACTATCCGAAAGAGCGAACAATATAGTCCCTGCATCCTCACCCACTCTTTTCCCAGAGCCCTGCATTTGTTTTCCGTTTCAATTATTTAATCCAATTCCCTTTGAAAGTTATTATTGAATCTACTTCCGTCGCCCGTTCAGGCATTCCATTCCAGATGGTAATGATCCACTGCATCAAAGCAAATTCTCCTCCACTCACTCTTTGGTTCTGATGCCAAAAATGCGGAAATCTGAAATCCTCGGGTTAATTCTCTCGATCTATTGTTTCAAAACCACTCATAATCTTGAACACCTATATTAAAAATCCCCTTAACATTCACTGTTGTAACTAGGCAGTCAATCCAGTCCAGGGTTGTAAGCCGTTGAAACGGTGAGTGTGCTCGTCCAATGAATTACACCCTGTGTGGAGAATCTGCTTTCTTTCCAGGTGAAGGCAGTCTCGCCTGTCCTTGTGTGTGTGTGTTCCTCCAATGAATTACATCCTATGTGGGGAATCTGCTTTCTTTCCAGGTGAAGGCAGTCTCGCCTGTCCTTGTGTGTGTGTGTTCCTCCAATGAATTACATCCTGTGTGGAGAATCTGCTTTCTTTCCAGGTGCAGGCAGTCTCGCCTGTCCTTGTGTGTGTGTGTTCCTCCAATGAATTACATCCTGTGTGGAGAATCTGCTTTCTTTCCAGGTGAAGGCAGTCTCGCCTGTCCTTGTGTGTGTGTGTTCCTCCAATGAATTACATCCTGTGTGGAGAATCTGCTTTCTTTCCAGGTGAAGGCAGTCTCGCCTGTCCTTGTGTGTGTGTGTTCCTCCAATGAATTACTTCCTAAGAGGAGCGTCTGTTTTGTGTCCAATAAATGCAGTCTCGCCTGTACTTATGTGTGCGCTCCTCCAATGAACTAGATCCTGTGGGCAGCGTCTGTCCTGTCTCCAGGTAAAGGCAGTCTCACCTGTTCTTGTGTGCGCGCTCCTCCAGTGAAATAAATCCTGTGTGCAGCGAATGTTTTGTCTCCAGGTAAAGACAGTCTCGTCTGTCCTTCTGTGTGTGTCCTCCAATTAAATACGCCCTATGAGGAGCGTCTGTTTGATGCCCAGTTAAATGCAATCTCACCTGTTCTTGTGTGCATACTGTTCCAATGAACTCCATAGTCTGAGGAGCGTCTGCTTTGTTTTCGAGTAAAGGCAGTCTCACCTGTCCTTGTGTGTGGGCTCCTCCAATGAACTACATCCTAAAAGCAGTGTTTGCTTTCTCTCCAGGTAAATGCAGTCCCGCCTGTCCTTGTCTGAGCGCTCCTCCAATAAACTTCATCCTGTGAGGAGCGTCTATTTTGTATCCAGGTTAAGGCAGTCTCGCCTGTTCTCATGTGTGCACTCCGCCAATTAAGTACATACTGTGAGGAGCATCTGTATTGTCTCCAGGTAAATGCAGTCTCACCTGTCCTTGTGTGTGCGCTGCTCCAATAAACCACATCCTGTCAGGAGCGTCTGTTTTGTATCCAGGTAAATGCTGTCCTGCATGTCCTTTATGAGCGCTACACCAATAAACTACTTCCTGTGATCAGCGACTATTTTGTCTCCAGTTAAAGGCAGTCTCGACTGTCCCTGACGTTGTGCTCCTCCAATGAAATACATCGTAGGAGCAGCGTCTGTTATATCTCCGGGTAAATGCAGTCTCCCCTGTCCTTGTGTGTGCTCTCCTCCAATGAACTACATACTGTTAGACGCGTCTGTTTTTTCTCCAGTAAATGCAGTCTCACCTGTCCATGTGTGTGCGCTCCACCAATGAATTTATCCTGTGAGCAGCTTAAGTTTTAACTCCTGGAAAAGGCAGTCTCACCTGTCCTTGTGTGTGGGCTCCTCCAATCAAATACATACTGTGAGGAGCAACTGCATTGTGTCCAGTTAAATGCAGTCTCACCTGTCCTTGTGTGTGGGCTCCTCCAATCAAATACATACTGTGAGGAGCAACTGCATTGTGTCCAGTTAAATGCAGTCTCACCTGCCCTTGTGTGTGGGCTCCTCCAATCAAATACATACTGTGAGGAGCATCTGCATTGTGTCCAGTTAAATGCAGTCTCACCTGCCCTTGTGTGTGTGCTCCCCCAATGAACTACATCCTGTGAGGAGCGTCTGTTTTGTCTCCAGGTAAAGGCAGTCCTCCTGCCCTTGTGTGCTCACTCTTCCAATGAAATACATCCTGTGAGGACCGTCTGTTTAGATTCCAGTTAATGGCAGTCTCGCCTGCCATTGTGTGTGCGCTGTTCCACTGAACTACATCCTATGAGCAGCGCCTGTTTTGTCTCCAGGTAAAGGCCGTCTCGCCTGTCCTTGTGTGTGCGCTCCACCAATGAAATACATCCTATGAGCAGCGTCTGTTTTGTCTTCATGTAAAGGCAGTCTCGCCTGTCTTTGTGTGTGCGCTCCTCCAGCGAACTACATCCTGTGAGCAGCGTCTGTTTTGTGTCCGGGTAAAGGCAGTCTTGCCTGCCCTTCTTTGCGCGCTCTTCCAATAAACCACATCTATTAGCAGCGTCTGTTTTGTGTCCGGGAAATGTCTGTCTCAACTGTCCTTCTTGTGTGTGCTCCTACATTGAAATAAATCCTGTGAGCAGCGATTGTTTTGTATCCAAGAAAAGGCAGTCTCGGCTGTCCTTCTGTGTTCACTCCTTAAATGAACTACATTCTGTGAGCAGCGTTTATTTTGTCTCCAATTAAGGCACTCTCGCCTCTCATAGAAACATAGAAACATGGAAGATAGGAACAGGAATAGGCCATTCGGTTTTTCGAGCCTGTTGCGCCATTTAATGAGATCCTGGCTGATCATCCAAATTAAGAATCCTATCCCTGCATTCTCCACTTATCCCTTGATCCCTTTAGCCTTAAAATATATCTAACTCCTTCTTGAATATATGTAATGAATTGACCTCAACTGCCTTCTGTGGTAGAGAATTCCACAGGCTCCCCACTCTCTGGATGAAGAAATTGCTCCTCATCCCTGTCCTAAATGGCTTACCTTTATCCTTAGACTGTGACCCCTGGTTCTTATTCACCCGCCATCAGGAACATCCTTCCTGCCTCTAGTCTGTATCGTCCGTTTAGAATTTTATAAATTTCAATAAGATCCCCTCTCAAACTTCTAAACTCTAGCGAATATAAATATAATGGACCCATACTTTCTTCATACGTCATTTCTGCCATCCCAGGTGTCAGTCTGGTGAATCTTCGCTGTACTCCCTGCATGGCAAAAGCATCCTCCCTCAGATAAGGCGACCAAATCTGCACACAATACTCAAGATGTTGTTTCAACACGGCCCTGTACAACTACAGCAAGGCATCCGTGCTCCTGTACTCGAATCCTCTCGCTATGAAGGCCAACATACCATTTGGCTTCTTAACCTCCTGCTGCACCTTCATGCCTACCTTCAACGACTGGTGCAGAACTACACCCAGTTCTCGTTGCACTTCCCATTGTCCCAATCAATTGCCATTCAGATAATAATCTGCCTTCCTGTTTTTGCCAACGATGTGGATAACCTCGCATTTATCCTCATTATACTGCATCTGCCATGCATTTGCCCAATCGCCCAACCTGTCCAAATCATACTGGAGTTTCTCTGCATCCTCCTCACAGCACTTCCGCCCACCCAGCTTGATGTCGTCTGCAAACTTGGAGATAATATATCTAATTCCCTTGTCTAGATCAAATAAATATATCTTGAATAGCTGGGGTCCGAGCACCGATCCCTGCGGTATCCCTCTAGTCAAGTCCTGACACTCGGAAAAACAGCCATCTATTCCAACTCTTTGCTTATTGTCTGCCAACCAGTTCTCTATCCAATCAGTAACTTTCACCCAATCCAATGTGCTTTAACTTTGCACGATAATCTCTTATGCAGGACCTTATCGAAAGCCCTCTGAAAGTCCAAATACTGGTCCTCCATTATCTATTCCAACAGTTACATCCTCAATTTATTCAACTAGATTAATCAAGCATGATTTACCTTTTGTAAATCCATGCTGACTTTGTTTAATCATCTCCCATGTTTTCCAAGTGCTCTACTATTACAACTTTTATAATGGACTCTTGCATTTTTCCCACTACCGGTGTCAGGCTTACCAGTGTATAATTACCCATTTTCTCTCTACCACCTTTTTAAAATAGTGGTGTTACATTAGCTACACTTCAATCCATGGGAACTGTTCCAGAATCTAAAGAATTTTGGAAGATGACCAGCAATGCATCTACTATTGCTAGGGCCACTTCCTAAATTACCCTAGGATGTGGATTGTCAGGCCCTGGGGATATATCGGCCTTCAATCCCGTCAGTTTCCCTAACACTTTTTCCCTACAAATACTGATTTCATTCAGTTCCTCCCTTCCATTCGATCATATATTACCCGACATCTCTGGGAGTTTATATATGTCCTCTTTTGTGAAGACAGAACCAAAGTATGTATTTAATTGGCCTGCCACTTCTTTGTTCCCCATTTTAAATCCCCTGATTCTGACTGCAATGGACCTATGCTTTACTTCACCAATCTTTTTCTCTTCACATATCTATGGAAGCATTTACAGTCAGTTTTTATGTTCTCTGTAAGCTTACTCTCATAATCTATTTTCCCCATCATAATAAATCCCTTTGCCCTCCTTTGCTAAATCCTAAACTGCTCCCAATCCTCAGGTTTGCTGCTTTTTCTGTCCAATTTATATGTCCTCTCCTTGGATCTTATGCTATCGCTACTTTCCACTTTGAGACACGTTTGAGTCACTTTTTATGATTTATTTTATGCCAAACAGGGATGAACAATTTATTTAGTTCATCCATGCGATCTTTAAATGTTTGTCATTGCCTATCCACCATCCACCATTTAAGTAACATTCCCCAATCAATCCTAGCCAACCAGCGCCTCATTCCATCGTGCTTTCCTTTATTTAACTTGTGTCTGAGCTCCTCCAATTAACTGCAACCGATGAGCAGCATTTGGTTTGTGTCCAGTTAAAGGCAATCTCGCCTGTCCTTCAGTGTGCGCTCCTCCACTGAATTGCATCCTGTGAGGAGCGTCTGTGTTGTCTCCATTTAAAGGCAGTCTCGCCTGCCCTGGAGTTTGTGCTCCTCCAATAAATTACCTCCTGTGAGGAGCGTCTGTACGGTCTCCTGGTAAAGGCTGTCATGCCTGTTCTTGTGTGTGCGCTTCTCCAATGAATTATCTACTGTAGGCAGCGTCTGTTTTGTCCCCACTTAAAGGCAGTCTCGCCTATCCTTTTGTGAGCACTCCTCCATTGAACTACATTCTGTGAGGAGCATCTGTTTTGTCTCCAGTTAAAGGCAGTCTCGCCTGTCCTTGTTTGTGCGCTCCTCCAATGAACTATATCCTGTAGGCGGTGTCTGCTTTGTGTCCAGGTAAAGGCAGTCTCGCCTGCCTTTGTCCGTGCGCTCCTCCAATGAAATATATCCTGTGAGCAGCATTTAAAATGTGTCCAGTTAAAGGTGTTCTTGCCTGTCCTTGTGTGTGCGCTCCGCCAATGACCCACATCCTGTGAGCAGCGTCTATTTTATCTCCATCTAAGGCCATCTCGCCTGTCCTTGATTGTGACGGTGAGGCGATTCCCAAAGGATCTTTCATGATTGGCAACATAAAGTTGTTGGAGATACCGGGGTTTGAACCCGGGACCGCTAACACCGCGCTCCATTCCTTCTTCCAAGAAAAAGTGCTTTAGAGTCAAGCAATGTTGCATTCTGTATTGTCGCTCCCAGACAAACAGCAACTTTAATGGTGCTATATTAATGCAGGTTGTTGCTGGTTTTTGTTCTCATCCATCATGCTGTCCAGTGAAGCCGAGAGCTCAATCTCTTGAAGCTCAGCTTCACATTGAAATAACAAGTACACAGCATAAATGGAGTGGGTAAGATTTCGTGATTAGGTTGAAATCAGATCACACAATCATAAAGTGCGATGGCAGAACGGTCCATAAACAGGAACAAAAGCTGTGACTGCTCGCTCTGCAGGGCACAGTCACACAATTCGATCAGTCCATGGCTGTTGTGAGCTGAGCGCCTGAGGGAACCTTGGGATGAAGACCAGCTCCGGGACAATTGTGTGTCTGTGTAGCCTCAGAGTTTGGAAATTGCTGTTCTCCTAAAGCAACTTTCTGTGGACACCTCTGGTGAAAAAGTATTGCTTGGAGATGTTGCGGATTGAAGGCAGGACCTCACACATGCGCACTACCACTGAGCTACATCCCCTGATGACGACATCGTCTAACCATGGAAAGAACGATAGACTGGACAACTCTTGCGAGAAAAATGCTTGTAGATCAACCCCGGGACTTCACAGAGCATGCGCTCAACCACTGAGCTGCAACGCCACTCATAAGCTACAATGCTTTAGAGCCAAGCAAATGTTTATACTGTATTCAATCTCCTAGACAGCCAGATATGGCAAAGATGCTATATAAATGCATTTTGTTGTTGATGTAAATAGACTCTTTGCTGTAAGTCCTGCCGTTAGATCCGCACCGCCTCCAGTTCATGGGCTGACACAGAGATAGCAATAGATAGTTCGGTTATTTAATCAGTCACCTTTTGCTCAGTCTACTTGCTTCTGTGAAACCGGAACGGATGATTCCTCCCGGAAGTGGGTTACCACAGTCGGTGGAGATTAAATGGCGAACCAGAAACCCACGAGCAAACACATTTCAGCAGCTCCCAGTTTTACGGGGCAGAATCCAATTTCTCCTGTTTAAGCTCCAGGGGTGATCGCACTGACCCGTTTGCTTTCAGAGGGCTCATGGTCTGCATCGCCACTTTCCGCGGTTCCCCGAGGTTTCCTGACAATTGCAATGATTGCAATTTCCAATGAATGCTCACGTCATTCCTGCTCACCACAAGCTGTGCGGAGATCTTGGGTGAGATAAGAAGTTTAAAGCTGCTCGCTTCATTACAGAGCAGTGTTTAAAGTACTTCTGCAGTTTTATTCATAATAACTGGATGGAAATACCATGAAAGCAACAAGTTTTCATACCTCCAGTTCATTGTGCATCAGCCTCACCGACAAAGTTCGGAGAATCACAGAATCTTACAGCACAGAAGGAGGTCATTCGGGAAAACTTGCCTCTGCCATCTCTCTGGCAGAGCGAAAAATCAGCCCCTGCTCCCCGCTTCCGACCCACCACCGCTCTTTCCCCATAGACCTGCAATATATTTTCCGTTGCAAGTCTTTATCCAATTCTCTTTTGAAAATTATTATTAAATGTGCTTTTACAGGCCTTTCAGGCAGTGGATTACAGATTATAACAATCCACAGAGACAAAAGAAATTCTCCTCATTTCCCCTCTGGTTTTTGTGCCATTTATCGTCAGTCTGAGATGATATGGTTGCCGAAACTCTTGCCTGTGGCAACAATGTTTCTCTGGATCTAATGTTGAACACCTTTGTTAACTATCTCCTTAACCTTCATTGTTATAACTGGACATTCAATTCAGTCCTGGGTTGGGAGCCGTTGAACCGGTGTGTTCGGACAGATTCTGTTGAGTGTGTCAGTTTCTGTGTGTTCGGGCACGTTGTTGTCAGTGGGTCAGTTTCTTTGTTTTTGGAGAGTTTGTGGTCAGTGCGTCAGTTTCTGTGTGTTCTATCATGTTGTGGTCAGTGGTTCATTTTCTGTGTGTTTGGTCAGGTTGTGGTCAGTAGTTCAGTTACTGTGTGATCAGACAGGTTGTGGGCAGTGGGTCAGTGTGTTTGTGTTTGGACAGGTTGTGGTCAGTGTGTCAGTTTCTGTGTGTTCGGTCAGGTTGTGGTCAGTGGGTCAGTTTCTGTGTGTTCGTTTGGATTGTGGTCAGTGGGTCAGTTTCTGTGTGTTCGTTCAGGTTGTGGTCAGTGGATCAGTTTCTGTGTGTTCGCAAAAGTTGTGGTCAGTGGGTCAGTTTCTGTGTGTTCAGTCAGGTTGACATCAGTGGGTCAGTTTTTGTGTGTTCGGTCATGTTGTGTTCAGTGGGTCAGTTTATGTGGGTCATACATGCTGTCCCTTCCTGACACTCTCTGGTTTTTAATTCCCCCACTGCTACCTAGGTCTATGACCTTCTCCGTTGTCATTTTTTTATTTGCTCTCTAGAAACCTCCCCCCAACGAATTAGTTTAAAGCCCTCTCTACAGCTCTGGTTATATGATTCGCCAGGATTTTAGTCCCAGCACTGGCCAGGTGAAGTCCGTCCCAACAGAACAGCTCCCTCCTGTCCCAGTACTGGTGCCAGTGTCCCAGGAAGCCAAACCCATTTCTCCCACACCAGTCTTTGGTATGGAGGGAGCGCTGCACTGTCAGAGGGGCGGTACTGAGGGGGCACTGCTCCATCGGAGAGGCAGTATTGAGGGAGCGCTGCACTGTCGGAGGTGCGGTACTGAGGGAGTGCTGCACTGTCGGTGGGATATTACTATTGGAGCGCTGCTGGGATTCGTTGCTGGGATTTGGGCGTCCCTGGAACGGCCAGCAATTATTGCCCATACATAATTGCCCTCGAGAAGACGGTGGTGAGCCGCCTTCTAAAGCCCTGCAGTCCAGGTGTTGAAGGTACTCCCACAGTGCTTTTTAGGAGAGATTTCCAGGTTTTTGACCCAGCGACGAAGCAGGGTCAGCGTTATATTTCTAAGTCAGGATCTTTTGTGACTTGGAGGTGAACCTGTAGGTGGTGGTGTTCCCATGAGTCTGCTGCTCTTGTCCTTCTAGGTGGTAGAGGTCGCAGGTTTGAGAGATGCTGCTGAAGAAGCCTTGGTGAGTTGCTGCAGTGCATCTTGTAGATGGTACACACTGCAGCCACGGTAGGCCAGTGGTGGAGGGAGTAAATGTTTATGGTGGTGGATGGGTTGCCAATCAAGCGGAATGCTTGGTCTTTGATAGTGTCGAGTTTCTTGAGTGTTGTCGGAGCTGCACTCATCCAGGCAAGTGGTGAGTATTCCATCAAACTCTTTGGGCTAGATTTTCAGAATAGACGGTTTTGGGGCGCTAACCTTAGCGCCCGCCCGAAGTTAGCGCCCGCCCCAAAGTAGCGCCCCGTTGTCGGAAATTCAGTGGCTTCGCCCTAAGAGAGTGGTGGAGCGCTAAAAGAGGCGTTCCACTCCTACCTTTATGCGCTAAGCCGGCGGTCCAGAGGGATAGCGCCCAGGCGGGGCGCAGTGCGGGTGCGGTCATTTTTGCACTGACAGCAGACCCCGTGGTGCCGACCAGCTGTTAAAGGGGGAAGGGACGAATTGGTCTGCTGCCACGCCCTGCACACTGCAGCCTTGCAAAGAGGCCTCAACACTGCTGCTCAGCCCCAGGGAATCATGGCAACGCCAGAGAAGGCCCGTCAGCGTGCCCTGCGCTTCTCAGAGGGTGATCTGCACATAATGGTCACAGCTCTGGAGGTGAGGCGCAAGATCTTGTTTCCAGAGAGTGGGAGGAATCCAACCCACCAAGACTACACCAAAGCCTGGAAGCAGATCGCCCAGAGGGTGACGTTCACCGGCGATGCCCCCAGGACCCACAAACAATGTCGTAAAAAATACAACGATCTGACCAGGATTGTGAAGGTGAGTAGCCTTTCCAGTCTCCTCCTCATTCTTGCATGTACACCTGACATGATGGGCAAAGGGAGCTGAAAGTCCTATTGGCCAGCTCTCAGCCAGCAGCATTGGGACAGTCATGAGCATCAAATGGCCATTCGGCACTCTACACTTTGGCCAAGCTATTCCATCATGGGAGGCAGTGCACAGTACATCAGGGCTTCACTCTGTCCAAGCTATTCCACCATGGGAGGCAGTGCACAGTACATCACGGCTTCACTCTGTCCAAGCTATTCCACCATGGGAGGTAGTGCACTCTACATCAGGGCTTCACTCTGTCCAAGCTATTCCACCATGGGAGGCAGTGCACACTACATCAGGGCTTCACTGCGCACTGACAGCCCGTCTTTTCTCTTGCAGGCTAAAGTAGCGTTTAATCGCCAGGCCCGTGCCAGGGGTGGCCGCGCCAAGCTGCAGAAGCTCACTCGGCTGGAGGAGTGCGTGTGTGTGCTCATGGGAGCCCGTGTGATTGTCCCCACAGCGTGCAGTGTATCCGACCCTCCACTGCCCGGCAATGGTAAGGACCTCGCCTTTTGGCCCTCTTGCGTTGCACTGGCCCATCCGAGGTACCTCCTTTGCCACTGTCCCACCAATGCGCTGAATCCCACCAGTCCTAACTCCCTCGCTGACGCCGTCTCCTCACTCTGAAGCTACTCTTGTGCATTCCTGCTTTCAGCTGGTGACGACCAGGACCCTGAAGCTGCCAGTGACAGCACCTCCGACCAGGAGGAGGAGGAGGAGCAAGCCGGACCTTCGGGGGAACAGTCACATCCCGCAGGAGAGGAGGAAATGCTTGACACCTCCTCACTGGACGAGTGCCTGGAGGAACTGTCGCAGGGCAATGCAGCTTCTGGGACCAGTGGCGTCCATCCACCCAGCAGCCATGTGCGTGGCCCGCGGCCTTCCCCCCAAAGGGGGGAAGGATCAGAGGGGAGTGCTGCTGCTCGGCACACTCGCCGTCACCAACGCGGCAAGAGTCCCCTAGTTCGGCCCCCTCCTCCCCAGCGGGAGAGTCGCGACTCCAGTCCGGACACCTTCACTTCGGAGGAGGTGCGGAAGCTGGATAAGATGGCCGACGACTCGGACCGGCGCCACACGGAGCTCATGAGCGTGGTGGGGCGCATGCCTGAGGCCATTGAGTCGCTGGTGACCAGTGTGCGCGAGTTCGGGGCAGCAACTGCCGCGAGTGGCCGCATGCTGACTGATGCCGTCAAGACCCTGGCGGATGTGATGCGCGCGCACACCAGGACCACAGGGGCACTCACTGCTGCCACACGCGCTGTCTCAGGCAGGCATTGCCAGGGCAGCCGCCGCGCTGGACCATCCCAGCAAGCTGCCCCTCGGCTGATTGCTGCGGATCCTGCAGTGCGGGCCCGGCCGAGTGCCACCGCGCCACAGCACCAGCCAGCGCATCGCAGACGCCAGCTGGCCCACATTGCGCCATCCGTCGCCGCCATTCCCCCACTGGGGCGTCAAGGGCAAGCGGCTGCAGCTGATGGTGGCCAGGCTCAGCTGCACCACTCAGCAGATGGCCCCTCGAGGCCCAAACGCCGTGTAGGCCGCCCACCAGCGTCATCTGGCGGAAGGGCATCTGAGCCTCAGGCGCCTTCCCCCAGCCTCGCAGCAGCCACTGGGCAGAGCTTGCGAAGGAGCAGCAGGCCGAGCAGGGGAGGCAAAAGGTTGGCCAAGGTCTCGCCCTCACGGGCCACTCAGTGGAGGGTGTGGGCAGCTTTCCTTTAATATGGCGGTGGCCATCTTTACTTTGCCCATGGTTGTGCTTTTGGAGGGCTTATTTTTTGCGTTAGGCCGACGTTGAGGCCCGGTTTGAAGAAAGGTGGAGTGACTCCTCCCCAGTTTGTGGGAGTGAGTCGTTTGTTGGGCTTTTTGTGGGGCCCGTTTATTGTTTTTGGGGATTCATGTGGGAAGGGCTTTTCATTTTTGTGCAATTAAAAATTATCTTTATTCATGCAGTCTCCATGGTTGTTGTTCTTAGTGTTTGTTGGCTTCGCCGGCTGAGGGCTTGCGGAGCGGCTGCATTCATCTTCCCTCATGGCCCCTGGTCATTCCCTGACAGGGGGCTTAGAAGTACCGTGTAATAAGGTGGCGTCGTGCGGCCCTTGGCCCTGGTCGCTCCCTCCTGGGAACGTACTCCTGCTCCTCCTCCTCCTCCTCCTCCTCATGCTCCTCCTGCTCCTCCTCCTGAGGTGCTGGTCCAACGTCAGGTGGCAGTGCCTGAGTCCTGCGGATAGCCAGGTTGTGTAGCATGCAGCAAACCACCACAAATTGGGAGACCCGGTCTGGCGAATACTGGAGAGCTCCTCCGGAGCGATCAAGGCAGCGGAACTGCTGCTTGAGGACCCCAATAGTTAGCTCGATGATGTTGCGGGTGCTTTGCTGGCTCTCGTTGTAGGCCTCTTCAGCAGCGGTCCTGGGCGCGCGGAGCGGGGTCATGAGCCAGGTGCACAAAGGATAGCCTTTGTCCCCGATGAGCCATCCTCTTGGGGGAGGCTGTGCCTGGAACATGTCATGCACAGTACTCCGCCGCAGGATAAAGGCATCGTGGCTGCTGCCTGGGAAGCTGGCATTGACTGCCATGATGCGCTGCTTGTGGTCACATACCAGCTGCACATTCAGAGAATGGTAGCCCTTCCTGTTGCGATACTGCTCGCCATGCTCCAGAGGGGCCCGCAAAGCCACATGCGTACAGTCAATGGCGCCCTGCACCAAGGGGAATTCCCCGAGTCTGGAAAATCCCAATGCGCGCTGATGCTGGCTCTCGAGGGCCATGGGGAAGGAGATGAATTGGCTTCTCCTTCTGAACAGTGCTTCGGTCACGTGGCGGATGCAGTGATGCGCGCCATACTGGGAGATGTTTGCTATGTCCTCAGCAGCATATTGGAAGGAGCCGGTGGCATAGAAGTTCAATGCCACCGTCATCTTCACTTCCACCGACAGAGACGTCCTGCACCTGAGCTTTGGCCGCAGATCTCGGCGAAGCAGGTGGCAGATCTCTGCAATCACCTCCTTTCAGAATCGGAGCCTTCTAACACATCGCGCGGCACTCATGTTTAGGTAGGAGCGCTGCTGGCGGTATAGCCTGACTGGGTAAGGCCTACGTGGCCGACGCCTGTAGCCCCCTCTGCCTCTAGCCAGGGCTGCCCCTCTCACAATGCGTCTGCGAGCCCTACGGACATGGCGCTGCAGCTCCGCGTTGGCACCCCATGCAGCCCCCATCAAATCCTGGCAAACAGTCTAATTTCCAAATGGCCACTTGCAGCGCTATGGCCTGCGTCCAAAAATACCTGGCTCCTGCTGCTTGAAACCAGTTAGCTATCCTCCTTGTTGTGTCTCCAGAAATGCGTTGCACAAGACTGTTTTCTGAAAAAAGGCTGGCCTTTATACTGGAGAGGACGTTCCCTTTAATTAGCGCCCCCCGGGGCCCGCGCTGGTTGTGTTGCGTTCCTTTTTCCAAACGCTCCGGCCGCCCGCCGCACAATGGGGCGGTCCGACTGAAGTTTGCAATCGGAGCGGCCAAAGGGCGTTGCACGAGGATGTGACGTCATTTTCTGCGCGCGCATCCGGGCGGGCGCTAAACTTTGCGCCGGCTCTAACGGGCAACTTAATTTGCGGCGGGGCGCAAACCGCGCTGCGCCCGGGCGCTACACGCATAGCGCCCGGAAATCACTTCTCTAAAGGCGCTAACTGCTGGCGCAAGCGACTGAAAATCTAGCCCTTTACTTGTGCCGTGTACATGGGGGCATGGATATATTTCGGCAGGAGGTGAGACACGTGCCACAGAATACCTAGCCTCTGACCTGCTCTTGTTGCCACAGGATTTATGTGGCTGATCCAGTTAACATAGAAAAATAGTAACAGAGAAGATGGGAGCAATTGTAGGCAATTCGGTCCCTCCAGCCGGTTCTGCCATTTAATGAGATCATGGCTGATCATCCGAATTCAGTACCCTGTCCCTGCTTTCTCCCCAAATCCATTGATCTCTTTAGAATGAAGAAATATTTCTAACTCCTTCTTGAATATATTTAATGAATTGGCCTCAACTGCTTTGATTGATATAGAATTCCATTGGTTCACCACTCTCTAGGTGAAGGAATTCCTCCGCATCTCTGTCATAAATGGCTTACCCGTTATCCTTAGACTCAGGCGCCTGGTTCCAGACACCCCTGCCATTGGGAACATCCTTCCTGCATCTAGTCAGTCTAGTCCTTCTGGATTTTAAAATTTCAATGTGATCCCCTCACATTCTTCGAAACACAAGCGAATATAAGCCTAATCGACGCAATTACTCCTCAAATGTCATTCCTGCCATCCCAGTTATCAATCTGGTGAATCTGTGCTGCACCCCCTCCACGGCAAGAACATCCTTCCTCAGATGAGGCGACGAAAACAGCACACAATACCAAAAGTGTTGTCTCACCAAGGCCCTGCTTAACTGCAGCAAGACATCCTTGCTCCTGTACTCGAATCATCTCGCTATGAAGGCCAACATACCTGATGCATCTGCATGCATACCTTCAGCGATTGGTGCACAAGGACACACAGGTGTCGTTGCACGTCCCCTTTACCCAATCTATTGACGTTCAGATAATAATCTTTCTTCCTGTATTTGCCATTGAAGTGGATAACCTCGCATTTATCCACATTATACTGCATTTGCCGTGCAGCTGTCCAATCACCCAACCTGTCCAAATCATTTGGAGTTCCTCACAGCACACATGCCCACCCAGCTTTGTGTCATCTGCAAACTTGGATATATTACATGTAGTTCCCTCGTGTAGATCATTTATATATATTCTGAATATATATATTGTGAATAGCTGGCGAGCTAGCAACGTTCCCTGCATTACCCCAGAATCACTGCCTGCCACTCAGAGAAAGACCCGTTCTCTATCCAAGTCAGTACCTTACCCCCAATCCCATGTGCTTTAACTTTACATGCTAATCTCTTATGCAGGACCTTATCGACAGACTTCTGAATATCCAAATACACCAGATCCAATGGTTCCCCCTTATCTATTCTATCAGTTACATCCTCAAAAAATTCCAGTGGATTAATCAAGCTTGATTTACCTTTTGTATAACCATGTTGACTTTGTGCGATCCTGTCACTGTTTTCCAAGTGCTCTGCTAGTACATTTTTACAATGGACTCCAGCATTTTCCCCACTACCAATGTCAGGCTTACCGGAATATAATTCCCCATTTTAACACAACTGTGAGAGCTGGAACTTGGTGAACCCAACTGCAGTAAGGCGAACTGAGGCAGAGGTTAGGTTGCAAAAACAAAGATAGACTTTACTTGAAATAAACAAAATAATAACAGCACAGATACAGGCTAGCAGGCCAGCAAGAGGTATCACAAGGCAGTGAAACTCAAGACTGTGCAATGAACATAAACTGAGCACCACTTAAATAGTAGGCATATAACAATGCACAGGTGAGTACAATTTGGAATAAAGAAGGACACAATTAAGAGAGTTCATGGTGCCCTCTGGTGGCGAGGCGAGGCAGAATCTGGGTCATTCCTGATAACAACCACCTTTTTTAAATAGTGGGGTAACTTTAGCTATCCTCCAATCCATGGAAACTGTTCCAGAATCTATAGAATTTTGGAAGATGACCAGCAACGCATCTACTATTTCTAGGGCCAATTTCTTAAGTACCCCAGAATGTAGATTATCAGGCCCTGTGGATTTATTGGCCTTCAATTCCGTCAATTTCCTTAACACCATTTCCCTACGAATACTGATATCATTCAATTCCTCCCTCTCATTAGACCATATGTTCCCCGATATCTCTGGGAGTTTATTTGTGGCCTCCTTTGTGAAGACAGAACCAAAATATTTATTTAACTGGCCTGCCATTTCTCTGTTCCCCATTATAAATTCCCCTTATTCTGACTGCAACGGACCTACGCTTGACTTCACCAATCTTTTTCTCTTCAAATATATCTATAGAAGCTTTTACACTCAGTTTTTATGTTCCATGAAATCCACTCTCATAATCTAATTTCCCCCTCTTAATTAATCCCATTGTCCTCCTTTGCTGAATCCTAAACTGCTCCCAATCCTCAGGTTGCTGCTTTTTCTGGCCAAATTAAATGTCCTTTCCTTGGATCTTATGCTATCCCTAATTCCCCTTGTTATGCACGGTTGAGTCAAGTCCTTTGTTTTATTGTTATGCCAAACAGGGATGAACAAATTCTGTAGTTCATCCATGCGATCCTTAAATGTTTGCCATTGCCTATCCACCGTCAACCCTTTAAGTAACGCTCCCCAATCCATCTAGCCAACTCGTGCCTCATGTCATCATAGTTTCCTTTATTTAAATTCGGACCCTAGTCTGTGAGTCAACTAATTCACTCTCCATTTTAATGAAATATTCTATCATATTATGATCGATCCTCCCCATGTGGCCTCGAACAAAAAGATTGCTAATTAATCCTTTCTCATTACATAATACCCATTCTAAGATGGCCTGATCTCTAGTTGGTTCCTCAAACTATTGGTTCCAGGAAAGCATCCCGTGTACACTCTAGGAATTCCTCCTCCACAGTATTTTTACTAAGTTGCTTAGGCCAATCTATATGTAGATTAAATTCACCCATGATAACTGCTGTGCCCTTATTTAACGCATCTCTAATTTCCCATTTAATGCCATCCCCAAACTCAGCATTACTGTTTGTTGGTCAGTATACAAATCCTACTAATGTTTTCTGCCACTTGGTACTTCTCAGCACTGCCATATTGCTTCCACATCATGAGAGCTAAAATCCCTCCTTACTATTGTATTTATCTCCACTTTAACCAGCAATGCTACCCTAACACCTTTTCATTTTTTCCACTCCTTCCTGACTATTGAATACCCCTGGATGTTGAATTCCCAGACTCGGTCACCCTGGAGCCATGTCTCTGTAATCCCAGTTATATCATATCCGTTTACATCTATTTGTGCAGCTAATTCATCCACATTATTGCGAATGCTCTTCGCATTAAGACACAAAGGCCTGGAAATTCAGTTGCGTCCGCCAGCCGTTAGCGCCATAAGAGGGGTAGATATCCAGTGCTAGGCACTTACCACCCGGGCGCAGGCCGATCTGCGCCTATGCCCAACTTCAGTTGACATTTAGCGCCGGCGCAAAGCGTTTGCACCCGCTCAGCTGCGCGTGCAGCTTATGACATCATTTCATCGTGCAACGCTGTTTGTGCGCCCCAAACCGGAAATTCAGTGGCGCAAGCCCAATGTGGGCGTGGCGCTGTTAAGAACTGTGAAGTGGAACACAGCAGAGGCCCTGCGGGCCTCGGGGAGCGCTAATTAAAGGGCACTTACACTGAACTATAAAGGCCAGCCATTTTGCTGCAATGACTTGAGTGCTTTGGTTTTCTGGACAGAGACCAAGGAACCGACCTTACTGATTTGGGACAACATAGGAGAGGTATTTTTGGCTTCTGGCCAGAGCTTGGACATTTGACTCTTTGTGATTTCACTGTTTGCAAGTTTATTATGGGGGCTGCATGGGGTTCCAACCCTCAGTTCCAGCATTATGTGCGAAGGGCTCGCAGACGCTGTGTGTGAGGGCCAGCCATGCCTAGACGCAGAGGGGCCATCAGGCGTCGGCAACGTAGGCCTTACCCACTCAGGGAATACCGGCAGCAGGTTTTCTATCTCACCATGACTGCTGCGCATTGTGTTAAGAGGCTGTGCTTCAGAAGGGAGGTGGTTGCAGGGATCTGCCAGCTGCTTCACAGAGATCTGCATCCACAGCTGATGTGCAGGACGTCTCTGTCGGTGGAAGTGAAGGTCACGGTGGCTCTGAACTTTTATGCAAGCGGCTCATTCCAAGCCGCTGCTGGGGACATAGCGAACATCTCCCAGTTCGCCATGCATCGCTGCATCTGGCAGGTCACCGATGCCCTTTTCGCAAGGAGACACCAATTCATCTCCTTTCCCATGACCCTAGAGAGGCAGGAGCAGCGTGCAGTCGGATTTGCCAGGATCGCCGACTTCCCCATGGTGCAGGGCGCCATTGACTGCACACATGTGGCTATGCGGGCACCTATCGACAATGCCGAGGATTACCACAACTGGAAGTGCTACCATTCCCTCAATGTACAGCTGGTGTGTGACCAAAGGCAGCGCATCCTAGCTGTCAATGCCCGCTTTCCAGGAAGCAGCCACGATGCATTTATCCTGCGCCAGACTACTGTGGCTGACATGTTCGAGGCACAGCCTCCACCAAGGGGATGGCTTATTGGGAACAAGTGCTACCCTTTGTGTACATGGCTCATGACCCCGCTCCGCGCACCCAGGACCCCTGCGGAGGAGGCATACAACGAAAGCCATCAAGCCACAAGGAACATCATAGAGCAAACGATTGGCGTCCTCAAGCAATGGTTCCGCTGCCTGGATCGTTCCGGCGGATCTCTCCAGTATTCGCCGGATAGAGTCTCCCAGTTCGTCGTCGTTTGCTGCATGCTGCACAACCTGGCTATCCGCAGGACTCAGGCACTGCCACCTCACGTTGGACCACCACCTCAGGAGGATGAGCAGGAGGACAATGAGGAGGAGGAGGAGGAAGAGGAGTACCAGCCCAGGAGGGAGCCACAAGGCCCAAGGGCCGTCCGCCGGCGGCTTATTGAACGACACTTCTAGGCTCCCTGTCAGGGAATGGCTTGTGGCAATGAACGCACCTGAATGCAGCCGCTCCGCAAGCCCTCAGCCGGTTAACGCAACAACCACTTGAAACATGACACCTGGACAAGCTGAATAAATAAAAAGCTTTATTTAACAAACTCAGGGCCCTTCCCACATGAAACACAAAAACAGACAACACCCCCAAAAAACAGTCACACACATCTCTCACTCCCACAACCTGGGGAGGAATAACAAAACTTGTCCATCCAATTGGCCTCATCCTCGGCCTAACCAAGACAAACCCCCCCATACAGAACACAAACACCTCCATATAAAAAAACATTTGCCTTCATCTTCGGCCTTAGCAAAATAAGCCCCCCCCATACAGAACACAAACACCCCCATATAAAAAAACAGTTGGCAACACACTCTACTTGGTGTGCTGACAGGGCGAGTCCTTGTGCAGGCTTCTGCGGCCCCTGCCCGACCTGTTGCTCCGCCTCAACCTAGGCCCTGTGGGTGTTGCAAGGCTGGGGGAAGGCTCCTGAGGGGCACAATGCGTGATGGCAGATGCCCTTGGGGTCGGCCTAGACGAGGTTCGGCCCTGGAGGGGCCGGCTGCTGACTGCTGCAGCTGTGGCTGGGCAGCATCAGTCTTTCCAGCAGTTCGTCACAGCTTGGCTGGGGGAGTGGCAGTGGCGGCTGCATCAATGGGGGCAAGCTGCCTGATGCCAGGCGCTCGCTGGTCGCCAGAGACACTGGCACTCGGCCGGGCTGGCACTGCAGCAAGCGCAGCAATCTGGTGAAGGCCAGACCGCTGTGCTGCATCAGGGCAGCGGGGGCCCTGGCAATGCTTCCGTGCCACAGCGAGTGTGGCAGAAGTGAGTGCCCGAACTGCCCTGGTCTGTGCCCGCATCAGATCAGCCAGTGTCTGCATGGCACCACTCATGAACTGTCGACTCGCCTCCTGTGCTGCCGTGAGTTGTTCGACACCCCTGGCCTGTGAGTCCCCGAAATCGGCCACACTATGAACCAGGGACTCAATGGCCTGAGGCAACTGTCCCACAATCCCCATGAACTCGTTGTGGCGCCGCTCCGAGGCCACGGACATTTCATCAAGGAAGCGCACCTCCTGGGTGAGGGCCCTCTCCGGACTGGAGGCCGGACTCTCCCTCTGGGGAGAAGGCCGCCGAGCTGCCCGACCCTTCCCGCGTGCCTGGACGCCACCGGGCCCAGCAACTACACCCCCCTGCAACACTTCCCCCCTCTGTGGAGAAGGCCGCCGAGCTGCCCGACCCTTCCCGCGTGCCAGGACGCCACTGGGCCCAGGAGCTACACCCCCCTGCAACACTTCCCCCTGGCTCTCCTCCAGGCAAGAGGTGTCCCCTCCATTGCCTTCCCATGGCGCGGATGAGGGTTCCCTCGATGTGCCGCCTTCCTCTTGGTTCTCCTCGTCCTCCTCTTCCGAGGGACTGACACTCGCAGCTTCAGGGACCCCCTCCTCACCAGCTGAAAGCAGGAAGGCACAAGAGTAGATTTAGAGTGAGGACAGGGCGTCAGCGAGGGAGGCATGATTGGTGGCATTATGCACATTGGTCGGACAGTGGCAAAGGATGTAGATCTGAAGAGCAAGGGGAACGAGAGAGGTGCAAACGGTCATGTCCTTACCATTGGGGCCCAGCACAGGGTCGGCATCTCCAATAGCGACGGGGCCAACCACCCACGCTTGCATGAGTCGAGCCACGCGCTCCTCCAGGTCACTGAGCTCCTGGAAATGGGTACGGCCTCCCCCGGTGACAGTGCGGATCCTCAGATTCTGCGCCAGCTTGGCCTGCAAGAGAAGGGATGGCCTCTAAGTACAGTGTGGTGCCCTGTTGTTGTGGGCACTGCCTCCCATGGTGGAATAGCTTGGCCAGTGTGGTGCCCTGTTGTTGTGTGCACTGCCTCCCATGGTGGAATAGCTTGGCCAGTGCGGTGCCCTGTTGTTGTGTGCACTGCCTCCTATGGTCGAATAGCTTGGCCAGTGTGGTGCCCTGTTGTTGTGTGCACTGCCTCCCATGGTCGAATAGCTTGGCCAGTGTGTAAAGTGCAGAAAGTGCTATTGATGATCATGCCAGTGCCATAGCTGCGGGAGGAGGGCTGGCCATTAAGCCTTTGAGGTCCCTTTGCCCATAATGTGAGGTGCACATGCAAGGATGAGGAGGAAACTGGAAAGGTTATCTCACCCTGACCAACCGAATGACGTCGTTGTACTTCTTGCGGCATTGGTCACCAGTCCTGGGGACATCGCTGTTGGCTGACACCCTCAGGGCGATTTCCCTCCAGGCTCTCCTGTACTGCCTCCTGGGAGCATTCTTGCCACTGTCCGGGCACAAGATCTCTCTGTTCTATTCCAACCCCCTAAGCAGCACCCTCAAAGCATGCTCTGAGAAGCACTGCGCTCGTTCACGGGCCTTCTGCATGGCTTCAGGCGCTATTTGGGTCCACCAGCAGTGTTCAGGCCTAGCTGCAGGGCTCCACTATCCAGGGCGTGGCAGCAGACAAAGTCGACCCTTCCCCCTTTAAGAGTTGGCCGGCATCAGGGTGTCTGCTGTCAATCAAAACATGGCCGCACCTGCGCTGCGCCCGGCCTCGGCGTTATCAGTCCACACCGCCGGCTTAGCTCCCAATGATAGGTGTGCAACGCCAGTTTTAGCGCTCGCCCAAACTCCTTGGCCAAAGCTACTGAATTTCGGCGAAGTGGCCTCCACTTTCCGGCGGGCGCTTACTTTAGCGGCCGCCCGACTTTACCACCCCAAAAGTGGCTAGACTGAATTTCTAGGCCAAAGACTTCAGCCTTGATTTTTTTTAACACAATTAGTCCTTTTAGAATTATTATTTACTGTGGCTCTCTTTGATTTACACCTTTGATTTCTCAGCCTTCCACTTTGGCTTTTTTCCTTCCTGTCTTTTGTTTCTATCCTTACTTCACTGTCCTCTGTCTCCCTGCACAGGTTCCCAACCCTCTACCATTTTAGTTTAAACTCTCCACAACAGCACGAGCAAACACTCCACCTAGGATATCGGTACCGTTCCCGCACAGGTGCAAACCGTATAGTTTGCAATGGTCCCACCTCCCCCAGAACCGGTTCAAATGCCCCAGGAATTTGAATCCATCGCCCTTGCTCCACTCCTCTAGCCACGGTTTGATCTGAAATATACTTCTATTTCTACTCTACTAGCACGTGGCACTGGTAGCATTCCTGAGATTACTACCTTTGAGCACCTATTATTAAATTTACCTCCTAACTCCCTATATTCAGCTATTAGGACCTCATCCCGCTTTTTCCTATAGCGTTGGTACCTATATGCAGCACGACACGCTTCTGGTCTCTGGTGACCCCCAATTGCTCATGGTGGGGGATTCGGTGATGGTAATGCAGTTGAATGTCCAGCATCGTTAATAAGACTCTCGCTTGTTGGAGATAAGCGTTCCCTGGCACTACTGTGGCTTGTGTTACCTGCCATTAATCAGTCCAAGCCTGAACATGGTCTAGGTCTTGTTGCATGCGAGCATGGACTGATTCATTGTCTGCGGTTTTGTGAATGGAAGAAAAACTGTGCAGTCATCAGCGAACATTATCATTTCTCATCTTATGTTGGATGGAATGTCATTGATGAAGCAGCTGAAGATGGTTGGGCCTAGGACACTGCCCTGAGGAACTCATGCAGTGAAGTCCTGGGGCTGTGATGACAGAACCTCTGTGAGGGAATGGCCATATTCAGAAAGATACACCATCCTATAAAAAATTGTACCCTTAATAAACATGACAAACTGGGCTTGATAATCTAAAAGCCTCAACGATGGAAAAGCTGTAAACGGCATACAGTTTTTTGAGATAAGATAAGTTGTTATCACTGGAACAATAGCCCTATTGAAGCAGAGGGTTAGAGCTTCCGAAATGTATGAAGCTTTGGAAAGTACACAATGGTATAATGTTATGGAGTCATAAACCATCACTTCGGGAAACAGATAAACAGAAAATTAAATAAATATTTGCCCTCATTAATATGACATCAAATGAAATACGGAGACAGGAAATCTGTGTTACAACCAAATGAGGTAGCTAAGAAGACATTGATGTACCCAGTTGAAGTGTTTTTAATTTACATGTTGTAAAAAGATACAAAAGGAAGTCCTTCGTGAGAATGACATCAAATAGTATCGCTGCTGTCACATTGTTTATATGATAATTTTTGAACACCTAAAGGAGAGTTATGAGACTGAATGCTACAAGCTGAACTGACCTTAATAATAGCAGGTGTCAACAGAAAAATGATTAGAGATAATTAGCTTACATCAGCAGAAAATCTCACAGGATATACTACTGAGAAATGGTAAAAATATAGAATTTTCGAATAGGAAGAGTGAATTCGCTGTAAGGGGCAAAGTGATTCTCGGCTTCAGAGGCAGGCTCTGTAAACCTGCAAACCTTTGGGTCTCGGGTATCAAAGGTATTTGGTTTTGGTGGATATCCTGGAATATAGACTAAGAAATGTAAAAATGTAACGAAGTTAAGATTTGAGAATAAGGATCTCTGAGAATAAGAATTGAAGGCTATTTGGTTTTGGAACTGTTAAAGTTGCGATTGAATCACCAGCTGTAATTACATGTCGGTTCTTTAATAACTCTTTATTTCTAGAATTGAGTCACAGAGTACTTCTGTATTAAACTCTCAAACTCAGTCTCTGTGCACTCTTTGGTGAGGAGTTGCAGAATTCTGGGGGAGATTTCCGGACCCTCATAATAACTGGAATGTTACAGTCTAGTTAACCTGATTAAAAATGCTATCTGGAGGACAGTAACATCTTCAGGTCGTTCCTTTCCTTTAGGGAGAGATAGTCTGGACCTTTAGGCCCAATTAAGCATCTTTTAGGTTTCAGCTATCTCTAACTTAGTTGAAAGTGAATGTCTGGGGAATACGCCTAATGCGGGGCGGCCCGGACGCGGCTCGGACTAGTAATTATCCCTTCACTTCAACCACCACAATTATCTTCATTTGTGCTAGGTATGACTCCAGCCAGTGGAGCGTTTCCCCCCAGATTCCCAATGACATCTATTTCACTCGGGATCTTTGATGCCACTCTCGGTCAAATGCAGCCTTGATGTCAAGGCTAGTCATTCTCACCTCACCGCTGGAATTCAGCTACTTTGTTCATGTTTGGGTCAAGGCAGTAATGAGGTCGGGAGCCGAGTGGTCTTGGCGGAACCGAAGCTGGGCACCAGTGAGCAGGTTATTGGTGAGTAAGTGCCACCTAACAGCACTGTCGATGACACCTTCCATCATTTGATGTTGATTGAGGGTAGACTGATGGGGCTTTAAACGGCCGTGTTAGATTTTTCCTGCTTTTTCTGGACAGGAAAAACCTGGGTAGTTTTCCACTTTGTTGGATACATGCCAATGTTGTAGCTGCAAT
The DNA here is from genome assembly GCF_052327205.1 of Somniosus microcephalus. NCBI lineage: Eukaryota > Metazoa > Chordata > Chondrichthyes > Squaliformes > Somniosidae > Somniosus > Somniosus microcephalus. Next base: position 27,884,294 of record NW_028225186.1, on the reverse strand, counting down.
GGAACAGCTTGGCTAGATGCGCAGCTAATTCTGCAGCACAATCTTCAGCACAATAGCCGGGATGTTGTCCAGGCCCACAGCCTTTGCTGTATCCAATGCGCTCAGTCATTTTTTGATGTCACGTGGAGTGAATTGAATTGGTTGAAGCCTGGCTTCTGTGGTGGTGGGGATCTCAGTAGGAGTCTGATATGTATCATCCAATCTGCACTTCCGGCTGAAGGCGGTTGACAATACTTCAGCCTTGTCTTTTGTACTCACGTCTTGGGCTCCACCATCATTCAGGATGGGGACATTCATGGAGCCTCCACCTGCCATTAGTTGCTTAATGGTCCACCACCATGCATTTAGCCCTGTGTTGCAGCTTTCCCAGGTTGACGCCTCATTTTTATGTATGCCTGGTGATACTCCCAGCATACTCTGCTACACTCCTTATTGAACTGGGATTGGTCCCCTGGCTTGATGGTAATGGTAGAGTGAGAGATATGCTGGGCCATGAGGTTACAGATTGTGGTGTCTACAATTCTGCTGCTGATGGCCCATAGTGCCTCATGGATGCCCAGTTTTGAGGTGCTAGAACTGTTCTGAATCTATCCCATTTAGCAAGGTGCTACTGCCAAACAACACGATGGAGAGTGTCGTCAGTGGGAAGGCGGGACGTCATCTCCACAATGACTCTCTGATGGTCACATCTACCAAGGCTGTCGTGGATAGGTGCATCTGCGAGTTATTTGTAATAAGTATAACACAATCACCGCCTGAACAATGACTAAATCACCAATAACCTGTACAGTTGTAGCCGGACTGCCCTTGTTTTATACAACAACCCTCTTGCAATAAAGGACAACATTCCATTTGCCTTTTAAATTACTTGCAGTACCTGCATGCTAACTTTTTGTGTTTCATGCACGAGGACCCCGGGTCCCTTTGAACTGTAGCAATGTGTAAACTCTCTGCATTTAAATAATAATTTGCTTTTTTATTTCTCCTGCCAAAGTGGAAAACCACGCACTTTCCCACATTTTACTCCATCTGCCAAATTTTTGCCCACTCACTTAGCCTGTCTATATCACTTTGCAGTTTCTTTGCATCCTCTGCACAACTTGCTTTCCCACCCATCTTTGTATCATCCGCAGACACGGCTAAATTACACTGGGACCCTTCAGCCAAGTCATTAATGTAGATTGTAAGTAGTTGTGTACTCAACACCGATCCCTGTGGCACTCCACTAGTTATCGTTTGCTCACTGGAAAATTATCCATTTACCCCGGCTCTCTACTTTCTGTTGTTAGCCAATTCTCTATCCATGCTAATGTATTATCCCCAACCCCGTGAGCTCTTATCTTATGCAGTAATCTTTTATGTGGCACCTTATCGAATGCCTTCTGGAACTCCAAATGCAACACACCCACTGGTTCACCTTTGTCCACCCTGCTCGTTACCTCCCCAAAGAACTCCAGCAAATTTGTTAAACATGATTTCCCTTTCATAAAACCATGCTTACACTGCTTGACTGCATTATGCTTTTCCAAATGCTCTGCCACTGCTTCCTAAATGAAGGACTTCAGCATTGTCCCTACGACAGATATTAGGCTAGCTGTTTTATACTTTCCTGCTTTCTGTCTCCCTCCTTTCTTAAGTAGGGGAATCATTGATAGAGACCCCTGTCATCTATTCCAAACACCTGGCTACTATTGCCACCTATCCAGTGGACGAGAGCTCCACAAAGCAGCTCTGCATATACAAAACTAAGATTTGATATGGGCCCAGAAATTCGGGACCCCACGGGTGAGTACGCACGGGGTGCTCACCCGTAGGTTGAATGGACGTGTCGGTTTCCTGCATGCGCTGCGCATGCGGGGTCCGCCGGCACTACCGACCCTCTGAAAGGCAGAACGTGTGCATGGGTGAGGCTGCGTGTGCACTTTGAACTTAGGTTTTTTTTGCAGCTTTTCTCGCGAGGTTAAGTCTGCAGGATTAACACATTTAAAAAGCAGGCATGAGGCCTGCTTTTTACAGGGTAAGTGGTCAATTAATTATAATTAAAAAAAAAAATTCTGCAGATTTATTATTTTTAAATACTTTAAAGCAAGGTAAGTTTATTTTTAGCCCAGTTAGAATATAAAATTATTTTTTTCAAAAATTTAAATTATTGTTTATAAAGTTTTTAAATGTAATTTATAGTTTATTTAAAAAGTGTGATTTAAAAAAAAAATATTTGAAGGTTTACTGCTATTTTGGGGCCCGTAGTATTTACAAGTTTTGACAGATCCTCCTGTCAATCTTATGAAAGATCTTTTCCCTTCTCTGATTGGATGCCCATGGCTCACGTGATCCCAGGGGATGCATCGCACTAACTATGCCCCTGGGACATGCAAGCACAACGCGCTGGCAGCTCGGCCAGGCCCCGGAGCGGAATTCCACGGGACCCTCCAGCTCAACTGCCGGTGCGCTAGGTAAGTGCACCCACGGCAATCCCCTGACCCAAATTTCTGGGCCATTGTCCCCGAAGGATTTATGCATCCATAGATAACCTCGTGCTCCTGTCACCACCGTGTCCAACATAACAGAGTGTCTCCCACTGCTCGGGATTGGGTCGGGCTTCCTACATTTTTGCGAGCATTCCCAACTGATAGTGCCTTCGAATGGTTACATAATTCTGCACCCTGGGCCCGGTGGTGCCATCAAGGCATTTTAAGAATAAACTTCCCACATTCCTGGCCCTCTTCAGTGATAACCCATGCTGCCCCTGAGCACGTAGGATGAAAATTGTTAAGTCTGTGTGTTCTAGTTATTGTTAATAAGAATCACTGCACACAGACCACAATAATAAATTCCACAGGTCTTTACTAGTCATAGGTCAGGCTGAACTGCCCAATAAATCATTACACAGCACTTATATACCGGTGTGGTCACCACCAGTATTACAGTATACAGCAGCCAAGATAAAGTAGTGCATCTCTTAAAATAGTTCTCTTAAAGGTGGAACGGTTACATACACCACAAAAATCACCCTTGATGTACTGTAGGGTAATGTTTCCAGTTGTGTCCCGGGTGGTGACTCCGGGGCAACTGCAATCGAACTATTATCGGGCAAATAGTTAGTGGTGGTCCATTATGCCATGTAAGTTAATGTGGAAGCTTCGAAATTGACCAGAATCCTGATCATTAGTCAGAATAATTATGTAATTTTATACAGTTCAGATTCTCAATACTGTTGTTTATTTTAAAACAAAGCAAAACGTTACTTCCTACTTTTCCTTTTCTGCAAAGGGCAAATTTCCACTCCCCCCACTCTACTTCAAGTGTGTATTTTTATTTCATTTAATACGTCGAGGGGTCGGTTGGCCTCGTCTTTGGAGAAGAGTTGGTTCTGGACCTGGGGCAAGGAGTATTCTACAGCTCCCATGTCCTGTCCACCTTCATCTGGATCATAAATGTAACTGTGGAGACGCCAATTCAGGCAAGGGCGCCTCAGTGGCTGGGGTGTCCCATTAGGCACAACTTCTTCTTCATACCATTGAAGCGGATTCAGTCTCACTATGCTCATGATCGTGGCTTGTTGTGTTCTTGACCTGCTTGTGGGCTGAAAAGCTTCCTCTGGTTAATATGAAACCATTTGATTTTCTTAGGTAACTGAAAAGCGTATACCATAGGAAAAACATTGTCAACAATTTGATATGGCCCCTTGCAGAGGGGATCAGAAACTCCATCCATCCCATCGTTTCGTACCTGGCTCTCTACTTCCCACTCTTGGGGTTTACTAAGAGCCAGGTGTAATCGGTTGCGTTTGTGTTCCTTCAAAATGTTGTGGGTGGCCCTCAATTCAGTTCTTTTTAAAGTTCCCCACAAGTCACTCAGGACTGTTTTCCAAGTGACCTCCTTACTTTGTTTATCAGTGAGATTATGAATAGGTGTGTGGGGGTTCGAATGGTTCTCCATGCTACCAATTCATGAGGACAGTGACTGGTTCCTTTGGATTTGTTACTATGTAAGGATTAGGGGAAGTACCTCATCCCATTTAGTGAGCGGTTTGTATAATTCCTTTAACAGGGCCAACTTCAATGTATGGTTAGTCCTTTCCAGAATTCCTGATGATTGTGGGCTGTGGCTCACATGACATTTCCCTTCAATTCCAAGCATTTCAGGGTGGCGTGCATTGCGTGACCTGTCAAATTACTTCCCTGGTCTGACTCCATTACTTCTGGAGAATTCGTCTCTAACTAGGTTCTTGGCCGTCTACGAAGCTGCGGCTGACTTGCACGGGTAGTCGTCTACCCACCTCGTAATCTTGCACCATCAACACTCATCTGGCCCCCTGTTTACAAGAAACAACACACGATCCATTGTGGATTCCCTCACGAGCAATGGGCTAATTCGGCAGTTCCTGCTGAACTTCTGTCATTTTGGAGAAATATTCACTTAACATTCATAAATTTTTTTTGAATAAAGTACAATATCTATCAATTTCATTCAGTTGTAGTGAATGAAAATAAAACCAGCTGTCAGTGGAAAGGGTTCGCTACTTGACAGGTTTGTAGGAAGGCAGAGCCAATTGTCAGATGCACGCAATTAGGTCACTTCACATAAATTGATAAAAAACTTTCCTTTTCGAAAAAGACAGGATTAAACCGTTTCAGCTCCATTCACAGAAGAGGGGGTGGAGCTAAAACAAACACTACAGAAACTCTCTTTCAAAAACAGTCATTCAGACAAAAGGAATACTGCAACGTTTTAATATTCATCTTCAGGAAAACGTCCACACTTTAACACACACTCTCAAACAAAGTGAACTTCCAGCGTCCTTTAATTTTCCTTTCACACCGCAAATCTTGCATTTTATTTTTCTTGGTACAGACGCTGATAGCTTCCTTGTCGGTAAAACTTTAAGTTTCCTTTATTTCTTCTTTTATATCATCATGTCAGTAGGTATCCCTGGCTCTCCAAATCCATGTTTCCCTTTCCTTTGCTGAGTTTTCAGATTGGTTCGCCTTAACTTAGATCTTTTCCCCTCTTTCTCTCCCGCACTTTAATCCACTTCAGTTTGGATACCATTACCTACTCGAGCCTGTTTCTGGGTGACCCTAAACAAAACCTTAAGGTCCTCAATGACCTTTTCTACGTGCTCTGAATGACGTCTCTGTTTGGATAGATCATTGAGAAGGAATCGCTCTGATTCTGGTTATTTATACACTGGATCTCAAGTTGTTCTTTAGTACACAACATCTTCTCCTGTTCTAACTTTTCCTCGAGCCTGTTTCTATGTTCCATTTCTACTTCTGTTTCTTTCCATAACTTGATCATTACCCGTTCATCAGATTGATCCTGCTTCTGCGAGGCCAATAAACAAATGGATTCGCTTAAACTTTTCTGACTTCTGGACCCTTGGATCCACTGTTCAGCCTCCGATACTGGATCATCGCCATCTATAGTAACCCGTATCCACCCCATGCTGAGGGGAACTCCCTGTCACATATTTCATCACTTACACAGCCATTGGCTTTGCCATTGTCTGCAGTGACCGGGTCCCTGTTCGGGCGCCAATTATCTGTAAGACGTTCAGATTGCCTGACAGTTAACAGATTTCAGTTGTGGAACCGACAACTCAAGACAAAGATTTCAGTGTAAACTATTCTTTACTTAAAAATCAGCAAGTGTAAGTAGCAAACACAAACCATACTCAATTCATTTACTTATTACAAGAAAGCAGGCACGAATCAAAAATCATTTACTTTAATCTCAGGTAATTATAAGCAACCACACATACGTACTAACACCAGATGAGAGGCCACTTCAACGATGAATAGATGTATGACTTTAACTGGCATCTGACCATTTTGCCATTGACTGCAGCAACGAATGTCACAAAAAACCCGAAACTTGGCAACTCGCCAATAACATTCATATCCCAACGTACGTGGATAATTTTCTCTCTCTCTCTCTCTCTCTCTCTCTATTCCTGTATATTTTGAGCCGTAGTTAACCAAAGCCAGACATTCAAGTATTGGAGAGAGCCTTGTTTTTACATTTGGAGGCTTGTTGATGCGTGAATGCTTTTCTCAGAAATGTCAAGATATTTTCTTTTGAAGGACTGCAGCTGGGCGCAGAGTGAACAACTTGTGAGTTTGGTGAGGGTGGCATTGAGTCTGAAGGGATAATCTCTGCTTGATAAAATCTAGTGATAAAATGTAGCCGCGCAAGTGGTAGCAGTGTCAGTAGGAGAGCATTTTGATGACAGTAACCATAATTCGGTGAGATTTAAGGGAATCATGGAAAGGGACAAAGATGGACTGGAAATAAAGGATCTAAATTTGGGGAAAGGAAAGCCGATTTCAATATGATAATAAAGGATCTGGCCAAAGTGGACAAGCTTATTGTGGGAAAAGGAACATCAAAGTATTGGGAGTCTTTCCGAATGGAAATAGAGAGAGTACAACGCCAACATGTTCCTGTAAAGGTCAAGGGTGAGACCAACAAGCCCAGGGAACTCTGGATGTCAAGGGATATATAAGAATGGATTCAGAAAAAAGGGAGTCTTTTGGCAGATACAAAGAAGTAAAAAGAGTGCAAGCCCCAGAGGAGTATAGAAAGTGCAGGTGGGTATTAGAAAAGAAATTAGGAGAGTGAAGACGGGGCATGAAAAACATTGGCGGGCAAAATAAAGGAACATTCCAAGGTGTTTTATAAGTATATTAAGGGCAAGAGGATAACCAGGGAAAGAGTAGGACTCAGTAGGGACCAATGTGGCAATCTGTGTGTAGAGCCGGAAGATGTAGGAGAGGTTTCAAATGAAATATTCTTCACCTGTGTTCACTATGGAGAAGGATGATATAGGCATATAAATTAGGCAGGTGGATTGTGATATACTTCAAAAAAACTAGAATTGAGAGGGAGGAGGTACCAGCGGTTTTAGTGCATTAAAAGTGAATATAACCTCAGCCACTGATGGGATGGTTCCTAGACTGCTGTGTCAGGCTAGTGAGGAGATTGCAGGGGCTCTGACACACATTTTCAGATCCGCTCTGGCCACAGGGGATGTGCCAGAGAACTGGAGGACAGTTAATGTAGTACCATTGTTCAAGAAGGTACTAGGTATAAACCAGGGAATTACAGGCCAGTGAGCCTAATATCAATGGTAGGGAAATTATAGGAAAAACTTCTGAGGGACAGAATTAGTCTCCACTTGGAGAGGCAGGGATTAATCATTGATAGTTAGCATGGCTTTGTCAGTGGGAGATCATGTGTGGCCAATTTTATTGCAGTTTTCTTGGGGGTGACTAGGTGTGTGGATGAGGGTAGTGCCGTTGATATTGTCTACATGGACTTCATTAAGGCTTATGACAAAGTTCCGCATGGGAGACTGGTCAAGAAGATAAGAGGCCGTGGGATCCACGGCAATTTGGCACATTGGATCCAAAATTGGATTGGTGGCAGGAGGCAGTGTGTGAGGGTCGATGGTTTTTCTTGTGACTGGAGGCATGTGTCCAGTGGTGTACCATTGCGATCGGTGCTCGTTCCTTTGCTTTTTGTAGTGTACGTTAATAATTTAGATTTGAATGTAGGAGGTATAATCAGTAAGTATGCAGATGGCATGAAAATTGTTGGCGTAGGAAATAGCGAAGAGGGAAGCCTTAGGCTGCAGGACGATATAGATGGGTTAGCCAGATGGGCAGAACAGTGCCAAATGGAATTTTACTCTGAAAAGTGTGAAGTAATGCATTTTGTAAGGAATAACAAGGCAACTGAATGCACAATGAAGCGTAGGAAACTAGGAAGGACAGAGTGTCAGAGGGACCTTGGTGTGCATGTACATAGATCCCTGAAGGCAGCAGGACAGGTAGATAAGGTGGTTAAAAAGGCATATTTGATACTTGCCTTCGTTAGCCGAGCTATACAATTTAAGAGCAGGAAGGTTATGATGGAGCTGTACAAAACGCTAGTTAGGCCACAGCTTGAATACTGTGTGCAGTTCTGGTCGCCACACTATAGGAGGGATTTGATTGCATTGGAAATGTTGCAGAGGAGATTCACCAGGATGTTACGTGGGTTGGAGTGCTTCACCTATGATGAGACACTGGACAGTCTGTGGTTGTTTTCCTTGGAGCAGAGATTCCTGAGGTGGGACCTGATTGAGGTGTACAAAATTATGAGCGGCGTAGATAGGGTAGAGAGAATGGAACATTTCCCCTTAGTAGAGGGGTCAATAACCAGGGGACATAGCATCAAGATAAGGGGAAGGAGGTTTAGCAGGGATTTGAGGAGAAACGTTTTCACCCAGAGGCTGATTGGAATCTGGAACTCACTGCCTGAAAGGGTGGTAGAGGCAGGAACCCTCAACATTCAAGAAGCGTGTAGATGAGCACTTGAAACGGCATAGCATATAAGGCTACGGAACAGGTACTGGAAAATCGGATAATAATAGACAGGACTTGATGGCCGGCGTGTACACGATGGGCCGAAGCGCCTCTTTCTGTGCTGTATAACTCTATCACACTTTGATTCTAGTCATGTGTGCTTCCAATTAGCATTTAACTTAAATTTACTCTTTTCAGTTTAAATTTCTTCCAGGCTTGGGCGTAACTAAGCAAGCTGTGTACTGGAGTTAGTTAATTATCTCGTCTAATCTGTTTCTGCAACTGCCAGACAGTGGAATCATAAATCTCAGCAGTAGGGAGGTTGCAGTGCAACTTGGCGCAGAGTGAACAAATTGTGCGTTTGATAAGTGTGGAGTTCGATGAAGTGGTGGAAGGAGCTGCATGCTTTTCCTAACTTATCCCGCAATGCGGCACTGGCCCTGAGCAGGAGCAGACCGAGGCCCGAGCGCGGGGACAAAAGCAGCAGCAGACCTGCATCAATAAGAACAAACTGCATTGTGACATCACAGGTAAATCAGGGAAGTGATTGGTAGTGACTGTGGGCGAAGTATCAAGTTATGATATAACATATAACTAAATTTAAAAAACTAAAATTAATTTAATTAATTTAATAAACTAAACGATGTAAATGCTTTGATTAACACTAAACTAATTTAATTTATTAATTAGTTAATGGGAGAACAGGAGATGTGTTGCTGCTGCAATACGTGGGAGCTTCTGGTTATTTATGTCCAGGGTGACTACATCTGTGGTAAGTGTCTGTGACTTGAGGAACTCCGGAACCGAGTGCAGGAGCTGGAGTGCGTGCTGCAGACATTGTGAGACTTCAGGGAGGGAGAAAGTTGCCTGGAACTTTTGTCCAGATGTCAGCCACAACCATTAGATTAAATATTTTGGAATTGACACGTGGTCAGGGACAGCAGGGTGCAACTGCGAGCGAGGCAGGTACGGGGATCCAGGAGGTAGTATCGCAGGATCCTATGTCCCAGCAATTGTCCAATAGATTCGAGGATCTTGCAATCGTTGTCGACCAGTGCAGGGACTGTGGGTAGGACCAGCAAACTGACCACGGCACCGTGGTACAGGAAGCCGTTCAAGTGCTGGGAGTAAAAATTAAGGTGGTTGTCGTAGGTGGCAGTATAGTTAGGGGGATTGACACTGTTCTCTGGAGACAGGAGCGAGAGTCCGGATGGTTATGTTGCCTACCCGGTGCCAGGGTAAAGGACATCTCCTCTGGGCTGGAGGGAAATTGGACTGGGAGGGGGAGGATCCATTTGTCCTGGTCCACGTAGATAGGACTGAGAAAGAGCTGCTGCTGGGAGAGTTTGAGCAGCTAGGGAATTTATTAAAATACAGAACCACAAAGTTAATCATACCTGGATTATGACATGATCCACGAGAAAATTGGCATTGGGTCAATAGGATCAGGGAGATGAATGCGTGGCTCAAAGACTGGTGTGTCAGAAGTGGGTTTCCAATCGTGGGGCACTTACACCAGTACTGGGGAAAGGGAGAGCTGTTCCATTGGGACCAACTACACCTGAACCATGCTGGGACCAGAGTTCCAGCGAATCGAATAAATAATGAGGTAGATAGTGGTTTAAACTAAATGAGGGGGGGGGATTGTCCCGGTGGAGAGAAATCTAGAATGCTAAAGAGAAAAGACAAGGAAGCAGTGCAGGAAAGTGATTGGGTTAAGGAGAACCAGATTGTTTCAGGAAGGGACAGAGCGTACAAACAAAGGAGGGCACTAACAAATGGGGTCCAGATAAGAAAAAATGTTAATAAGACACAATGTATAAAGAAACGTTAAGATGTCTAAAATTGTTAAAAAAAGACAAATCTAAAGGTGCTTTATCTGAATGCACGAAGCATTCATAATAAGGCAGACGAATTAACAGTGCAAATAGATGTAAATGGTACGACATAATTGTGACTATGGAGACCTGGCTGTAGGGTGACCAATGCTGGGAACTGAATATACAAAGATATTCGATATTTAGGAAGGACAGGCAAAAAGGAGAAGGAAGTGGGGTGGCGTTGTTAGTAAAGAATGAAGTCAGAGCACTATTGAGAAAGGATATTGGCTTAGAAAAATCAAGATGTAGAATCACATGGGTGGATCTAAGAAGCAGCATGGAGCAGGGAATATTGGTGGGAGTTGTATTTAGGCCTTTAAGCAGTAGTGGTAATGTAGGGGACAGAATCAAGCAGGAAATTAGAGATGTATGTAACAAGGGTACTGCAGAAAAATAGAGTATGAGAGTAAATTTGCAAGGAACATTACAGCGGATTATAAAAACTTCTACAAGTATGTAAAAAGAAAAAGATTACTGAAGACAAAAGTAGGTCCCGTACAGTCAGAAATGGGAGAATGTATAAGGGGTACAATGAAGTGGCACATCAATTAAACAATTATTTTGCTTTAATTTATTTATAGACTGGCAAAAGCAAATTAGCAATGCTAATCTGGAGGATGAATTCCTGGAGTGTGTACGAGATGTTTTTTTTAGACCAGTACGTTGAGGAGCCAACAAGGGAACAGGCTTTCCTAGATTGGGTATTGTGCAAGGGGAAGGGGTTAATTAAAAATCTTGTTTTGCGGGTCCCTTTAGGGAAGAGTTACCATAACACGATAGAATTCATCATTAAGATGGAAAGTGAAGTTGCCCAATCCGAAACTAGTGCCCTAAAACTAAACAAAGGGAATTACTCAGGTATAAGGAGGAATTGGGGAGCTTCATTCAAAGGCATGATGGTGGATAGGCAATGACGAGCATTTATGGAACGAATGCATGAATTGCAGCAGTTATACATTCCTTTCTGGCACTAAACACAAAAGGAATTTCGGCCCAACCACGGCTAACAAAATAAGTTAAGGATACTATTAGAACCAAAGAGGAGTCATATAAAATTTCCTGTAAAAGTAGCAAGCCTGAGGATCGGGAGCAGTTTAAAAGTCAGCAAAAAGGGACCAAGAGATTGATTATGTGGGGAAAAATAGAGTATCAGAGTAAATTTGCAAGGAGCATAACAGCGGACAGTAAAATCAAAAATATTAGTCAATACAAAAGTAGGTCCGTTATAGTCAGAAAGAGGAGATTTTATAAGGGGAACAATGAAATGGCAGAGCAATTAAACAAATATTTTGTTTCCGTCTTCACGGTGCAGTATATAACAACATAAGAACATAAGAAATAACAACAGAAAATGCTGGAAAAACTCAGCAGGTCAGGCAACATCCGTGGAGAGAAATTTGAGTTGACGTTTCGGGTTTGACCCTTCTTCAAAACTGGAGAGAAAAGGAACTAGATCGAAGGCAGGGCTGCGATCGGACAAAAGAATAAAAGAACCAAAAGAAGTAAAAGAGATTAGAAGCTAGACGAGATGGTAATAGGCTGTGATTAGGTGTAAAGTGTACTGGCAGGGCAAAAGATAGCTGCCAGGTGTGAGAGAGAAACAAAAGGAAAGGGGGGGGGAGGAAAGGAGTGGAAAAATATAAGTAAAAATGAAATAGGGGCCGAGGTTATGATCTGAAATTGTTGAACTCGATATTGAGACCGGAAGGCTGCAGAGTGCATAATCGGAAGATGAGGTGCTGTTCCTCGAGTTTACGTTGAGCTTCCGTGGAACAGTACAAGAGGCCAAGGACGGTGAGGTCCGAGTGGGAATGGAGTGGTGAATTGAAATGACAGGCGACCGGAAGCTCGGGGTCAAGCTTACGGGCTGAACGGAGGTGTTCCGCAAAGCGGTCACCCAATCTGTGTTTGGTCTCCCCAATGTAGAGGAGACCGCATCGTGAGCAGCGAATACAGTATACTAGATTGCGAGAAGTACAAGTATATCGCTGTTTCACCTGGAAGGGGTGTTTGGGGCCCTGGACAGTGGGGAGGGGGGAGGTATAGGGGCAGGTGTTACACCTCCTCCGCTTGCACGGGAAGGTGCCAGGCGAAGGGGAAGGGCTGTTTGGGGTGATAGAAGAGTGGACTAGGGTGTCTCGGAGAGAGCGGTCCCTGCGGAATGCTGAAAGGGGAGGGGAGGGGAAGATACGTTTGGTGGTGGGATCACTTTGGAGGTAGCGGAAATGCCGGAGGATGATCCGTTGAATGTGGAGGCTGGTGGGGTGAAAGGTGAGGACAAGGGGAACCCTATCGTGGTTCCGGGAGGGAGGGGCAGGGGTGAGGGCAGAGGTGCGGGAGATAGAACTGACACGGTCGAGGGCAGTGTCCACCACGGTAGAGGGGAATCCTCGGTTCCGGGTCCTCAGTTCCACTTCATCCTTCGACTCATCCGACGCTTCAACAAAAAACTTTTCTTCTTCCTTTCCGATGTCAAGGATCGCAAGCTTCATCAACTCTTGGACACAAACGCCCCTCCGGAACCTTCTTCCCCTTCACTTTCCTCTGACCCCCCTTCTCCCAATCTCACCCCCTGCCGTGTTTTCACTATCCCCTCTGACCTTCCACTCTCTGACCCTGAACGATCAGTCCTCAGCAAAGGCCTGAGCTTCATCCCCTTACGCCCCCACCTCAATGAATTTCGAGCTCGGCACGATGCTGAGCTCTTTTTCCGCCGCCTTCATCTCCGTGCCCACTTCTTTGGCCAGGAGTCTTCCCCCTGCACAACTGACCCTTTCTCCCGCTTGCAGAATTCCCATTCTACCTGGACCCCTCCCCCTGGCCTCTTAACCTCTCTAGATCTTTTCATCGCTAACTGCCGACGTGACATCGGCCGTCTCCATTTCTCTGCTCCCCTCACTCACTCCAACCTACCTCCCTCTGAACTTGCAGCACTCCATTCTCTTAGATCCAACCCTGACATTGTCATTAAACCCGCTGACAAGGGTGGTGCTGTTGTTGTTTGGCGTACTGACCTCTACCTAGCGGAAGCTGAACGCCAACTCTCCGACACCTCCTCCTACCTCCACCTGGACCATGACCCAACTACCGAACATCAAACCACCGTTTCCAAGACTGTCACTGACCTCATCTCCTCTGGAGATCTTCCCCCCGCTGCCACCAACCTCATAGTTCCCCAACCCCGCACAGCCCGCTTCTACCTCCTTCCCAAGATCCACAAACAGGACTGCCCTGGTAGACCCATCGTTTCAGCCTGTTCTTGCCCTACGGAACTTATCTCTTCCTATCTTAACTCTATCTTTTCTCCCCTTGTCCAGTCTCTTCCCACCTACATCCGCGACTCTTCGGATGCCCTCCGCCACTTTAACAGTTTCCTGTTTCCTGGCCCCAACCGCTTCCTTTTCACCATGGACGTACAATCCCTCTACACCTCCATCCCCCACCCGGATGGCCTGAGGGCACTCCGCTTCTTCCTTGAACAGAGGCCCGACCAGTCCCCATCCACCACGACCCTCCTCCACCTGGCTGAACTTGTTCTCACATTGAACAACTTCTCCTTTAACTCCACTCATTTCCTCCAAATCAAAGGCGTTGCCATGGGTACCCGCATGGGCCCTAGCTATGCCTGCCTTTTCGTGGGCTATGTGGAACAATCTTTGTTCCAGTCCTACTCGGGTCCCCTCCCTCACCTCTTTTTCCGATACATTGATGACTGTATCGGTGCCATTTCCTGCTCTCGCCCCGAACTTGACAATTTCATTCACTTTGCCTCCAATTTCCACCCTTCCCTCACCTTCACATGGTCCATCTCTGACTCTTCCCTTCCCTTCCTCGACTTCTCCGTCTCCATCTCTGGGGATAGGTTATCGACCAATAATTACTACAAGCCCACTGACTCCCACAGCTACCTGGACTACACTTCCTCCCACCCCGCTTCCTGTAAGGACTCTATTCCATTCTCCCAGTTTCTCCGCCTCCGCCGTATCTGCTCCGACGATGCCACCTTCCACACCAGTGCTTCAGACATGTCTTCCTTTTTCCGCAACCGAGGATTCCCCTCTACCGTGGTGGACACTGCCCTCGACCGTGTCAGTTCTATCTCCCGCACCTCTGCCCTCACCCCTGCCCCTCCCTCCCGGAACCACGATAGGGTTCCCCTTGTCCTCACCTTTCACCCCACCAGCCTCCACATTCAACGGATCATCCTCCGGCATTTCCGCTACCTCCAAAGTGATCCCACCACCAAACGTATCTTCCCCTCCCCTCCCCTTTCAGCATTCCGCAGGGACCGCTCTCTCCGAGATACCCTAGCCCACTCCTCTATCACCCCAAACAGCCCTTCCCCTTCGCCTGGCACCTTCCCGTGCAAGCGGAGGAGGTGTAACACCTGCCCCTATACCTCCCCCCTCCCCACTGTCAAGGGCCCCAAACACCCCTTCCAGGTGAAACAGCGATTTACTTGTACTTCTCGCAATCTAGTATACTGTATTCGCTGCTCACGATGCGGTCTCCTCTACATTGGGGAGACCAAACGCAGATTGGGTGACCGCTTTGCGGAACACCTCCGTTCAGCCCGTAAGCATGACCCCGAGCTTCCGGTCGCCTGTCATTTCAATTCACCGCTCCATTCCCACTCGGACCTCACCGTCCTTGGCCTCTTGTACTGTTCCACGGATGCTCAACGTAAACTCGAGGAACAGCACCTCATCTTCCGATTAGGCACTCTGCAGCCTTCCGGTCTCAATATCGAGTTCAACAATTTCAGATCATAACCTCGGCCCCTATTTCATTTTTACTTATATTTTTCCACTCCTTTCCTCCCCCCCCTTTCCTTTTGTTTCTCTCTCACACCTGGCAGCTATCTTTTGCCCTGCCAGTACACTTTACACCTAATCCCAGCCTATTACCATCTCGTCTAGCTTCTAATCTCTTTTACTTCTTTTGGTTCTTTTATTCTTTTGTCCGATCGCAGCCCTGCCTCCGATCTATCTTTTCTTTCCAGTTTTGAAGAAGGGTTCGATCCGAAACGTCAACTCAAATTTCTGTCCACGGATGTTGCCTGACCTGCTGAGTTTTTCCAGCATTTTCTGTTGTTATAGGCAGAGGGAGATGTGCTTCCCTCTTTGTTCTGTAAATCCCTGTGTGCTTTGTGCTCTTTGATCAGTTAATGATCCTTTCACAAAATATATTTCAACATTGGGCGTGATCCAGATCCTGTACTGGGGAGCAGATCAAATTAAGATATGTGCCAATCTCTGTGACTCATATTTCTGAGCATTATACTCAGAGACAGTGTTTGTGTTCGTCAGTTCTGTTCACAACGGAAGATTCTGTCTCTCGCTCAGATCTGGATTCCTCAGGCAGCTCCAGCACATTAAATGCTGTGTGTTGCTTTTGAACCGTGGAAGGCTTCATGGCCAGTCTCCCTCATGATATCCAGCTCCATAACATCAGTCGTCTCCGCCCCTGCCTGAACTCAACTTCTGCTGAAACCCTCATCCCTGTTGGTTACCTCTAGAGACAATGTCCTGGGAACAAGTAGATAAAAAAAAATCTAATTTGGACAAAGTCAATGATTTTTAATTCACTGATTGAACCCCAGTGAGACCTGGGATTGGAGCGGGCACGTCATGCTCTGCTAACTACATTACAGAGAATGTACAGCACAGAAGCAGGTCATTCAGACCAACCGCTCCATGCCAGCGTTTATGCTGCACACGAACATCCTCCCACCCCTCTCCATCACACACTATCAGCACAGCCTTCTATTCCTTTCTCCCTCATGTGTTTATCTCTACTCCCGTTAAATGGATCAATGCTATTCGCCTCCACTCCTCCCTGTAGCAGTGAGTTTTCACCATTCTCTGGGTGCAAAAGCTTCTCCTGAATTACTGATTGGAATTATTGGTGACTACTTATATTCATGGCCCCTACTTTGGGTCACAAATTTAGAGCATGACTTCAGTTTTTTTAAATCTATTTATGAAATTTTCAACACACCTTGTCTCACCAGCCCATGGTGTTAATAAGAATATAAGAACATAAGAAAAAGGAGCAAGCGTATGTGGAACGAAAACAAAAACATAAGAAATAAGAGCAGGTGTAGTCCATCCGGCCACTTGACCGTGTTCCACAATTCAAGGGGGGCACGGTGGCATAGTGGTTAGCACTGTTGCCTCACAGCGCCAGGGACCCGGGTTCAAATCTGGCCTCGGGCGACTGTCTGTGTGGAGTTTGCACATCCTCCCTGTGTCTGCGTGGGTTTCCTCCGGGTGCTCCGGTTTCCTCCCACTGTCCAAAGATGTGCAGGTTAAGATGATTTGGCTATGATAAATTGACCCTTAGTGTTAGGGGATTAAATAGGTGGGGTTACAGGGATAGAGTGCTATATGTATCGGTGCAGGCTCGATGGGCCGAAATGGCCTCTATCTGCACTGTCGATTCTGTGTGATTCTGTGTGAATTCAGTAAGACCACGGCTGATCATCGACCACAAATCCACTTTCCCGCCCATTTGCAATATCCCTTGTTTCCCCTGGAGTCCAAAATTCTATCGTGAATATACTCAAAGACTCAGCATTCACAGCCGTCTTGGGCGGAGAATTACAAAGATATAACCCTCTGAGTGAAGAAATGCTTCCTCCTCTCAGTCTTAAATGGCCAACCCCTTATCCGGAGATTATGCCCCCTAGTTCTAGATTCTCCAGCCAGGGGAAGCAACTTCCCAGCATCTACCATGTCAATCCCCTTCAGAATCTTGTATGTTTCAATTAGATCACCTCTCATTCCTCTAAACTCCATAGAGTATAGGCCTATTCCAGACAAGCTCTCATCATAGGACATCCCAGGAATCAATCCAGTGAACCTTCGTTGCACCGCCTCCAAGGCAACTATATTCTTCCTTAGATAACCAAAACTGTGCACAGTACTCCAGGCAAGTGTTGACTCAACAATACCCTGTACAATTGTAGCACGACTCTTATAGTCCAACCCCCTTCCAATGAAGGACCAGCACGCTATTTGCCTTCCACATTGAATTCCCGCATGCTAGCTTCATGTGTTTCTTGCACGAGGACACCCAATTCTAGCTAAACACCCACAATTAAAAGTTTCTCACCATTAAAAAAATATTCTGTTTTTCTATTCCTCCTACCAAAGTGAATAACCTCACATTTCCCTACATTATACTCCATCTGCCACCTCACTTAGTCTATGTAGATCTCTTCCCAGACTCTTTGTGTTCTCCTCACAGCTTACTGCCCCATCTTGCGTTGAATCATCAGCAGTCTTGGATACAATACACTTGATCCCTTCATCTAGCTCATTCTCAGCTGTCGCCTTTATCACATTACAGGTAACGATTAGAATTTGGATCAAAACTGCAGAACGTCTATTCTTCACATGAGACAAGAGCTCAATAGCTTCAGTTATCACAGAATCACAGAATCATTCAGCACAGAAAGAGGCCATTCAGTCAATCGAGCCTGTTCCGGCTCATTGAAAGTGCTAAACAATTAATCCCACTCCCCTGTTCTATTCCCATAGCTCTGTAAATCACTCACTTCCAGTACTGATCCCGTTCCCTTTTGAAATTTATTATTGAATCTCCATCTATCACATTTTCAGAAAGCGCATTCCAAACCATAACAACTCGCTGCATAAAACACATTCTCCTCATCTCCCCTCTGGTATTTTTGCCAATTATCTCAAATCTATCTTTTCTGGTGTCAACTCTTCCACCACCGGTAACAGTTTCTCATTACTTCCTCTATCCAAACCCTTGAACACATCTATTCTATCTCACCTTAATCTTCGCCACGCGAAGGGAAAAATCTCATTGCCCAAACTCTCCATGTAACTGAAACCCTTCATCTCTGGTAAAATTCTATTAAATACTTCTAAGTCAGGATGGTGTGTGACTTGGAGGGGAACTTGGAGGTGGTGGTGTTCCCATGCGCCTGCTTCCCTTGCCCTTCCAGTTGGTTGAGGTCGCGGGTTTGGGAGGTGCTACCGAGGAAACAATGGGGAGTTTCTGCATTGCATCTTTTAGATGGTAAACCCTGCAGCCACGGTACGCTGGTGGTGGAGGGAGTGGATGTTTAAGGTGGTGGATGGCGTCCCAATCAAGCGGGCTGATCTGCCCTGGATGGTGTCGAGCTTCTTGACTGTTGTTGGAGCTGCACTCATCCAGGCAAGTCGAGAGTATTCCATCACACTCACTACTTGCGCCTTGTAGATGGTTTAAAAACTTTGTCTGAAGTTGTTTGCAAACGCTTCAGCCTTGTCTTTTACACACACTTGTTAGGCTCTACCACCATTGAGGATGGGGATATTCTTGGAGCCTCCTCCTCTCGTTAATTGTTTAATTGTTCACCACCATTCACGAATGGATATGGCAGGACTGCAGAGCTTTAACCTGATCCGTTGATAGTGGGATGGCTTAGCCCTGGCTATAGCATGCTGCTTCTGCTTTTTTACATGCATGTAGCCCTGTGTTGCAGCTTCCCCAGGTTTGCACGACATTTTTAGGTACGCCTGGGGCTGCTCCTGGCATGCTCTTCCACACTCCTTGGTGAACCAGGGTTGGTCCCCTGGCTTGATGGTAATGGTAGAGTAGAGATATGCCGGGCTGAGGTTACAGGTTGTGTTGGGATGCAATTCTGCTGCTGCTGATGTCCCACAGCGCCTCATGGGTGCCCAGTTTTGAGCTGCTAGATCTGTTCTGAATCTATCCCATTTAGCACGGTGGTAGTGCCACACAACTCGATGGAGGTTGTTCTCAGTGTGAAGACGTGACTTCGTCTCCACAATGACTGTGCTGTGATCACTGCTGCCAATGCTGTCATGGACAGATGGCTCTATGACAGGTAGGTTGGTGAGGACAAGGTCAAGTCGGTTTTACCCCTCTTGGTGGTTCACTCCCCACCTATCGCAGGCAAAGACAGTCAATTATGTCCTTCAGGACTCAGCCAGTAGTGGTGATGCCGAGTCATTGAAGTCCCCCACCCAGATTCCATTCTGTGCCCTTGCTGCTCTCAGTGTTTTTTCCAAGTGGTGTTCAACATGGAGGAGTACTGATTCATCAGCTGAGGGAGGGCGCTATGTGGTTATCAGCAGGATGTTTCCTTGCCCATGCTTGTCCTGAAATCTTGAGACTTCATGTGATCCGCTGTCAATATTGAGGATTCCCGGGGACACTCCCTCCCTCCTCAGGGCTTCTTCCAAGTGGTATTCAACAGGGAGGATTATTGATTCATCAGCTGAGGGAGTGCGGCAGGTGGCACAGTTCCCATGGATTGGAGGGTAGCTGATGTAACCCCGCTATTTAAAAAAGGTGGTAGAGTGAAAACGGGGAATTATAGACCGGTAAGCCTGATATCGGTAGTGAGGAAAAGGCTAGTGTCCATTATAAAAGATGTAATATTAGAGCACTTGGAAAACAGTGACAGGTTAGGAGAAAATCAACATGGATTTACAAAAGGTAAATCATGCTTGACTAAACTACATGAATTTTTTGAGGCTGTAACTGTTAGAATAGATAAGGGAGAACCAGTGGATGTTGTGTATTTGGACTTTCAGAAGGCTTTCGTTAAGGTCCCAAATAAGAGATTAGCGTGCAAATTTATTTATGCAGCTGGGATTGGTGTTAAAATACTGACTTGGATAAAGAACAGAATGGCAGACAGGAGGCAAAGAGTTGTAATAAATGGGTGTTTTTCAGAGTGGCAGGCAGTGACTAGTGGGGTACCGCAGGGATCGGTGATAGGACCCCAGCTTATCACAATATATATTAATGATCTAGACGAGGGAACTAGATGTAATATTTCCAAGTTTGCAGACGACACAAAGCTGGGTGGGCGTTTGTGCTATGAGCAGGAGGCAGGGACAATCCAACATGATTTTGACAGGTTGGGTGATTGGATAGATGCATGGCAGATGCAGTATAATGTGGATAAATGCGAGGTTATCCACTTTACTGGCAAAACAGGAAGGCAGATTATTATCTGAATGGCAATAGATTAGGAGACGGGGAAGTGTAACGAGACCTGGGTTTCCTTGTCTTTGAAAGTAAGCATGCAGATGCAGCAGGTGGTTAAGAAATCAAATGGTATGTTGGCCTGCATAGCGAGAGCATTCGAGTACAAGAGCAAGGTTATCTTGCTGCAGTTGTACAGGGCCTTGGTGAGATCACACCTTGTGTATTGTGTGCAGTTTTGGTCGGCTTATCTGAGGAAGGATGTTCTTGCCACGGAGGGAGTGCAGCAAATATTCACTAGTTTGATACCTGGGATGGCTGGAATGATGTATGAAGAGAGGTCGATTAGGCTTATATTCGCTAGGGTTTAGAAGAATGAGAGAGGATCTCATTGAAATGTACACAATTCTAACAGGACTAGAGAGACAAGATGCAGGAAGTATGTTCCCGATGACAGGGAAGTCTGTTCCCGATGACAGGGAAGTCCAGAATCAGGGATCACAGTCTATAGATAAGGGTGTTAGCCATTTAGGACTGAGTTGAGGAGGAATTTCTTCACCCAGAGAGTGGATAAACTGTGGAATTCTCTTGCACAAAAGGCTGTTGAGGCCATTTCATTAAATATATACAAGGAGGAGTTAGATATATTTCTTAAGGCTAAAGAGATCAAGGGATATGGGGAGAAAGCAGGGACAGAGTACTGAAGTTGGATGATCAGCCATGATCTCATTAAATGGCGGAGCAGGCTCGAGGGGCCGAATGTGCTATTCGTGCTCCTATCTTCTATGTTTCTATGTTTCCATGTAATCAGCAGGAGGTTTCCTGGCCCATTCTTGACCAGAAGCCAAGAGACTTCATGGGGTCCGGAGACAATGTTGACAACTCCCAGGGCCATTCCTTCCCGACTGTCCCAGTGCCCCTGGTGGGACTCTCCTGTCAGTGGGACAGGACAGACTCAGGGAAGGTTATGGAGGAGTTTGGGACATTGGCTGTAAGGTATGATTCTGTGAGTATGACTATGTCAGGTTGTTGCTTGACTAGTCTGTGAGACAGCTCTCCCAACTTTGGCACAATCCCCAGATGTTGGTGAGGAGGACTTTGCAGCGTCGATTGGTCTGGGTGTGCCATTGCCATGTTTTTAGCCGGTGCCGAGTTCGATGCCGGGAGATCCGTCCATTCATGTTATTTTGATTTGTAGTCGTTATTTACAACTGTGTGACTTGCTAGGCCATTTGAGATGTCAGTCAAGAGTCAACCCCCTTGCTGTGGTTCTGGACTCACATATAAGAACGTAAGAAATAGGAGCAGGAGTTGGCCATTCGTCCCTTCGAGCCTGCTCCACCCAAAATTAGATCATGGCTGGTCAACTGCCCCAGTTCCATTCACTGGCCTTATCGCCATATTCCTTAATGCACTTACTAGTCAGAAATCTATCGACTTCTGTTTTGAATGGACCCAATGACTGAGCATCCACAGCCCTCTGTGGTAGACAATTCCAACTTCCGTGTGAAGAAATTTCTTCTCATCCCAGTCCTGAATGGCCAGCAATTATCCTGAGGCTGTGGCTCCTGGTTCTGCACTCACCAGCCAAGGGAAACATTCCCCCTGTATCCACCCTATCAAGGCCTGTAACAATTTTGTGTGCTTCAGTGAGATCCCCTCTCATTCTTCCGAATTCAAGAGAATACAGGATAGTTTAGTCAATCTCTTCTCATACGACAGTCCCGCCATCCAAGGAATGAAACTCGTGAACCTTTGTTGCACTCGCTCTATGCCAACTATATCTTTCCTCAGTTAAGGAGACAAACAATGTACACAATACTCCACGGGTGGTCTCATCAAGGCCCTATATAATTGGAGAAAGACGTATTTACTCCTTACTCAAATCCACTTGTAATGAAGGCCAGCATACCATTTGCCTTCCTAATGGCTTGCTGCACCTACACATTCACTTTAAGTGTCACATGCACAAGTGCTCCAAGGCCCATTTGAGCATCTGCATTCCCTAATCATTCACCATTTAGGAAAAACTCTGCCTTTCTGTTTTTTCTAAGTAAGTAGATAACTTCACATTTACCCACATTATAATCCAGATGCCATGTTCTCGCCTACTCACTGAACCTGTCGAGATCCCCTTGAAGCCTCTTCACATCCTCTTCGCAACTGACACTGCCACCTAGCTTTGTGTCATCAGCAATTCTGGAAATGTTACATTTATTCCCCTTATCCATATCATTGATGTAGATTGTGAATAGCTGGGGCCCAAGCAGCGATCCTTGCGATACCCCACTTATCACAGCCTGTCATCCTGAAAAAAAAACGTTTATTCCGACTCTTCATTTTCTGTCCATGCAAGTCTATTACACCTATTCCATGTGCCCTAATTTTATTCACCAAACTCTTGTGTGGGACCTTATCGAAAGCCTTCTGAAAATCCAAATACACCACATCTGCCGTTCTCCTTTGTCGACTCCATTAGTTACATCCTCAAACAACTCCAAAAATCAGTAAAAATGGACTTGCAATTCATAAATCCAAGTAGCTGATATTTAAAATGAATATTTTGCATCTGTGTTCATTATGTAGAAGGATGATGCAAGCATAAAAATCAGGCAGGGGAATTTTGATACACGTGAACAAAGAAGTATCGAGAGGGAAGAGGTACTAGCGGTTTTAGCGGGCTTGAAATTTGATAATTCCCCAGGGCCAGCCGATATGTATCCCAGGCTGATGTGTGAGCCAAGGGAAGAGATTGCAGGGTCTCTGATTCAAATTTTCAGAATCTCTCTGTCCACAGGGGAGGTGCCAGTGGACTGGAGGACAAGTAACGTAGTACCATTATTAAAGAAAGTTAGTAGCGATAAACAAGGGAATTAAAGGCCAGTGAGCCTAACATCAGTGGTTGGGAAATTATTGGAAACATTCTGAGGGACAGAATTAGTCTCCACTTGGAGAGGCAAGGATTAATCAAGGGGAGCCTGCATGTCTTTGTCAGGGGGAGATCATGTCTGACAAATTTGATTGAATTTTTCGAGGGAATGACTAGGTGTGTGGATGAGGTTAGTGCAGTTGATGAAGTCTACATGGACTTCAGTAAGGCTTTTTACAAAGTCCCACATGGGTGACAGGACAAGACTATAAGTGCCCATTGGATCCAGGGCAATTTGTCACTTCTGATCCAAAATTGCGTTAGTGGCAAGAGCAGAGGGCGACGATCAAAGCTTGTTTTTGTGACTGGAAGCCTGTGTCTTGTGGTGTACTGCAGGGATCGGCGCTGGGTCCTTTGCTGTTTGTAGCGTACATTAATTATTTAGATATTAACGTAGGCAGTATGATCAGTAAGTTTTCAGATGACACGAATCTTGGTGGAGTGGCAAGTAGCGAGGAGAGATTCCTCAGGCTAGAGGATGATATAGACGGGTTGGTTATATGGGCAGAACAGTGGCAAATATAATTACACCGTGAAAAGTGTGTGGTGATGCATTTTGTGAGGATTAACAAGGCATGGGAATACACAATGAATGGTAGGGCATTAGGTACAACAAATGATCAGAGGGAACATCCTGTGCATGTACATAGATCCCTGGAGCAACAGGGCAGTTAGATAAGGTGGTTAAAAAGGCATATGGGTTATTTGCCTTCGTTAGCTGAAGCATAGAATAAAAGAGCAGGGATGTTAGGATGGAGCTGTCCAAAACGCTAGTTAGACCACAGCTGGAATACTGTGTGCCGTTCTGGTCGCCACACTATAGCAAGGATGAGACTGCATTGGAGATGGTACAGAAGAGATTCACCATAATGTTAACTGGGCTGGAGCGTTCCAGCTATGAAGAGAGACTGGACAGGCTGGAGTTGTTTTCCTTAGAGCAGAGAAGGTTGAGTGGGAAATGATTGAGGTGTACAAAATTACGAGAGGCAAAGATAGGGTAGAGAGACAGGAATTGTTCCCCTTAGTAGAGGGACCAATAACCAGGGGGCATAGCTTCAAGGTAAGGGGCTGGAGATTTAGAGGGGATTTGAGGAAAAACCTTTTCACCCAGAGGGTGTTTGGAATCTGGAACTCACTGCCTGAAAGGGGGGTAGAGGCAGGAACCCTCACAACATTAAAGAAGCATTTAGATGAGAACTTGAAACGCCATTGCATACAAGGCTATGGACCAAGTGCTGGAAAATGGGATTAGAATAGACAGGGATTGAGGTTGGCTGCAGACACGATGGGCCGAATATCCTCCTTCTGTGCTGTATAACTCTATGACTCTAGAACTCTATGTTGAATCTGCCCAATCTTACTATTAGTTTCTAAGTGCCCAGTTATTGCATCCTTTATTATTTATTCCAGCATTTTCCCAACTACTGATGTGAGGCTAACAGTTCTGTAGTTAACCGTTTTCTCTCTCCCTCCTTTCTTAAATAGCAGAGTTACATTTGCTATCCTCCAATCTGCAGGAACCGTTCCAGAATCTATAGAATTTTGTAAGATGACAACCAATGGTTCCACTATCCCAATGGCCACCTCTTTCAAAACCCTAGGATGTAGGTCACACGGTCCTTGAGATTTATCGACTTTTAGAGCCATTCATTATGCTCGTAATTTTTATCACTGATAATAATTTCTTTAAGTTCTTCATTCTCGCCACGTCCTTGATTTTCTCGTATTTCTGGGAGGTTTTTTGTGTCTTCCCCCCTGAAGACAGAAACAAAGTGCTTATTTAATTTCTCTGCCTTTTCCTCATTCACCATTATAAATCCTCCCGTCTATGACTGTAAAGGACCTACATTTAACTTCGCCAATCTTTGCCTTTACACAAACCTATAGAAGCTTTTACAATCCGTTCTATATTTTTCGCTAGTTTGTGCTCATATGCCATTTTCCATTCTTTATCAATTTATTGGTCTTCATTTGCTGATTTCTAAAAAGATCCCAATCCTCATGCAGACCGATTTTCTGGCAAATTTATAAGCTTGCTCCTTTGACTTAATACTAGCTTGAATTTCCTTTGTTTGCCATGGCTGGATCACTTTTCCTTTTGGGTTTTCATGCCTTCAGGAATATATGTTTTTTGCAAATTATGCATTATTTCCTTGAATGTTAGCCGTTGTATGTCCACCTTCATACCTATTAGTGTAGTCGCCCAATCCACCATGGCCAACTTGTCCCTCAGACACTTGTAGTTTCCTCTGTTTAGATAGAAGACCTTAGCTTCAGATTAAACTACATCACTCTCCAACTTCATGGCCCAGAAATTCAGGTCTCCAAGGATGAGTATGTACGTGGTACTCACCCGTAAGCCCAATGGACGGGCCGGTTTCCTACATGCACTGCACATGCGCGGGAAACCGGCACTTCCGTTCCCCTGAAAGAAGCGGTTAAGAGGTGGAACACGTGCGCAGGAGAGGCAGCGCGTGCGCATCGAACTTTCGTGTTATTTGCAGGTTTTCCCGGGAAGCTCAGTCTCCAGAAGTTTGGCATGTAAAAAGCAATCGCAAGGCCTACTTTTTACAAGGTAAGTGGTGAATTAATTATAATTAAAACATTTTTTCCACAGGTTTATTATTATTACAAACTTTCAAGCAAGGTAATTTTTTTTTAGGCCCGTTAGAAAATAAAATTATTTTTTCCAAAATTTCAATTATTGTTTAAAATAGTTATTTCATGTAATTTATAGTTTATTTTAAAAATTGTGAATTTTTAAAAAAGTTTACTTGAAGATTTAGTGATGTTTTATGGCTTAAAGTATTAATAGGTTAAACGGGTCAGCTGTCAAACTTATGAATGAAGCATTCCCTGCTACCATTGGCTCCCCATGGCCCACGTGTTTCCAGGGGACATGTCAAACTAACTGTGCCCCTGGGATATGCAAGCACAGCACGCCGGCAGTTGCAGGAGTCCCAGGATCAGAATCCCATGGGGGCCCACAGCTCAGCGGCCGGTGCGGTAGGTAAGTGTAGTTCGGTGCTTGCACCCGCAGGAAGCCCCCTACACGAATTTCTGCGCCAATAAAAAATTGAATCATATTATTGGCACTTGTCCCTAAAGGCCCCTTTACTGCAAGATTATTGATTAGCCCTTTCTCATTATACAGTACCAGATCCAGAATAGCCTGCTCCCTGGCTGGTTCCTCCACATACTGATCCAGAAAAGCATCACAAATGCATTCCAAGAATTCGTCCTGCTCACCATTAGTGCTAATGTTATTTGCCTAGTCAATATGTAGATTAAAGGCCCCCATGATTACCGTATTGCCCTTGTTGAATGCACATCTAATCTTTGATTGATACTGTGCCCTACTTTAAAACTACTCTTTGGTGGCCTCTACACAACTCCCAACATTGGTTTCCACCCCTTGTTGTTTCTTAGCTCCACCCAAACTGATTTCAGTTCTACATCTGATCTGCCAAGCAAAGATCTTTTATCTCCACCGTACCGATCTCATCCCTTATTAACAGCGCTACAGCACCTTACTTTCCTTTTTGTCTGTCCTTCCTAATTGTTGAGTACCCTGGAACATTTACTCCCAGCTTTGGTCTCACTGCAAACATTTCTCTGGAATGGCAATTACATCATACCCATTTACTGCTATTAGTGCCATTAAATCATCCACCTTGTTGCAAATGCTGCGTGCTTTTAGATGAAGTGCCTTCAACTTTCCCTTTTTAATATTTTCCTGCACTTTGACCCTCTTTACTGTTTTTTTTTTGCTCTCTACTTGTTTTGCTGACTAATACTCTAACATGCACTTCCAGCTATTTTTCTCCCTGTTCTGGGCATAAACTTAGCTTCCCAGCCCCCTGTCGAACTAGTTTAAATCTTTCCCAAAAGCACTTGCAAGCCCCCCTTCGAGGATATTGGTCCCGGTTATGGTGTGGTGTAATTGGTCCAGCTTGTACAGGATCCACCATCCCCAGAATCGGTCCCAATGCCTCAGGATTTTAAATCACTCCCATACTAAACCATCTCTCCAGCCACACATTCATATGGTCTATTCTCTTTTTTCTGCTCTCGCTAGCAAGTGGCAAGTGGAGTAATCCTGAAATTACTATATTTGAGGTCCTGCTTTTTAATTTATTTCCTAGCTCCCTATGTTCTGCTTGCAGGAACTCGTCCCTCTTTCTGCCTATGTCGTTGGAACCAATGTGACCCACGACCTCTGACTATTCACCCTCCCTCTTCAGAATGTCCTGCAGCTGCTCAGAGACATCCTTGACGCCGGCACCAGGGAGGCATCATACCATCCTGGAGTCACGTTTGCAGCCATAGAAACATCTATCTGTTCCCCTTACGATAGAATCCCCTATCACTATAGCTCGCCAACTCTTTTCCTCCCCTCCTGCACAGCTATGCCACTCGTATTGCCATGGACTTGGCACTTGCTGCTCCCCCCTGAGTAACCATCTCCTCCAGCAGTAGGAGAGCGAGATGAACCCAGGGGACACCTGCACTACCTTACTAGATATTTTACTCTGTCTGGCCATCACCCATTCACTTGCTGCCTGTGCACCTGCGATGTGACCACCTCGTTAACCGTGCTATTCACGAAGATCTCAGCTTCCTGGATGCTCCACAATGACTCCAGCAGCAGCTCCAGCTCCGAAACGCGGAATTCGAGTAGTTGTAGCTGAAGACACTTCCTGCACGCTTGTTCGCCCTAGACACTGAGTGTGTCCCTGACTTCCCACACAGCATAGTAGGAGCACTCCACACTGCCGAGCTACCCTGCCATCTACTTCCCTTAATTTTATCGATTTACGTCCTCCAAATGAAAGAATATTGAAAACACGAGGGATCATACTTCAATTTAAACACTACTCACGCTAAACTAGAGACCTTATTTTACTTTAACGAATGTTTGTCTATGCCCCCTTCTGAATGTGTCTCTCTGTACCTGTCTGTACCTGTCTGTCAGTCTGTACACCTGAATCTTTTCTCTGCCTGTCTCTATGTATTTGTTTATCTATTTATGTCTCTCTGTTTCTGTCTCTTTGTCGGTCTGTCTTTCTCTATACGTCTCTCTGGCTCTGTCTGTCGTTGTCTTTCACTCTACCAGTTTCTGTCCCTGTGGTTGTCGACTGTCTGCCTGTCTTAGTCCGTCTGTCTGTGATGGCCTGCATTTATTTCTCTCCCTGTCTCCCTCTTTCCCGCTCTGTCTGTCTTTGTCTCTTTCTCTTTCCCTGTCAGTTTTGGTTACTGACTGTTTCTCTATCCATCTGCTTCCCTCGCTCTGTCATTCTCTTTCTCTGTGTCTGTCTCTGTCTGGCTCTGTCAGTCTGAGTCTATTCCTCTATCTGCCTCCCTATCTCAGACTGTCTCTGTCTTTCTGTGTCTCTTTCTTCCTGTCTCTCTGTATGTATCTGTCCCTCTACCTGCGTCCATCTGACTATATCAGCCTGTCTGTCATTGCCTTTCTGTATCACTCTCTTTAATTGTCTTTCTCTGTCTCTTTCTCCCTGCCAGTCTCTCTCTGTAACTTTGTCTCTCTCCCTGTCTCTCTGCCTATATGTCTGTTCGTGTCTCTGTCTGTGCCTCTCCCTCTGTCACAGCATATCTCCTTCTGTTGCTGTTTCTGTTGCTTCTGTTTGTCTCTCGTTCTCCCTCTCTGTCTGTTTGTCGGTCCCGACTGTCAATCACGTTCTGTTTGATGCTCCGCCTGGCTTTCTGCCTCTGTCTGTTTCTCTATCACTGTCTTTCTGAGTCTCCCATTCTCTGTCTGTCTCCATCGCTGTCTGCCTCTGCCTGTCATTACCTGTTTATCTATCTGCGCGTCTGCCTGTCTGTCTCTCTGTCTTGCCCTCTTTTTCTGTCTCAGTATATCTCTGTATATCTCTGCCTCTGTCTCTCTGCTCATGTATCTGGCTTTGTCTGTTTCTCTGTCTCTGTCGGTTTTTCTGCCTCTCTCTGATTTTCTGTAACAGTCTGCCTCAATCTCATTCTGCCTAATTCTATGTCAGTTTCTGATAAACTCAGTTTCCACTGTCACAGTCTTTTTTAGTCTGTGCCTCTCTGTCTCACTGTCTGTCTCTTTCTGTTTGGCTGACTCTGTCTGTCTGTCTTGCATATTCTGTCTGTTTGTCTCTGCCTGTCTCTTGCTGCGTGGCTGTCTCTGTCTGATTGCCTGCCTCAGTAAGTTTCTGCCTGCCTCTGTCTCCCTCTCTCCAGCTCTGTTCACTTTCTCTCTCTCTCTCTCTCTTTCTCTCTCTCTCTCTCTCTCTCAGTTGATGTTGCTGTCTGTGTCTCTCTCTGTCTGCGTCCCTCTCTGCATGTCTGTCTCACTGTCTATTTCTATGTGTCTACCTATGCCCTTGTCATAACCAAGACATTGTTCCATCAGAGGGACAAGTACAAGGCTTCATGGAATGCAAGGACGTCCACATTACCCGCAACCTGACAGGAGCTGACACACTGCTGGACAGACGACTGCCTAAACTGCTCTGTCATCTCCATCAATGTAGCACCAAAAGAGGGGCAGCAACAGAAACAGTGCCGCAGGAAAATCAACACTGGCGCACTCAAAGACCCAGCTAAGAAATCCATAGCCAGCTTCAGCCTCACATCCAATCTGGCGACTCCCAGCGATCCAGATACACAGGCTGCCCACAGCGCCTACACTGCACTCAAGACCTCCAAAATCGGCTCCTGTGAAGAGATGCTCGGCACTCAACAAGGAAGCACCAAGCACGGTTCGACGAGACTGACCAGGAGATCCAGGAGCTAATAAGCCGCAAGCACAAGGAATTCCTGATCTGGAAACAGCAACAGATCTCGACAGTAAGAAAACAACTCCACAGAAGACTGAAGGCCAAGATCCAACAAAATACTTGTGACCTAATCAACAGGTGGTGGTAGGAGAAAGCGCAGGAGATCCAGCAGCTAGCCGACAACCATGACGTGCCTGGATTCTTTAGCAAAGTCAAGTCCATCTAAGGCCCAAGCAGGCAAGGTCCTACCCCACTGCGGGCCAAGAACGGAGAGATAATCATCAAGGACAGAGAGGCAGTCTGTTCCCGCTGGAAGGAAGACTTTGAAGATCTCCTTAACCGAGATGCTGTCCTCGACGCGAGTGTCCTCAACTCCATCCAGCTGCAAGCTACCCGCCACCACCTCAGCACAACGCAAGCCCGGCAGGATGTTGAAATGTCCATCCTACAATGGAAAAAGAACAAGGCTTCAGGATCATGTGGAATCCCTGCTGAGGCGCTAAAACGTGGCAGAGAAGCACTATTAGCGTGAATACCTCAACTCATTTATCTTATTTGGAAGTAGCAGAGCATGCCAGGGGAACTCAGAGATGACGTAATCGTGACTATCTTCAAGAAAGATGACAAGTCCGTCTGCGGTAATTATAGAGGAATTTCCCTACTGTCTGTAACATGAAAAGTCATCACAAGAATCCTCCTCAATCGCCATTTTCCAGTGGCTGAAGAGCTACTCCCAGAGGCGCAATGCAGATTCCTCTCAATGAGGGGCACAATGGACATGATATTCACCGCGAAAGAGAAATGCAGGGAACAACAACAACTGCAGTACATGGCCTTCTTTGATCTCACAATGGCCTTCGACACCGTCAGCCATGAGGGATTATGTATTTTCCTCCTCAAATTCGGCTGCACTCAAATGTTTGTCATCATCCTGCGGCTGATTCACAATGACATGCAAGCCGTGATCCTGAACAACAAATCCACCACTGACCCAATTCACGTACGGACCGTTGTCAAGCAAGGCTGTGTCATCGCTCTAATGCTCTTCTCGATCTTTCTTGCTGCAACATTCCATCTCATCCTCAGTAATCTCAGCGCTGGAGTGGAGCTAATGCACAGAACAAACGGGAAACTATTCAACCTCCGTCGAGTCCATTCCAGATCCAAGGTTGTCCCATCCTCTGTCGTCGAATTACAGTATGCAGACGACGCTTCCGACTGCGCACTCTCTGAGGTCGAACTCCAAGCCATCGTCAACACCTTCACTGAAACATACAAGCGCATGAGCCTTACACAAACATCCGGAAGACAAATGTTCTCTACCAACCTGCTCCCGCCACACAATACTGCCCCCTTGATTATCAAAATCAATGACGAGTCCTGGGACAACGTAGACCACTTTCCATACCTCGGGAGCCTACTATCAGCAAGGGCAGACGTCGACGACGATGTCCAACACAGCCTTCAGTGTGCCAGTGCAGCATTCGGTCGCCTGAGGAAGAGAGTTTATGAGGACCAGGACCTCAATCCCAGGACCAAGCTGGTGGTCTACAGAGCAGTAGTGATTCCCGACCTCCTGTATGCTTCAGGGACATGGACCATGTACAGCAGGCACCTCAAAGCACTGGAGAGTTGCCACCAACGCTGTCTGCGCAAGATCCTGCAAATCCACTGGCTGGATAGGAACACCAACGTCAGTGTTCTCGCTCAGGCCAACATACCCAGCATCGAAGCTTTGACCATGCTCGATCAGCTCCGATGGACGGGCCACATTGTCTGCATGCCCGATACGAGACTTCCAGAACAAGTGCTCTACTCGGAGCACTGGCACGGCAAGAGAGCCCCAGGTGGGCAGAGGAAACGCTTCAAGGACACCCTCCAAGCCTCCTTGAAAGAGTGCAACATCCCATTCGACACCAGGAATTCCCTGGCCCAAGACTGCTCAAAGTGGAGGAGTAGCATCTGGGAAGGTGCCGAACACCTTGAGATTCTTCGCCAGGAGCAAGCGGAAGCCAAGCACAAACAGCAGAAGGAGCATACATCAACCCAAGCACACCACCCACCCGCCCATTCAACTACCATCTGCCCCACCCACCCGCCCCTTCAACCATCGTCTGCCCGACCTGTGACAGAGTCTGTAGGTCCCACCTTGGGCTCATCAGTCACCTGAGAACTCATCTTTAATGTGGAAGCAAGTCATCCTCGGTTGTGAAGGACTGCCTAAGAAGAGAAGTGGCCAGCTGAATATTTCCAGCGTTTTCTGTTGTTATTTCGGATTTCCAGCACCCGCAGTATTTATGCTATCGTCTAAGTGTTTACCTCTGTCTAGCTCTGTCAGTCTGAGTCTATTTATTTTTCTGCCTCTCTATCTCTGTCTGTCTCTGTCTTTCTATGTATTTCTCTCTCTGTCCATGTCCGTCTGATTATCTCAGTCTGTCTGTCACTGCCTGCCGGTTTCTGTCGCTATTTTATCTCTGTCACTGTGTTTGCCTCTGTCTTTATCTAACTCTCTGCCTGCCTGTCAAATTCTGTCTCGCTGTCTGTGTCTGTCTGTGCCTCACAATCTATCTCTTTATGTTTCTGTCGGTCTCTGGCTCTCTGTCTCTGTATGATTATTGTCTGTTTCTCTGTCCACTGTCTGTCTGTCTTTGTCTCTGTCTTGTCCTCTCTCTCTGCCTCTCTATATCTATGTATCTCTCTGCCTCTGTCTGTCTGTATCACTGCCTGTGTCTTCGGCTTTTTATGTCTCTCTGTCTCCGTCTGTTTATCTGTCTCTGTCTGATTGTCTGTCTCATTTTACTTCAGTCTGCGTCAGTCTCAGTCAGTCATTTCAACAGTCTTCCGCTGTCTGTCTCTGCTGTCTGTCTCAGTCTGCCTCAGTATGCCTCCGTCTGGCACAGTCTGTCTGTTTCTCTTTGTCGGTCTCTTTCTGCGTGTGTGTCTCTATCTGTCTGTCATCTGGCACAGTCTGTCTGTTTAAATGTCTTTCTCTGTCTGCCTGCCTCTGACTGCCTGACTCTGTCTTTATGTCTGTCTCTCTGTCTGTTACTGTGTTTCTGCATGTGTGCATGTGTGTGTGTGTGTGTATGTAGCTGAGACAGACCGAGGCACGCAGATGGAGAAAGACATAGAAACAGATAGCCTGTGCCAAATTGACAGACAGAGACAGACACGCAGAAAGAGACCGACAGCTTTAAACAGGCAGCGTGTGCCTGACAGAGGCAGACTGAGAGATTAACTATTCAGGGGCTTAGCAGCTGTGAAAGTGGATAAATCCCCAGAGCCGGATGAAATATATCCCAGGCTATTAAGAACAACAAAAGGGGAAAGAGCAGAGGGTCTGACCATCATTTTCCCATCCTTTCTTGCTACATGTGTGGTGCCGGAAAACTGGAGGATGCTAAAATTGTACATTTGTTTAAAAGCGGAGAAAGGGATAGACCGAGAAATGGCTTCCTTCTGTGTGTAAATTTCTGTGTCTATTTCTATGATTCTCTGTATGTGTATCCCTGTGTGTGTGTCTCTCTCTCTGTCGGAATTTATTGTTGAGTCTCTGTCTGTCTCTGTCAGTCTTTCACTGTCTGCCTTTGCTCTGCCTGTCTGAGTCTGTCCGACTCTGTATGTTTATTTCCATCTGCCTACCACTGTCTGTCACTTCTCTCTCTCTCTATCTCTGGCACTGTTTGTCTATCTGTCTCCCTCTGTCTGTCCTTGTTGCTGTCTCTCTGTCTCAGTCTGACTGTGTCCCTCTCAGTCTGTTTCACTGTCTGTCTGTTTGTCTGATCATATATTTAGGTCTGGCTGTGGGACGCTCTCTGTCCACCTGTGTCCCTCTCTCTGTTATTCATTCCGTCTGTTTCTCTGTGTCTAGCTCTGTCTGGATCACTCTGTCAGAGTCTATTTCTCTTTTCACTCCTCTATTTCTTTCTTTCTGTGCCTCTGTCTGCCGATCTCTCTGTATGTATCTGTCTCTCTGTGTATATAGGTCTGACTATGTCAGTCTGTCTCTCACTACCTGTCTGTCTCTGTCTCTTTGTTTGGCTCTGTCTGTCTCTAAAACTCTGCCTGTCTTATTTTAATTATTTTATGGGATGTGGGCGTCGCTGGCAAGGCCAGCATTTATTGCCCATCCCTTAGTACACTTGCGATGTTGGTGGTGTGCCACATTCTTGAACCGCTTCAGTCCGTGTGGTGAAAGTACTCCCTTAGTGCTGCTTGTTAGGCAGTTCCAGGATTTTGTCCAAGCGACGTATCGTGGATCTGCGATATACTTCTAAATCAGGGTGTTGTGTGACTTGCAGGGGAACTTGGAGGCGGTCCTGTTCCAATAAGCCTGCTGCCCTTGACCTTCTAGGTGCAAGAGTTCGCAGGTTTGGGAGTTGCTGCCAGAGACTCCTAGGCGAGTTGCAGCAGTGCATCCTGTAGATGGTACACACTGTAGCCACGGTACGCCGATGGTGGAGGGAGCAAATGTTGGAAGTGGGGGATGGGGTGTCATTCAAGTGGGCTGCTTTGTCCTGGATGGGGTCGAGCTCCTTGAGTGTTGTTGGAACTGCACTCATCCAGGCACTTGGAGACGATTCCAACATACTCCTTACCTGTGCCTTGTCGATGGTTGAAAGGATTTGGGAAGTCAGGAGTTGAGACACTCGCTGCAGAATACCCAGTCTCTGACCTGCTCTTGTTGCAACATCTTTTATGTGGCTGGTCCAGTTATGTTTCTGGTCAATGGTGACCCCCAGGATGTTGATGCTGGGGGATTCAGCGAGGGTAATGCCATTGAATTTCAAGGGGTGGTGGGTATTGATGAAGCAGCAAAAGACGTTTGGCCCCTGGACAATGCCCTGAAAAAATCTTGTGGTGATATCCTGTGCCTTAGATGACTGATGACCATCAACCGCAACCATCTTCCTTTGTGCTAGTTATGGCTCCAGCCAGTTGAGTGTTTTCCCCCTGATTCCCATTAACTTCAGTTTAGCTGGGGTCCCTTTGTAGGATTCGCAAAAATCCATGAAATACAGTATACGGGTACGGCCCCTGAAGTGGCCACATTGTGAGAACACAGAATGGAGTTGGCAGTTCTCAAGGCCCAGTTCAAAAGGACACACACACAGTACCTAACAGCAGTCTGAGTCATCATCGATTATAAGAATCCAGAACATTACTGTTTTTGATATTGTAATGTGGTTACAGCAGTAAACAAAACTATTAGCACCTGGAGGTGTGGTAATTGCTGGCAAAGTGGTAACCGATATCAGAAACTGCTGAGCACACACAAACGAAGGGACACTAATCGGATTCCCATTAGTTTGATTGGCGAGCAGTTAAAATTAATGAGCTTGCTTTTGTTAAAGCAACCTTAACAAAGGAAAACGGTTGATTTGGCGCAAAGATTAGGGCCAGAAAAGAGTATAACCGTTCAGGTAAATCGTCAGCAAGTCAGTCTAAGATTCGACCAGAGTAAGGAAGACTCCTCCAGAGACGGTTCACACCGAGAAGTCCAAGTCCAGTTACCATCAAGAGTTCGAGGACCGTGCAGAACAGAAAACAGCTCGAGGATTTTGGAGGACTTCCAAAGTTTGTACAGGAGAGCGAGTCCAGGAGCCGGTCCCATAAGGAAGGTCGGAGGTCCCGGACGACACCAAGTAACAGTTTCCAGGAGCCGGTCCCATAAGGAAGATCGGAAATTCCAGACATAACATGAGGTACCAAGGTCCAGAAGGGTTTGGAAATTCTGGTGAGCATAAAGGCCCAACTCTACCTAACTGACATAATTGAGGTATATTCAGTAACGGGAGGTTTTGTAACGTGAAGGGTATTTGTTAGTAAGGAGTGTGATTTATCCCTCGATGTGTCCGTGCGCTTCCCTCACCCCCGTTTTTAGCTTATCGCTTTTTTAGAACTGTTTATATGCTTTAAAGTTATTTTTCTCAGTGTATAATTTAGTTCTCTGTGAGAATCGTTATTTTTCGTCTGCATTTATTCTTGCCATTTTCTCTGTGTACATTCTCTTTCAAAAATAAAGATCGTTTTGATTTAAAACTCAATCTGTCTCATCTGACCATTTGTCTTCCGAGTCACGAGTTGGGCCAACACACAAAGGTTGTCTGGCAATAAGCCCAGTGTCTAGAACCGTGAGAGGGGAGTGCTTCGAAACCGCTCACGAGTAGTGCGAAAATCAAAACCGATTTAGCACACCATAAGCTCGTTAAAACGACCCCTTACACCTTGATGCCACACTCGGTCAAATTCTGTCAATCTCGCATCACCTCTGGAATTCAGCTCTTTCGTCTATGTTTGGACCAAGGCTGTAATGAGCTCTGGAGCCAAGTGGTCCTGCCGTTACCTGAAATGATCTTTGGTGAGCAGCTTATTGCTGAGTAAATGCTGCTTGATAGCACTGTCAATGACACCTGCCATCATTTTGCTGATGATTGCGGGTAGACTGATGGAAAGGTATTTGTTGAGATTGGATGTGTCCTGCTTGTAGTTGACGTGACATATCTGGGCTGGTTTCCACATTATCGGGTAGATGCAAGTTTTTTTAGCAGTACTGGAGCAGCTAGGCTAGAGTCGCAGCTAGTTCCGGAGTACAAGCCTTCAGCACGACATTCGGAATGATGTCAGGGCCCATAACCTTTGCTGTATCCAGTGTGCTCAGCCGTTTCTTGATATCACCTGAAGTAATTCGAATTGGCTGAAGACTGGCACTTGGCACTTCCGACTGGAAATGGTTGCAAATGCTTCAGGCTTGTCCTTTGCACCAATTAAGGAAGGGGATTTTACTGGGCAGAAACATGGCAAATGCACTATAATGTGGATAAATGTGAGGTTATCCACTTTGGTGGCAAAAACAGGAAGGCAGATTATTATTTGAATGGCAATAGATTGGGAGAAGGGGAAATGCAAAGAGACCTGGGTGTTCTTGTGCACCAGTCGCTGAAGGTAAGCATACAAGTGCAGCAGGCTGTTAAGAAGGCAAATGGTATGTTGGCCTTCGTAGCAAGAAAGTTCGAGTACAGGAACAAGGATGTCTTACTACAGTTGTACAGGGCCTTGGTGACACCACACCTTGAGTATTGTGTGCAGTTTTGGTCGCCTTACCTGCGGAAGGAGGTGCTTGCCATGGAGGGAGTGCAGCGAAGATTCACCAGGCTGTTACCTGGGATGGCAGGAATGACGTATGAGGAGAGATGGTGTCGATTGGGCTTATGCTCACAGGAGTTTAGAAGATTGAGAGGGGATCTCATCGAAACCTATAACATTCTGTCAGGCCTGGACAGACTAGATGCAGGAAGGATGTTTCTGAAGGCCGGAGAGTCCAGAACCAGGGGTCATAGACTAAGGATAAGGGGTAAGCCATTTATGACTGAAATGAGGAGGAATTACTCCCAGAGAGTGGTGAACCTATGGAATTCTCTGCCACAGAGGGCGGTGGAGGCCAGTTAATTAAATATATTCAAGAAAGAGTTGGATATATTTCTTAAGGCTAAAGGGATCAAGGGATATGGGGAGCAGGCAGGGACAGGGTACTGAATTTGGATGATCATCCATGATCTCATTGAATGACGGAGCAGGCTCGAAGGGCCGAATGGCCTACTCCTGCTCCTATCTTCTATGTTTCTATGTTTCTATGTTAGTTGTTTAATGGTCGACCAGCATTCAGGACTGGATGTGGCAGGACTGCAGCACTTTGTTCTGATCCATTGATGGTGGGAGTGCTTAGCCCTGTCTATAGCATGCTGCTTCCGCTTTTTATCATGTTTGCTCCTCTAGGTCTTTCCCACTAGTTAGTGGTCTATAAAATACACCTATTGGTGTAATCTCACCTCTATTATTGCTTAACACTAACCACATAGATTCTGTCCTTAACCCCTCCAGGACATCCTTTCTCTCTAGCACTGTAAAATTCTCCTTATTC
The DNA here is from genome assembly GCF_052327205.1 of Somniosus microcephalus. Taxonomy (NCBI): domain Eukaryota; kingdom Metazoa; phylum Chordata; class Chondrichthyes; order Squaliformes; family Somniosidae; genus Somniosus; species Somniosus microcephalus. The sequence continues at coordinate 27,846,474 of NW_028225186.1, read as the reverse complement.
AATACTGCCATCGCACCTTCTTTATTTCCTTCCCTTTCCTTCCTGAACACCTTCTGCCCAGTAATATTTAGTAACCAATCCTGCGCTTTCTTGAGCCATGTCAACGTGATCACCACAATATCTTATTTCCCTGTGGCTATTTGCGTCTGCAGCTCACATAAATTATTTACCACACGTCATGCTTTTACCAATTTGGGACTGTAAACCTGTCTTGTATTCTTTTAGTCTGACCCCACATAATACCTTATTATTTATTACTCTTGGCTATCCATCTCTCCAATCCTTCTTGCACCTTGTTTCGTCTTTCCAGTGCTACAGCCTGGTGGCCAGCGGCTGCCACTTTAGTATAAAACATCCCCAGCACTACGAGCAATCCACCACCATCCCCATCGAGGCCATTGGTTGCGGCCCTGTTGAGGTGCAACCTTTCCGGCCTTTATAGGCCCCACCTCCCCGAGCACGGGTCCCAATGTCCCAGGAATATAAAGCCCTCCCTCCTGCACCATCTCTCCAGCCACGCATTCATCTGCTCTACCCTCCTATTTCTATACTCAAAAGCACAGGCACCTGGAGTAATCCGAATATTACTACATTTGAAGTCCTGATTTTAATCTATTTCCTAGCTCCCTAAAATCTGCCTGCAGGTCCTCACTCCTCTTCCTACATATGTCATTGTTATCGATATGGAACATGATCTCAGTCTGTTCAACCTACCCCTCAGAATGTTCTTCTGCCACTCAGTCACATCCTTGACCCTGTCATTAGGGAGGCAACATACCATCCTGGATTCATGTCTGCGGCCGCAGAAAAGCTTGTCTATTCCCCTACCTATTAAATCTCCTATCACTATTGCTTTCCTGATGTTTTTTCACCCATCCCCAGCCCCCACCGTAAAGCTGAGCCACCCGAGGTGCGCCGGTCTTGGCTCTGACACTACGTGCCACATGAAACAGAGCCCTCTCCAGTAATTAGAACTGAATACCGGTTAGAGAGTGAGATGCACTCAGGGGGGTCCTACAATACCGGCCATCTTCTATTTTCTCTCTGGCGGTCACCCATTCCCTCTCTGCCTGCACACTCTTAAGCTGAGGGGTGACCACCTCCTGAAACATGCTATGCAAGTAGCGTCTCAGCCTCACGGTTGCACCGCAGTGACTCCAGTTGCTGCTCAATCTCCGAAACCCAGAATTCGAGCTCCTACAGCTGACGACACGTGCTGCACATTTGGTTTTACAGGACACGGGAAGTGTACTGGAGTTCCCACATAGCACAAGATGTGCATTCCCGGGAATGAGGTGCCCTGCCATGCCTGTATATAATAAACCATTACTAACTTAACAGAAAAAAATTAAGACTTTTACATATATATATTTAGAATTCGCATTGTTAAACTGTTCAAATCATCTCTACAATCAGTTCTTGTTAGCCTGGTAACGCCTTCATGGTGTCTGGCAAGTGAGATCCCATGCACTGTGAGTTTGTGGGAACAAGAGATTATTGGACGTTGTACCAGAGAGGTTGTGGGCAGGTCTGGCTACTAGTTTGAGGAGCTGTATTAGTTTGAGGAGCTGTATTAGTTTGAGGTGCTGTATTAGTTTGAGGAGCTGTATTAGTTTGATGCACTGTATTAGTTTGAGGAGCTGTATTAGTTTGATGCACTGTATTAGTTTGATGCACTGTATTAGTTTGAGGTGCTGTATTAGTTTGAGGAGCTGTATTAGTTTGATGCACTGTATTAGTTTGAGGAGCTGTATTAGTTTGATGCACTGTATTAGTTTGATGCACTGTATTAGTTTGAGGTACTGCATTAGTTTGAGTTGTTCTATCAATTTGAGGGATTGTACCTGTTTGAGGAACCAATGAAACAAATACGCTAATTTAATTGTTTAACTAAATGGCCACACTTAAGGCGGTCAGCCCCATTCGAGATTGCAAAGAGCAGCCCTGAGAGGACGCTCTAACATTTGGAATGTAATTACTGAATGGCCACAGCAGAGTGAAGGACATCACCAAAACAATATGAGATCTAGAGATGGACCTGGTGGTGTTTGAAACAACAAACCCATTGGTGGGAGAATACAGCTGGCAATTTCCATAAGTTATACCATGTGATCAGAATTGTCCGGTCTTTGGGGTGTTCAATTTCAATCTCAGCAGTAAATATATTCCATCACAACAGGGAATTCAGTCCACTGTCGTCATCTGTTTGTTCAAATGTTTTTTTAAATAGTATTTTCAGCGCTGCTGTAAACTCAACGTCCCCGTGGGAATCCCGCAGGGTATAAATGAAAGGCTCTGGGAATGTACCACCTCAGAGTTTAATTCAGAGAGATTGCCTGCAGCACGAAGGGAAACACGGCTTCACACAGAAAATGTTTGACTCATTTTACAGCGTGGAGAAAATATTCTACATGATCATTGCCGTCATTGGAGTTCCTGGTAAGTGATTATACCTATTGAAGTTGTTTAATCTGTCTGTGGGCTGGTCTCTGGTTTTGCCCTGTGACTGATAATTTTGCATCCTGATCTACTCATCACTGTTATTGAGACACCCGATCAATCATAGCATTTCGTTTAATCAAATGTCCTGAATTACCTCTGAGATTTTATTACAATGCTTCAACTGAAATTAAAATTCTGTTTGTAACTCACGGGCTCGCTGTGTTATGAAGCTATTGCCTTCCGTGTAATATTGTGTATTGTTGTATCAGACCTCAGTGCAAGCAATTCTCTGAGAGAAGGTATTAGTGGAAGGGACTATAACTGCAGAAATTTACTGAGTGTTGGTCACTAACTGGAGTGGAACACCGGACCCCAGTGGCCATGTATTACTGGAGTATCTGTCACTGTAGAACTTTACTGAGTGTGGTTCACTAACTGGAGTGGAACACCGGACCCCAGTGGCCATGTAATACTGGGAGTATCTGTCAATGTAGAATTGTACTGAGTGTGGGTCACTAACTGGAGTGGAACATCTTATCCCAGTGGCCATGTATTACTGGGAGTGTGTGTCACTGTAGAACTGCAATGACTGTGGGTCACTAAATATAGTGGAACACCTGGCCCCAGTGGCCATGTATAACTGGGAGTATCTGTCACTGTAGAACTGTACTGAGTGTTGGTCACTAACTGGAGTGGAACACTTGACCCCGGTTGCCATGTATTACTGGGAGTATCTGTCACTGTTGAACTGTACTGAGTGTGGGTCACTAATTGGAGTCGAACATCTCATCCCAGTGCCCATGTATTAATGGGAGTATCTGTCACTGTAGAATTGCACTGAGTGTGGGTCACTGACTGGAGTGTAACATCTCATCCCAGTGGCCATGTATTACTGGGAGTATCTGTCACTGTAGAACTGTACTGAGTGCGGGTCACTAACTGGAACGGAACACCGGACCCCAGTGGCCATGTATTACTAGGAGTATCTGTCACTGTAGAACTGTACTGAGTGTGGGTCACTAACTGGAATGGAACACCGGATCCCAGTGGGTATGTATTACTGGGAGTATCTGTCACTGTAGAACTGTACTGAGTGTGGGTCACTAACTGGAATGGAACACCGGATCCCAGTGGGTATGTATTACTGGGAGTATCTGTCACTGTAGAACTGTACTGAGTGTGGGCCACTAACTGGAGTGGATCATTTCATCCCAGTGGCCATGTATTACTGGGAGTATCTGTCACTGTAGAACTGTACTGAGTGTGGGTCACTAACTGGAGCGGAACACCGGACCCCAGTGGCCATGTATTACTGGGAGTATCTGTCACTGTAGAACTGTACTGAGTGTGGGTCACTAACTGGAGTGGAACATCTCATCCCAGTGGCCATGTGTTACTGGGAGTATCTTTCGCTGTAGAACTGTACTGAGTGTGGGTCACTAACTGGAGCGGAACACCGGACCCCAGTGGCGATGTATTACTGGGAGTATCTGTCACTGTAGAACTGTACTGAGTGTGGGTCACTAACTGGAATGGAACACCGGATCCCAGTGGGCATGTATTACTGGGAGTATCTTTCACTATAGAACTGTACTGAGTGTGGGCCACTAACTGGAGTGGATCATCTCATCCCAGTGGCCATGTATTACTGGGAGTATCTGTCACTGTAGAACGGTACTGAGTGTGGGTCACTAACCAGAGTGGAACACCTGACCCAGTGGCCATGTATTGCTGGGAGTATCTTTCAATGTAGAACTGTACTGTGTGTGGGTCACTAACTGGAGTGGAACAAGTCGGTTCCAATTTGAAATTATTGTTCGAGATGACTGATCTCTCCCGTTCATGGTGCTGCATTCGTGTTTTCCGAATGTAATCAGTGGCACAGAGGAAGGTTTTTGCTGTTGTTTGAAGAAGTTTGGTTATGTGCATATGCGGCGCTGCAACAAAGGTTCATGAGATTGATTCCTGGGATGAGAGGGCTGTGATATGATGAGAGTTGGGTAGAATGTTCCTATACGCTCTGCAATTCAGAAGAATGAGAGGTTTTCTCATTGAAACCTATAAGATTCTGAACGTTATTGAGATACTTGCCTTCATTAGCTGAGGAATAGAATATAAGAGCAGTGTTGTTATGATGGAGCTATACAAAGCACTGGTTCGGCCACAGCTGGAATACTGTGTGCAGTTCTGGTCGCCACACTATAGCAATAATGTGATTGCATTGGAGATGGTGCAGAGAAGATTCACCAGGATATTACCTGGGATTGATCTTTTCAGCTATGAAGAGACACTGGACAGGCTGGGGTTGTTTTCCTTAGAGTAGAGAAGGCTGAATGGCGATCCGATTGAGGTATACAAAATTATGAGTGGCACAGATAGGGTAGATAGAGATGAACATTTCCCCTTCTGGAAGGTTCAATAACCAGGCGGCTTAGTTTCAGGGTAAGGGGCAGGAGGTTTAGAGGGGATTTTAGGAAAAAAAAATTAATGCAGAGGGTGGTTGGTATCTGGAACTCACGGCCTGAAAGGCTGGTAGAAGCAGGAACCCTCACAACATTCAAGAAGCATTTGGATGAGCACTTGGAACAGCATAGCTTACGAGGCTACGGACGAAGTACTGGAAAATGGAATTTTAATAGACAGGGCTTGATGGCCGGCGTGGACAAGATGGGCCGAAGGGCCTCTTTCTGTGCTGTATAATTCTATGACTGTATGATACTAATTCCAGGGTTAGATGTTGAGAGGTTGTTTCCCCTGGCTGGTGAATCTAGAACTAGCGGACATAGTCTCAGGATAAGGTGTAGGCAATTTGAGACAGGGCTGAGAATGATATTCTTTATTCAGAGGGTGGAGAACCTTTGGTATTCTGTACCCCAAGGCTTGTGAATGCTGAGTCTTTGAGTACATTCAGGACTGAGATAGATGGATTTTTGGACTCATGGAGAATCAAGGGATATGGAGATCGGGCAGGATAAGGCTTTTGAGGTCGATGACCAGCCATGAACTTATTGAATGGTGGAGCAGGCTCGAGGGGCCATATGGCCTACTCCTGCTTCTATTTCATATGTTCTTATGTTCATATATAAGGTGAAATATATTGATAATGCTTTGTTTCCTATTGAACTGCACCAAAAGAAACAGGTTACCTAATTACAGACAGGTGAAGAGCGGGAGAGCAGTTTTACAGTATTCAAATCCTCTATATAATGATTTATTCTTACTTTATGTATAGTTATTGTAAACACTTTAATTGTTTTGGTGCTGATTTGTCCCCTTCCCCCAACACAGTCCTGAGAATATGTGGGTCATGACTGCTGAAATTCATTATGTTACCATTAGACGGGATGAATATTGCGCTGTGGTTATTGATTATTGCACTTCTGTAACTGATTTAGGAAAAAGAGAGCATAAATGGTGGAATATCAAGCATCAAAAGACAAATTGAAGTGATAATGGAATTGTAAAATGAAAGGAAAAAGTGAGGATAGCAACTGCTAGATAACAAGGAACCACGAACCCATAAAATGCCCTTGAAGAAACTTGACAAAACATTCCTCAGAAAGATAAGAGGGAGGCCTTGTCAGACATGCAGAAAGGGACGGCGAGGGTTGCCTTCCCGCTTCACAATTGGACAATAGGATGGGGATCAAATGATTGACACCAGGTGATTACCAGCCCACAAAAATAACTATAAATATAGATGACCGAGAGAGGAAATCAGGCAGTCAGGGGCGAAGGCATCCCCAAGGTGGCTGTGGCCTAACACCTTGGTCAAGTTTAGCCTCTGAGGTGGCTGATGGCCAAACACCGCCAGCAGCTTGCGACATGACCCAATGGAAGTGACCACTGCAGCAGACAGCAGGAATCCAACCAATCCTGACCACCCTACTGCCTACTGTCCATCCGGTCATGTCATTCTGCTTCAGGGAGTCTTAGGTCGCTTTCTACTGTCACGGGTTTTATGTCTATTTTACTCAGCTTAAACCATATGTAATATCTGATTGTGCTTTAAACTCTACCTCTTAAAAAGGAGCCTTGCAACTTCTAAAACCCTGTTGTGTATCTGTGTGAGCCTGTGATCCTAATCGTACAGCAGACGTATAACTGATAGAACATGCATAGCAGGTTTTCATAATACAGAGATCAGTTCCAGGGGCAGTAAATAATAGCATTAATAAATTGATAATAACGTAATAATAGGGCATTTCACCAATAAATGAAACACTTCAATATCCACAATGATTAAATAAGCTGATGAATGTGCTTAATTTACAGCACAAAACAGGCCATTCGGCCCTACTATGTGATGCCAGTGTTTATGCTCCACAGGAGCCTCCTCCCACCCCTCTTCAGCTAACCCTATCAACATAACCTTCCAATGCTTTCTACCTCGTGTACTCTCGCTTCCCCTTAAATGTATCTCTGCTATTCGCTTCAAGTATTCCAAGTTGAAATCAGCTCAACATTCTTACCACCCTCTGAGTAAACAAATTTCTCCTCAATTCCGTATTGGATTTATTAGTGACTACCTTTTCTCGATAATCGCCAATTTTGCACTCACGTCACAAGTCTAAGCATCTACCCTATGTCACCCCCTCCAAATTTGAAGATCTCTATGAGGCCACCCCTCAACGTTCACTTTTGTAAAGAAACGAACCCCAGCCTGTTCAATCTTTCCTGATGGTCATAATGTCTCAGTTCTGGTGTCATACTTGTAAAAAATTGCACTTTCTCCTGAGACTTATTATCCTTTATATAATATGGAGAGCAGAACTGCACACAGTACGCTCAGTGAGGTATAACCAACGTTCTATATAAGTTTAAGCTAACCTCTTTGCTTTACGTTTTTATTCTTCTAGATATGAACCCCAGTGATTTGTTTGCATGTTTATGGTCTTGTTAACATGCATTGCTACTTTAAATGATTTGTTAATCGGTTCCACTCTACACCATTCCCACTCTGATTTTCCAATGAGTATTTGGGAACCTTTTAATTCCTACCAAAATGCAATACCTCTCATTTAGCTACATTCAATGTAATTTGCCATTTAAACGCCCTTTCTGTCAGTTGATTAATGTCTTCAGGTATTGTGTTGCATTCTTCCTCTGTACTAACTGTATTCCCAATTTGAAATCAGCTGCAAATTTTGAATTTGTGCTTCTGCTTCCCAAATCAATATCGCTTATGTAAATGTTAAAAAACAGGGATCACAACGCTGATCCTTGTGGAACATCACTTCTCACCATCCACCTATCTGAGTAAATAGCTTTATCCACTACTCCCTATTTTCTGTTCTTGCAGCCATCTTGTTATCCATTCTGCTGCTTGTCTCCGAACTCCACTTGCTCTGTGATGCAGTCTGCTATGTGGTGCCTTATTGAATGGCTTTAAAAAGCCAAAGTATATTACATCTACTGCATTACCCTTATCTACTCCTTCTGGTACTTATTCAAAGAATTCAGTAAGGTTACTCAAGCAAGACATTCCATAGAGGGTGCAGGAGCAGAGGCATATGGGTGTTCATGTACAAAAATCGTTGAAGTTGGCAGGGCAGGTTGAGAACGTGGTTGAAAATGCTTACGGGAATCTGAGCTTTATAATTAGAGGCATCGAGTACAAAAGCAAGTAAGTTATGATAAACATTTATGAAACATTTGTTCGGCCACAACTGGAGTATTGTTCTCAATTCTGGCCAGCACACTTCAGGAAGGCCATGAATGCTTTAGAGATGGTGCAGCAAAGATGTACAAGAATGGTTCCAGGGACCAGGGAGGTCAGAACTCGAAGATATCAGAGATTAACAGTATTAAAGCAATGATAGAGTCAGAGAAAGGTGTGGTTGCATAAGGAAAGAACAAAGTCTATGATTGGCTGGAGGGCAGGTGTGATTCAGTGACATAAGGGATGATGCTGCAAGGTGAATGGGACAAATAAAGAAAGAGAAGATTGGTCTAGAGGAGGTGTAAATGGTTACAGCAGAATAACAAGCTGGAGGGGAAGTTGGGCACATGTCGCAGAGAAAGAAGTTGCTGAACAAAATTAGGGCCCATGGAATTGAGGGTAATATACTAGCATGGATTGAGAATTGGTTAACAGACAGAAAAAAAGAGTCGGAATAAATGTGTCTTTCTTAAGGATGGCAGGCTGTGACTAGTGGGGTACCGCAAGGATCGGTGCTGTGTCCCAGCTATTCACAATCCATATCAATGATTTGGATGAGGGGACTAAATGTAACATTTCCAAATTTGCTGATGACACAATGCTAGGTGGCAGTGTCCGTTGCGAAATGGATTTGCAGAGGCTTCAATAGGATATCGACAGGCTCAATGAGCGAGTGAGATCATGGCAGATGGATTATAATGTGGATAAATGTGAAGTAATCCACTTTGGTGGAAAAAAACAGAAAGGCAGAGTCTTTTCGAAAAGGTGAAAGATTGGGGAATGCAAATGCTCAAAGGGACCTGGGTGTCCTTATACATGAGACACTTAAAGGGAAAGTGCAGGTGCATCAAGCCATTAGGAAGGCAAATGGTATGCTGGCCTTTATTACAAGTGTGTTTGAGTACAGGTGTAAAGAGGTTTACTTCAATTATATCCAATTATATACGGCCTTGGTGAGACCACACCTGGAGTGCTGTGTACAATTGTGGGCTCCTTACATAAGGAAGGATATACTTGCCAGATAGGGAGTGCAACGAATGTCCACGAGATTGATTCCTGGGATGGCGGGGCTGTCGTATGAGAAGAGATTGAGTAAACAAGGCCTGTATTATCTTGAATTCAGAAGAATGAGAGTGGCTCGCATTGAAACATACAAAATTATTACAGGGCTTGATAGGGCGGATGCTGGGAGAATGTTTCCCTTGGCTGGGGAGTCTAGAACCAGGGGTCAAAGACTCAGGATGAAGGGTAGGACATTCACGACACGGCTGAGATGACATTCCTTCACACAGAGGGTGGTGAATCTTTGGAATTCTCTACACCAGAGGGTTTTGGTGGCGCAGTCATTGGGTATATTCAGAACAGAGGTCGATAGATTTCTGACCAGTAAGGGCATCCAGGGATATGGCGATGAGGCCGATGAATGGAATTGAGACAGAAATCAGCCATAATCTCATTGACTTGCGGAGCAGGCTCGAAGGGCCGACTGTCCTACTCCTGCTAGTATTTCTTATGTTCTTATGTTCTTCTCAGATTTACAGCAGTCTCAGTATTTTGCATTACCTGACATACTTCCACCTGGATATTAACAGAGGCATGGCATGTACGATGGCCAAAGGGTACGGGGTGGGTGTGGAATATCATACAGGATACCTGGAAGTCCAGGTATTCCCGGACGTTGGGGTATCTTAACTCCACAGCGTACGTCCTTTGTCCTGGACTGATTCCCCACCCTGGAATTCAGCCTGATTGACAGCCGAGCTTCCAGTTGGACGGGGTCGGGGGGATTCCGGAGCAGGACCAGGTCGGTCCTGGGGTTGATTCCATCTGATCCCGTGGTGTGTCCGATCATGGACACGGGGTTTGACCGGTCCCAGGGGGTTTGACCAGTCCCGGGGGTTTGACCGGTCACGGGTGTGTGACTGGTCCTGGAGGTTTGACCGGTCCCGGGCGTTTGACCGGTCCCGGCGGGTGTTCCATTCATCAGTCTTCCAAATGTCCGACCCCGACTGCGCAGTTCTATTCATGGGGGTCAGGCGACGGGTAGAACTTGATGGGTGGGGGATGAAATCATTCCAGTGGCACAGTGAGAACGGCATACCGTAGTTAAACCTGTAAAAGAGGTTAAATCAGAGGCTGCATGCCTCATTCAAATATTTAAATTGCCAACCCGCCTCGTAGGTGCAGTTCACTGCCCGCCCCATGTCCCATCTCCATTAACCCGGAAGCGGGCTGCTTGGAGGCATTTTCGGGTTCGGAGGATATTGTTTAATTTTCACCTCTGACCCGACACCAACCGCCGGTTTTTTTGTTGTAAAAATCCAGCCTTCACTGCCTGGGCTCAGCCACAGAGAATGTGTGATAAATAATTTCCAATCTCTTTTCCCTTCTCTGTTTTACAGTGAATTTGCTGGCGATTGTGATCCTGTCCCGGGGAAAGTGCGGGCTCTCCACCTGCACCACTCGTTACCTGGTGGGCATGGCAGGGGCCGATCTCCTGGTCATTGTCATTGAGGTCATACTGAGGCGGATCAGATGGCATTATTTCCTATGGTCTTTCCTGTCCATCACTCCTGTGTGTAGTGTTCTCACTGTCCTGTCCGCTGCAGCCACAAGCTGTTCTGTCTGGTTCACCGTCACTTTCACCTTTGATCGATTTGTGGCCATTTGTTGCCAGAAGCTGAAAATTAAATATTGCACCGAGAAAACTGCGGCTGTGGTTCTGGCAACAACCGGCATTCTGCTCTGCTTAAAAAGCGTTCCCTTCTACTTTACAATTCAACCCTGGGAGATAATCGACAATGTACCGTGGATCTGTGCCATAATCACAAGATACTTTACTGATCCTGGTTGGGTGGGATTTGACTGGTTTGATGTGGTTTTAACACCATTGCTCCCATTCGCTATAATTCTGTTGCTCAACGCTCTGACAGTCAGATACATTTTAGTGGCCAGTCGGGTCCGTAAGGGACTAAGGGGTGAGGGAAAGGGAGAGAATGACAGAGACCCAGAGATGGAGAGCAGAAGGAAGTCTATTATTTTACTCTTCACCATATCCACCAGCTTCTTATTGCTGTGGCTGCTCTATGTTAGCCAGTTCTTATATTATATCATTACAGCAACAAATCCCTATTTTTACAGTCGTTCTTTAAATATCTTTCGAGGAGTCGCATATTTGCTGCAGAATTTAAGTTGCTGCACAAACACATTTATTTATGGGGTGACCCAGTCCAAGTTCAGAGAGCAGGTGAAGAGGTCGGTGAAATATCCGCTTACCTCAATTATTCAATTAATTATTCATCATAAATAACTGAGCGCAGCCTTGAGGCGGCTCCCAGTGTTTCCAGCGCAGCACTGCCATTCACTGAATTACACCAGAAATCACTGGTGATCTGAAGATACAGCCAGCGGCGGGGCGAGCACTGTGTTTAGGACTCGGCGCTGATTCTGATTGACATTACCCACGTTGTCTTTTGGGACAGGACCACGAGTTGTCTGCATTCTGCCTTTAAAGAGTCCCTTCATCTATTAAGGGCAGCAATTCATTCGCAGCTTCCAGAGTAAGAGTCTGGTCAATAGATAGGCAGACAGAGCTGAGCTGTAGTTCAGAGGATTATAGTACCTGGAATATACAGCACACAAGCAAACCATTCGGCCACTCAGTCTGTGCTGGCGTTTATGCTCCACACCAGTCTCCTCTCATTGCATGTTCATTATCTCAGCCACTTAGATTATATTTCTGTTCCTTTTTCGTTCATTTACTCGTCCAGTTTCATTTTGAAATAATCGAAAATATTTTCCTCAACCATTTCCTGTGCCATTATGTTCCACATTCTAACTACTCTCTGAGTAAAGTAATTGTTCCTTATATCCCTTTTGAATTAATTAGTAACTATTTTTTTATTTATGACCCCAAGTGTGTCATTCTCCCACAAGTGTAAACATTCTCTCCACATCTACCCTGTCCAACCCATTCATCATTGTCAAGGTCTCTATCAGCCTCATCTAAGTCCTCTCTCTTCTAAGAAATGCCCAAACTGTTCAAACGTTCCTGATAGCTGCAATCTTTCAGATCTGGTGACATCCAACTAAATATTTGTAAGACCAAAGCTAGCCACCGACTCCATCGCTCTCTTTAGCAGCAGTTTGCTGTTTGGAAACTTTGTGTCGTATTAGACCTTGGGATGATCTTCCAACCGGGTATTCACTTCATCACCAGGACAGCTTACATCCACTGGCGTAACATCGCTGAACGTCGCTCCTGCCACAGCTCATCTGCTGCTCAAAGCATCATTCTTGCCTTTGGTAGCTCTAGACTTGATAACACCAACTCTCTCCTGGCCGGCTTTCCATTTCCCACCCTCCATAACTTGAGCACATCCAAAGCTGTTCTGCCCGTAACCTAATCCACACCCAATCCCGGTAAACCTCTACTCCTGTGATCACTGACCTACAGTCACTCCCGTTCCGGCAATGCCGCCATTTTAAAATTATCATCCTTGCTTTCAAATCCCAACATGGCCTCGCCCTCCCTGCCTCTGCAAGCTCCACCAGCCCCTCAACACTCCCGAGATCTCTGTGCTCCTCTAATTTTGGCCACGTGTACATCTCCGATTGTAACCGCTCCACCATTGACGGCTGTGTTTTCAGCTGACTGGGCTTGAATCTCAGGAATCCCCTCCCTGAGCCTCTCTGCTTCTGTAAATCTCCCTCCTCCGTTAAGATGCTGCTTAAAACTTACCTCTTTGACTAAGATGTTGGTCATCTTTCCTAATATCTCCTTATGCAGCGCAGTGTCAAGTTTTGTTTAATAATGCTCCCATGAATTACTTGGGTCATTTTACTCTGTTAAAGGTGCTATGTTAATACAAGTTGTTGATGTTGTAAGTATTTTCTGCACTCTCTCCAGTTCTTTATACCCTTTTTATGTTATGGAGACCATAACTATGAACGGTTCTCTAACTGTGACCTGACCTGTGTCCCATATATGTTTAATACAATTTACAAATTATTTACAGCACAGAGCCAGGCCATTCGTCTCAAAATGTCCATGTTGGTGTCCATGCTCCACACGAGCCTCCACCCACCCTCCTTCATCTAACCCAGTAAAATGTCGTTCTATTCCTTTCCCCCCTCAGGTGCTTGTCTCGCTCCCCCTTTAAATGTGTCTACACTATTCACATCAACTTCTCCTTGTTTTAGCAAGTTCCACATTCTGACCATTCACTTGGTAAAAAGGTTTCTCCTGAATTCCCTGTTAGGTTTATTAATGACGATCATATATCTATAGCCCCGAATACTAGCCTCTCCTGCAAGTGGAAACACCTTCTCAATCTACCCTATGCAAACCTTTCATATTCTCCAAGAGCACTATCTGATTATCCCTCAGTCTTCACTTTCCGAAAGAAAGAAGCCCCAGCCTGTTCAGTCTTTCCTGACAGGTATAACCTCTCAGTTCTGGTTTCTTTCTAGTAAATACTGTTTGTACCTTCGCCAGTCCCTCTGTGTCCTTTTTATAAGATGGAGACCATGTTCACAGCACACCAAGTGTGGTCTAACCAAGCTTCCATACAAATTTAACATAACTTCTATTTTATACAATTATATCCCTCTAGAAATGAGCCCCAGTGCTTTCTTTGATTTTTTGGCCTGATCAACCTGCATTGCAACCTTTAGTGATTTATATAACTATACTATCACATCCCTATGTCCCTCAACCCCGTTTAGCACTTATTTTCCAAGGAGTATGTGACCTTGGTATTCTTCTTATTGAAATGCACCACCTCACATTTCTCTATATTGAGGTTCATTTACAAGTTACCCGCCAATTTTGCCTGTTTAATAACGTCTTCCTGGATTTTGTCGCTGAGATGTCTGTATTAAGAATAGACCACCATTTGGGTGGCATCCATAATGTTTGAAATTGCAATTCCGATTCCTGAGTCCTAATTGTTCAAGTAAATGGTGAACAAATGTGTTCCCAGCACGGATCCTTGTGAAAAGCACTTCCTACCATTGGCCAACTTCACTTCTTTTGAATTCTATCGCCTTAAAAATATACCCCAATTCATTTGCTTTGCTGTCCAGTGATCCTGCTTTTGATTATTTGTTCCTCTGTCGCCCGAGTGCACATTTCTCTGCTGCCACGTTCAATTTCTTATTTTCTGAGGTATCGGTGATTACAGAAGGAGGCCATTCGGCCCACCGTGCCTGTGCCGCTTTTAGTTAGTGCTATCCAATTAATCGCACTCCTTGACTCTTTCCCCAGTACTTTTTTATCTCGTGCTTTTTTCCAAATCCCCTTTGAAAGATCACAACAACTCCCTGTGTAAAACAAAAGCTTCCTCATGTTGTCTCAGGCAATTTTGCCAATCACATTAAATCTTTCTTCTCCGGATACCGACCCCATAGCCACTGGAATCATTTGCTCCTTTATTAATCTATTAAATGTATTTAGGCTTTTAAACACCTCTATCAAATCTTCTCTTAACGTCCTCGGCTCTAATCTGAACAACACCAGCTTCTCCAGTCTCTCCACATAACTGAAGTCCCTTATCCCTGGTACCATTCTAGTAAATCTTCCCTTAACTTTCTCTGCTCTAATCTGAACAACCATCGCTTCTCCAGTCTCTGCACATAACTGAAGTCCCTTATCCCTGGTACAATTCTAGTAAATCTATTCCAAACACGCTCCAAGGCCTTGACAATTTCCCAAAGTGTGGTGCACAGAATTGGACACACTACTCCACCTGCAGCCTAATGAGCGCTTTATAAAGATGTTGCATAACTTCCCTGCTTTGATGCTCGACTGCTTTTTAATAAAGTGAAGGATCCCGTATGATTTATTAACATAATTCTCAATTTTTTGGCCGCCTTCAAAGGTTAGCGTACATAAATGCCTAAGTCTCTCTGTTCCTGCATTCCCTTTAAAATTGTACCATTGAGATCACATTGCCGCTCCACATTTTTCACTTCAGAATTCTCGGTGTTAAATAGAATCTGTCAAGTGCCTGCCTAATTGAATCAGAGTTCGGTCACTGCTGTAAGCAAAGGGATTGGATTCGGAAAGAAACGCCATCAGAGAAGTGTAGCGTCATTTCAGGGATATTCTGAAGCTCTCACACCCTCCAGCTTGAGGCACAGTTTATAATGGTAAAGACCCAGCCAAATTTTTCTTTGCATTTAGTGTCTTGCTTCCGGCTCCAATTATTTTTTATTCCATTAATGCAAAATATGCCATAAACTGAGTAACGAGATAACTTTAAATGCTGCAATGAGGGTCCATTAGAAGGTGCTGCATGAATGACGTTTTTACCGAAGGTCAGCCATGATCATATTGAAAGGTGGAGCAGTCTCGAAGAGCCGAATGGCATATTCCTGCTCCTTTTTCTTATGTTCTCATGTTGGAAAGTCAGGCTACGGCCACCTAAAGCCTGTTGCTATCCTTCTCATTGTGTGCTGCATTTTCGAGTTCCGATGACCTGCATACCCAACTCATTAAAATATATCAGAGAGAGCACTGCTCCTAATAGCGACACGTGAGGAACACGGCTATATACTGACCACAAGTATGAAAAACAACCCTTCACCACAACTCTCTGACTCTTAGCCAATTTCATATCCCATGGAATACAATTTTATGAACATGTGTTGAAAGATAGAATCATAGAAGATAGGAGCAGGAGTAGGCAATTACGGCCCCTCGAGCCTGCTCTGCCATTCAATGAGATCATGTCTGATCATCCAAATTCAGTACCCTGTTCCTGCCTGCTCTACATATCCCTTGATCCCTTTAGACTTAGGAAATGTATCCAACTCCTTCTTGAATATATTTAATGAATTGACCTCTACTGCCTTCTTCGGCAGAGAATTCCACAGGTTCCCCACTCGCTGGGTGAAGAAATTCTTCCACATCTCTGTCCTAAATGGCTTACCACTTATCCTTAGACTGTGACCCCTGGTTCTGAACTCGCCGACCATCGGGAACATCCTTCCTGCATCTAGTCTGTCTAGTCCTAACACAATTTTATAAGTTTCGCTGAGATCCACCCTCATTCTTCTAAACTCCAGCAAGTACAAGCCCAATCGACCCAATCTCTCCGCAAACGTCACTCCTGCCATCCCAGATATCAGACTGTTGAATCTTCGCTGCACTGCTTCTATGGCAAGAACATCCATCCTCAGATAAGGCGACCAAAACTGCAGACAATACTCAAATGTGGTCTCACCAAGGCCCTGTACAACTGCAGCAAGACATCCTTGTTCCTGTACTCAAACCCTCTCGCTACGAAGGCCAACATACGATTTGCTTTCTTAACCGCCTGCTGCACCTGCACGCTTACCTTCAGTGACTGGTGCACAAGGACGCCCAGGTCTCGTTTCACTTCCACTTCTCCCAATCTATTGCCATTCAGATAATGATCTGCCTTCCTCTTTTTGACATGAAAGTTGATAACCTCGCATTTATCCACGTTATATTGCATCTGCTATGCTTCTGCCCAATCACCCAACCTGTCCAAATCATACTGGATTTTCTCGGCATCCTCCTCACAGCACACGCCCACAAAGCTTTGTGCAGTCTGCAAACTTCTGGAGTTATTACATCTAGTTCACTCATCCAGATCATTAATATATATTGTGAATATCTGGGATCCAGTATGTCACGTGGTTTTTGTCAAATGCCTTTTGAATGTCCATATACACAGCATCAACCGCACTACCACCATGATGCTTCTATTTTCCTACCAAAGTGAATCACGTCGCATTCATCAATGTTAAACTTCGCTTGTCAATTAACTGCACAGATTTTATGTTTTCTAATGTCTATTGTGAGATACCATTGTGAGAAATATCTATTCAATATTTGAAGTAAAGCATCAGTGTATTGAATAAAAAGCAACATTAATTAATAAAGGCACACATCTACAAGTGTAAGCAGTTTTGGAATTTTATCAGAACATCTGAGGATTTACTGCAGGTTAAATTCGAGGCTTGTCACTTTGTAGCACTGCTTTTCGAAGAATTCGGTCAAGATATTATTTATTTCATGTAACAGAACGTGTCACCTGTTTGCTTCAGCCTCACTTTGTGACTTCCGATATATGCATCGAACATCCTAAATTCATCCCCACAGCACCTAATATCCGCAGCTCCTCCCCACCCCACCTAATATCCTCAGCTCCTCCCCACCCCAACTAATATCCTCAGCTCCTCCCCACCGCACCTAATATCCTCAGCTCCTCCCCACCCCATCTAATATCCTCAGCTCCTCCCCACCCCAACTAATATTCTCAGCTCCTCCCCACCCCACCTAATATCCTCAGCTCCTCCCCACCCAAGCTAATATCCTCAGCTCCTCCCCACCCCATCTAATATCCTCATCTAATCTCCACGCCAACTAATAGCCTCAGCTCCTCCCCAGCCCACCTAATACCCTCAGCTCATCCCCACCCAAACTAATACCCTCAGCTCCTCCCCACCCCACCTAATACACTCAGTTCCTCCCCACCCCACCTAATATCCTCAGCTCCTCACCACCCAAGCTAATATTCTCAGCTGCTCCCCACCACACCTAATAACCACAGCTCCTCTCCACGCCAACCAATAGCCTCAGCTCCTGCCCACCACACCTAATACCCTCAGCTCCTCCCCACCCAAACTAATATCCTCAGCTCCTCCCCACCCCACATAATGCCCTGAGCTCCTCCCCCAACTAATATCCTCAGCTCCTCCCCACCCCACCTAATATCCTCAGCTCCTCCCCACCCCACCTAATATCCTCAGCTCCTCCCCACCCCACCTAATATCCTTAGCTCCTCCCCACCCCACCTAATATCCTTAGCTCCTCTCCACCAATGCTACATCGAATCATTTTGTACTGAATGGCCGCAAACTCCTTTGAGCGTGACCTTTTTACCTGCGGGCAAATTTTACATCAACAAATTTTAGAGCAACTTTTAGAAAAGAAAGTTTAACATCAACGACATTAACAACAACCAGTTAAACTCATATATACAGAAATTAGCTATTGCCACCCCACCATCTCAAATCATGAGACAATCAGACAAGGTTCTGCAAGTTTAACATAACTTCCCTGTTTTTGAAATCTGTTGCACCAGAAATGAGCCAGTGCTTTATTTGCACTTTCATGGCTTTTTAACCTGCATTGCTACTTCTGATGATTTATGAATATATACCCCTAGAGCCCGTTGCACCTCTACCCCATTTAGACTCTTATTTTCCAAGGAGTAGCTGGGGTCCTTATTCCTGCTACCACAATGCACCACCTCACACTTGCCCATATTGAAATTCATTTGACATTTACATGCTCATTCTGCAAGTTTTTTACGGTAGAATTAATTAAAAGCTTTTAGTTCGCTATGTACAAACTCTGTTTAAATAAATAATTGTCAGAACTGACTCGGATATAAAGGAACTGCAGCATATTAAATTACCACTTCAGAAACGACACTCAGTTACACATCGACAAACAATCAAAAAGCCCAAGTTGAGCTGAATGAGGCATGTCTATTCGTGCAATTTGTATTAATTTTAAGGTTTTCAACTTAATACCCCTTCCATCCTATCACTATAGCAATGGTTGCACAAGCAGCAGCTGCAGAGGCTTCCCTATGGTGCTGACGGGCTGTACGTCCAGATAAGTAATCAGATTAATTACAATGCAACCAGACAACCAACAAATATAAAGTGCTGTAGTTCTTTAGTTCACAGTAGTAAAAAGAATTGAACAGCAACGAGTATCCATATTTCCAAATGATATCACTTGCATTAATAAACGTGGTCTCCTTGAACCAGCACATCCCCCATGTAACATGACAGAAATAGCACTTATTCACAAGTGCAGAAAAGCACATACACATTTTGCATCACTGAATTATAAGCAAAAAGCAGGATAATCTATGATTTAACACAAATAAATATTCATCATTCTTCCTGGACAAGAGAACCAATTCGACTGACGTGGGAATATTTACTAATATGTTGATGTAAAGATGTTAATTTACAAATTTCGCTTCCAATGTTTTTCTCTCAAACATTCTCCACAATATTAATCCCTGCTCTTATCACGAAAAGTGTTGAATTATTTTAGGCACTTCCCAATTAAACAGCAGGAAACAAACTTCATTGTGCTCTCAAATTTGAATCTTCTAATTCAAACATATATACCAATCAAAATGATAGATTATCAGTTAATCAAAGTATTTTGTGTGTCTTTTTCATTAAAAAAACAATGGTTTCTCCTAAAGTAGCTTGCTGCATTTTTCATACATCAGTACAGAGTTCTTGTTTCTATGAACACTCTACTAAACATTTAAGAAGAAATCTATGGTTATGTTATTCCTGGGACTTGTTCAGACTACAGAATGACAGACAAAGTAAAATCGTTCACAATAGCAAAATACAGCGGATGCTGGAATCTGAAATATAAACAGAAAATGCTGGGAATACTCCACAGGCCAGGCAGCATCTGTGGGGAGCGAGAGAGGAAAAAAGTTAAGGTTTCTTCTCTGTGGCCGTTTGTTGAACTGGATAAATTTAGAGATTTAGCCAGATGCAGAAGCCGGTTTCAACCATACCTGCCTACCACACTGTCACAGACCATCCCCTTTGTTCATTCCGCCCCCCCCACCTTTCGCTGCCTCTGCACCTCTTTAAAATCTGTAACAAATCTAACATTATTCATTTCTGAAGAAAGGTCACAGACCTGAAAAGTTACATCTGTTTATCTCTCTCTCTCCACTGAGTATTTCCAGCATTTTCTCTTTAGATGTTATGTAAAATAAAATTGTTTGTGTTTTTCCCCATTTTGATTTTCTTCCTAAACGTCTCAATGATATTTTTATAAAATCAATAAAAAGTAATAAGTAACTCTTCCAAAACCTCCCAGTTCTCCCCGACTTCAACTGCATGGTTGCATCTTTGTGTGAAGCTACTCACTTCAGTCGATTGTTGAAAATCAAATATTGAGAAATTTCCATTTAAAAAAAGTTTTAAGCAATTCAGAGCCTGCTTAATATAATTGCGACTTCAAGACCCGCTTGAAACTTGTTTAGATGAGGGGAACATTGATGTTTGCTTGTTTCTTACAGAATTATATTCAAACCGTCAGGGGAAAAAAGTGTTTTAACATTTACTTTTTGAGAAAAGTTCTTTAAAATCTTAAATTCTTTCTAGTCTCATTGCAGCTATGACAGAAGAAATTGCTCCAAGTTTCTCTTTCCTTCTTGAATGCCGTCGTTAAATATGCAACAATGAAATAAAATAAACTCTAATTCCAAACGGAGCTCAAATGAGAAAGTGAATGAAGTGGTTAAACTTCCTAAGAAGGCGGTGAGGTTATCTCTCCCCAGTAGCAACGTGAACCAATGTCAGAGCTGGAAAAAGTTGGAGATGCAACAGGTTTTAAGCAGATATAAAGGCAGGGAAAGTGGGGGAGGGGAGGAAGGAACGAAAGGGACAGTCTGTGCTATGATTGAAAACAGGAGAGGGGAAATGTTGCAAATAGGGATGGCAGAATGATCAACAGCTGCCACCTGCAAAAATAAGGTCAGGGGTCTTCCTGTTTTTGACACAAAAGTGGATAACCTCGCATTTATCCACATTATATTGCATCTGCCAAGCATTTTCCCAATCGCCCAACCTGTCCAAATCGTGCACGACCACCCAGCTTTGTGTCGTCTGCAAACTTGGTGATATTACATCAAGTTCCATCGGCTAGATCATCAATATATATTGTGAATAACTGGGGTCCTAGCACTGATCCCTGCGGTAGCCCACTAGTCACTGCCTTCCACTCGGAAAAAGACCCATTTATTCCAACACTTTGCTTCATGTCTGCCAACAAGTTTTCTATCAAATTCAATACCTTACCCCCAATCCCAGGTGCTTTAAATTTGCACGCTAGTCTCTTATGCGAGACCTTATCGAAAGCCTTCTGAAAGTCAAAATACACCACATTCGCTAGTTCTCCCTTTCCTATTCTACCAGTTACATCCTCAAAAATTTCCAGTAGATTACTCAAGCGCGATTTACATTTTGTAAATCCATGTTGACTTTGTCCGAAATAACAACAGAAAATGCAGGAAAAACTCGGCAGGCCAGGCAACATTGGTGGAGAGAAAATAGAGTCAACGTTGAAAGTAGACCGGAAACGTTGACTCTATTTTCTCTCCACGAATGTTGCCTGGCCTGCTGAGTTTTTCCAGCATTCCCTGCTTTTATTTCGGATTTCCAGCATCTGCAGTATTTTGCAATTGACTTTGTCCAATCCTGTCACTGTTTTCCAAATTTTGCGCTATTATATCTTTCAGAATGGACTCTAGCATTTTCCCCACTATCGATGTCATGCTTACCGGTCCATAATTCCTCGTTTTTTCTCTAACACCTTTTTTAAATAGTGGGGCTACATTAGCTACCATCAAATCCGTAGGAACTGTTCCAGATTCCATCGAATGCTGGAAGATGACCCGCAATGCATCTACTAGTTCTAGGGCCACTTCCTTAAATACCCTAGGATGTAGATTATCAGGCCCTGGGGATTTATCGGCCCTCAATCCCATCAATATCCCTAACACCATTTCCCTACAAATATTGATTTCATTACGTTCCTGCCTTTCATTAGACCCTATAATCCCCGACATTGCTGGGAGTTTATTTGTGTCCTCCTTTGCGAAGACAGAACCAAATTATGTATTTAATTGTTCTGCCATGTCGTTGTTTACCATTATAAATACCCCTGATTCTGACTGCAAGGGACCTACGCTTGACTTTTCCAATGTTTTTCTCTTCACATATCTATCAAATCTTTTACAATCAGTTTTTGTGTTCCCTGTCAGCTTACTTTCATACTCTATTTTCCCCCTCTTAATTAATCCCTTTGTCCTCCTTTGCTGAATCCGAACCACAGAAGCATAGAAACATAGAAGATAGGAGCAGGGGTAGGAATTCCGTCCCCTCGATCCTGCTCCGCCTTTCTATGAGATAATGGCTGATCATCCAAATTCAGTACCCTGTCCCTGCTTTCTCCTCATATCCCTTGATCCATTTAACCTGAAGAAATATATTTAACTCCTTCTTGATTATATTTAATGAATTGGCCTCCACTGCATTCTGGTGTAGAGAATTCACATGTTCACCACTCTCTGGTTTACCCCGTATCATTAGACTGTGACCCCTGTTGAAGGACTCCCCGGCCATCGGGACATTCTTTTTGGATCTAGTCTGCCTAGTCCTGTTAGAATTATATAACTTTCAATGAGATCCCCTCTCATTCTTCTAAATGCCAGCGAGTAAAATCCCAATCGACCCAATCTCTCCTCATACGTCACTCCTGCCATCCCAGGTATCAGTCTGGTAAACTGTTCCCAATCGTCAGGTTTGCAGCATTTTCTGGCTAATTTATATGACCTCTCCTTGGATCTTATGCTATCGTTAATTTCCCTTGTAAGCCAATGTTGAGAATCAAGGGTTATGGGGACCGAGCGATGAGCCAAAGATTTGATCAGCAATGAGTTATTGAATGGCGGGGCAGGCTCGAGGGGCCGAATGGCACATTTCTGCCTCTTTGTCCCTCTGTTCACAGGTCGGTTTTGCTCTGGCAAATTCTAAATCTTTCAGTTCTTAATTAATATAGTGGCGAGTATCCCTGCCTGTCACGCAGGAAAGTGGGGTTCAACTCCCTGATTGGGAGGAATTTTAACCTCCCCAATTTTAAACCTTTGCGCAGCTCCTTAAAATGCCCCGGGGAAAAGTTGATCTGAACTAAAATAATTTTATAATATTTACTGGCATATGAAGAACTGTATAACAACTCCCTGCACCAGTTCCTCGCTAGTAGAGTGTTCTCCTTCTGTTTGCCTTTTGTGTGGGGCACTGAGGAGGGAGAGAGAAAATGAGATAACAGCGGGAGAAAGCACGACTGCTCCTTCAAAGAGACAGCACAGGCACGATTGGCCGAATGGCCTCCCACTGTGCTGCAGGCCTCCATGAATGCATGACACTGAGATGGATATCTGAGACATACCGACACAAAGAGAGCACACACGGGTATTTTGTGTGTGTTTGATGATTTGTCTCAAGCACGGCATAACAATTTCCTCTACAATGTCCTGGTTATTATAATGTTCAGTATTCAATTCCCCAACGGCTTCTCTCTGACTGTGTGCCTCTGTCTCTGAGAAAAGCACAGAAGTTAACAGATGACAAATGGACGCCTTCCCGCACTTGGTGCTGTGGCTTAGTGAACATGTCCTTTGTGTTCTCGTCTAAACGATGTCACCTTGTACGAAAAGTTTGCTTGATGTGAAAGTGATGTGAAATTCAAAGCATCAAGGAGGAAAGTCTGCGTTGCTCTGCTTGCTGGCAGGCAGCTTCCTGCAGCATCCCTGATGGTCTAGTGTTTAGGATTCGGCGCTTTCAACGCTTCGATTCCCAGTCAGGAAACTGTGTGTTTTGGGGTTGTTTGAAATACCACCAATCAAAGCACCAGTGCGGAGCAATTCTTCTCCTGATCAACCTATCAACTTTCAACACTACTGCTGCTCCCTCAGCAGGTACAAAATGCACTTCCTTGCCTTCCGTGAAATGCCTGCCGTTTCAAAGTCAGCAGGAAATGACATTTGGAACTAGACAAAGTAAATGTTTACATGCTCACATTTAACTGCAGCTCTCCGTGTCACAACAGTCACGTTTATTATCCGTCTACCATCTATGTGTTTGCCGACTGCATCTCCCTGACACATTAGCACATCACAGCACGGCTGTCAATCAACTCAACGCCAGTGTGAAAATGCCACATTTGAAAGTTAGCAACGTGTGCAAGACTGGCATGAGAGAGAGCCTAGGCCGTGATAACTTATCATGAGCAGTGAGTTATTCATTAGTCCTGAGCCCTTCCTGTTTAAGACAATTCTCCCCATACTGATTCTTTTGCTCGTTATCTTCAATTGGCCTCCTCTGGTTACCATTACACCTGCCACTGGCAAGCGTTTCTCCTTATTACCTCAATCAAATCCCCTTGTAATTTGAAAGCCTTTTATTAAATTTCTGCTTAACCTTCTGAGGAAAACAATACCAGACTCTCAACATAACTGAAGTTCCTTATCCCTCGGACACTCTGCAAGACGTCAAACTGAGAGTCTCGCTCTGTATGTCTGTCTTTGTCTCCCTCTTTGTCCCTGCCTCTCTCTGTATAGGATTCTGAGGGTGCTTGACAGGATAGATGCAGGGAGGTTGTTTCCCCTCCTGGGGGAATCTACAACTAGGGGGCAAAGCTTCAGGATATCCGGTCGCCCATTTAAAACGGAGATGAGGAGGAATTTCATTTCTCAGAATGTGGTGAGTCTCTGGAATCCTCTATCCCAGAGAGCTGTGGAGGCGGAGTAATTGAATATATTCAAGGCGGAGATAGACGTATATTTGAGCTCCAGTGGAGTCAAGGGTTATGGGGAGCGGGCAGGAAAGTGGCGTTGAGTCAAAGATCTGATCAGCCATGATCTTATTGAATGGCGGGGCAGGCTCGAGGGGCCGAATGGCCCACTCCTGCTCCTATTTCTGCTGTTCTTATTCTTATTTCTGTCCCTTCTGCCTCTTTGTCCCTCTGTTCACTGGTCGATTTTTGCTCTGACAGATTCGGCGTCTTTCAGTTCCTCATTAGTTTAGTGGTGAGTATCCCCACCTGTCACGTGGAAAACCGGGGTTCAATTCCCCGACGCGGGGAATTTTAACATACCCAATTTTAAACCTTCAGGCAGCTCCTTAAAATGACCCTGGGCAAAGTTGAATATAACAAAATGAACTAAAATAATTTTAAAATATGTACTGGCATATGAAGAACTGTATAACAAGGAACTCTGCGAGTGTCCCTGACCAACACGTGTGCCAGAAATGCATCCAGCTGCAGCTACTAACGGGCCGTCTTGGGGCGCTGGAGCTGTGGGTGGATGGGTTGTGGAGCATTCACGATGCTGAGAGGGTCGCGAATTACTTGTACAGTGAGTTGGTCACACCGCAGGGTAGGGCTGCACAGGCAGAAGGGAAATGGGTGACCACCAGGCGGAACAATAGAAGCAGGCAGGTAGTGCAGGGGACCCCTGTGGCAATCCACCTTTCAACTAGGTATAACGCTTTGGATACTGTTGGCGGGGATGACTTACCAGGGGAAGGCGGCTGCAGCCAACTTCCTGGCACTGGGGGTGCTCCTGCTGCCCAGGAAAGGAGGAAAAAGAGTGGGAGAGCAATAGTGGTAGGGGATTCCATAGTAAGGGGAACAGATAGGCGTTTCTGTGGCCGTAGACGTGAATCCAGGATGGTTAGTTGCCTCCCTGGTGCCAGGGTCAAGGATGTCACTGAGCGGCTGCAGGGCATTCTGGAGGGGGAGGGCGAACAGCCAGAGGTCGTGGTCCACATTGATACCAACGACATAGGTAAAAAGAGGGATGAGGTCCTGCAGCAAGAATTTAGGGAGCTTGGTAGAAGATTAAAGAGCAGGACCTCAAAGGTTGTAATCTCTGGATTACTCCCGGTGACACGTGCTAGTGAGTATAGGAATAGAACGATAGAACAGATGAATGCGTGGCTAAAGGGGTGGTGCAGGAATGAGGGCTTTAGCTTCCTGGATGACTGAGTCTGCTTCTGGGAAATGTGGGACTTGTACAAGTCGGACGGTTTACACCTGAACCAGAGGGGGACCAATATCCATGCGGGGAGGTTTGCTAGCACTGTTGGGGGGGGATTAAACTAACTTGGCAGGGGGATGGGATAGAGAGTGGAGCTATAGTAGGGGGTGATTTACAGCCAAATGCAGAGGAAAAAACAAGTCAGCTGGGAAGGCAGAGCAAATATGTGAAGGCAAAAGGGAATATGGGAAGGCTGGAAGACATCTATTTTAATGCAAGGAGTCTTGCAAATAAGGTGGATGAACTGAAGTTGTTGTTGAACACATGGGAGTACGATATTGTTGCTATCACGGAGACATGGTTGAGGGAGGGTCAGGACTGGCAGCTCAATATTCCGGGGTATAGAATCTTCAGGTGAGACAGAGGGGGTTGTAAAAGGGGAGGGGGTGTTGCAATATTAATTAAGGAGTCAATTAATGCTGTAAGGAGGGATGATATATTAGCGGGTTCCTCTAATGAGGCCATATGGGTAGAACTTAAAAACAAAAATGGGGCAAGCACTTTGCTGGGAGTGTACTATTGGCCCCAAACAGTCAGGGGGAGATAGAGGAACAGATGTGCAGGTAAATCTCAGAGAAGTGCGAAAATGATAGGGTAGTAATCGTGGGGGATTTCAACTTCCCAATATTAATTGGGATAGTCAGGGTGTGAAAGGATTAGAGGGTGCATAATTCCTAAAGTGCATCCAGGAGAGCTTTTTGAGCCAACATGTAGAAAGTCCTACAAGAAAGGGGGCGGTACTGGACCTAATTCTAGGGAATGTAGCCGGGCAAATGGTGGAAGTGTCAGTAGGAGAGCATTTTGGCGACAGTGACCATAATTCGGTGAGATTTAAGGTGGTCATGGAAAAAGAAAAAAACGGCCCGGAAATGAGGGTTCTAAATTGGGGGAAGGCCGATTTTAATATGATAAGGCAGGATCTGGCCAAAGTGGACTGGGAGCAGCTACTTATAGGAAAATCCACAACAAAGCAGTGGGAGGCTTTCAGAAGGGAAATAGAGAGAGTACAACGCCAACATGTTCCCGTAAAGTTCAAGGGTGGGACCAACAAGCAAAGGGAACCTTGGATGACAAGGGATATACAAAAATGCATTAGTAAAAAAAAGGGGGGCTTTTGGCAGTTACAAAAGACTAAAGACGGAGGAAACCCTAGAGGAGTATAAAAATTGCAGGGGCACAATTAAAAAAGAAATTAGGAGAGCGAGGAGGGGCCATTAAATAACACTGACGAGCAAAATAAAGGAAAATCCTAAGATGTTTTATAAGTATATTAAGGGCAAGAGGATAACCAGGGAAAGGGTATGGCCCATTAGGGACCAAAGTGGCAATCTGTGTGTAGAGCCAGATGATGTAGGCGGGGTTTTAAATGTATTTTTTGCATCTGTGTTCACTATGGAGAAAAACGATGTAGACATAGAAATCGGGCAATGGGACTGTGATATTCTTGAACATATTAGCATCGAGAGGGAGGACGTACTAGCGGTTTTAGCAGGCCAAAAAGTGGATAAATCCCCAGGCCCGGACGAGATGTATCCGAGGCTACTGTGTGAGGCAAAGGAGGAGATTGCAGGGGCTCTGACACAAATTTTCAGAACCTCTCTGGCCACAGGGGATGTACCAGAGGATTGTAGAACAGCTAACGTAGTGCCATTATTCAAGAAGGGTAGGAAGGATAAACCAGAGAATTACAGGCCAGTGAGCCTAACATCTGTGGTAGGGAAATTATTGAAAAAAATTCTGAGGGACAAAATTAGCCTCCACTTGGAGAGACAAGGATTAATCGGGGATAGTCAGCATGGCTTTGTCAAGGGTAAATCATGTCTGACCAATCTGATAGAATTTTTCGAGGGGGTGACTAGGTGTGTGGATGAGGGAAATGCTGTGGATGTGGTATACATGGACTTCAGTAAGGCTTTTGACAAAGTCCCGTATAGGAGACTGGTCAAGAAGGTAAGAGCCCATGGGATACAGGGTGCCTTGGCACGTTGGATCCTAAACTGGCTGAGTGGCAGGAGCCAGAGGGTGATGGCCGAAGGTTGCTTTTGTGACTGGAAGCCTGTGTCCAGTGGGGTGCCTCAGGGATCGGTGCTGGGTCCCTTGCTGTTTGTGATCTACATAAATGATTTGGATGAGAATGTAAAAGGTATGATCAGTAAGTTCGCAGATGACACGAAAATTGGTGGGGTGGTAAATTGCGAGGAGGAAAGCCTCAGGCTACAGGACGATATAAACGGGTTGGTCAGATGGGCGAAAAAGTGGCAAATGGAAGTTAACCCTGAAAAGTGCGAGGTGATGCATTTTGGAGGGACAAATAAGGCAAGGGAATACACAATGAGTGGTAGGACCCTTTGAAGTACAGAGGGTCAGAGGGACCTTCGTGTACATGTACATAGATCCCTGAAGGCAGCGGAACAGGTAGATAAGGTGGTTAAAAAGGCATATGGGATACTTGCCTTCATTAGCCGAGGCATAGAATATAAGAGCAGGGAGGTTATGATGGAGCTGCACAAAACGCTGGTGAGGCCACAGCTGGAGTACTGTGTGCAGTTCTGGTCGCCTCACTATAGGAAGGATGTGATTGCTTTGGAGAGGGTGCAGAGAAGATTCACCAGGATGTTACCTGGGATGGAGCGCCTCAGCTATGAAGAAAGACTAAACCGGCTGGGGTTGTTTTCCTTGGAGCAAAGAAGGCTGAGGGGGGACCTGATTGAGGTGTACAAAATGATGAGGGGCATAGATATGGTAGATAAAGTGAAACTTTTCCTCTTAGTAGGGTGGTCAATAACAAGGGGGCATAGATTCAAGGTAAGGGGCAGGAGGTTTAGAGGGGATTTGAGGAGGAACTTTTTCACCCAGAGGGTGGTTGGAGTCTGGAAGTCACTGCCTGAAAGTGTGGTAGAGGCAGGAACCCTCACAACATTCAAGAAGCATTTGGATGAGCACTTGAATTGCCATTGCATACATGGCTATGGACCAAATGCTGGAAAGTGGGATTAGATTGGACAGGGCTTGATGGACGGCGCAGACACGATAGGATGAAGGGCCTCTTTCTGTGCTGTATAACTCTATGACTCAATAACTCTATGACTCCCTGCACCAGTTCCTCGTTAGTAGAGTGTTATCCTTCTGTTTGCCTTTTGTGTGGGGCACTGAGGAGGGAGAGAGGAAATGAGATAACAGCGGGAGAAAGAAAGACAGCTCTTTCAAAGAGACAGCACAGGCACGATTGGCCGAATTGCCTCCCACTGTGCTGCCAGCCTACATGAATCCATGATACTGAGATGGATATCTGACACATACCCACACAAAGATAGCACATACGGTTATTTTGTGTGTGTTTGATGCTTTGTCTCAAGCACTGCCTTGTAGGAGTCTACGTACTCCTGGAAAAAATCCTGAACTCGGAGAGGTTCAACAGAAAAGGTTTAATTGTTGAGGCATCATGTTGAACACAAAATGGAGTCAGAGACTACACCAAGTCCGACTGCCTTTTCCTCACTCCACAGCTTCGACTGCTCCTCCCCCGCTCAGTGCAGGGCCGCGGCCGCCTCGCTGGATCTTGAGGGTGGACGCGGGGATGACGCTGCGCTGCACGCCCATGTCGCATGGTAAACGGCGTCCGGAGGCGCTGTCCGTAACGTAAAGCAGCGCTCCTGCTTGCCCCACGGCCATCGTGTAGGCCGGTGTGGGGGCGGTTAGAAATGTGCAGGGTTGGCTGCAGCGGCGTGCCCGTGCGCCGAACCGGGTATGGAAGTAGCAGTAGCCCTGGGTCGAAGGGCTTGGGGGCCGTGGGAGCCTGGGGGGCCTCGTGGCCGAGCTGTGTGGCCGTGCAATAGAGCGTGGAGTGCGCGCCGATGCTGTGGAGGCCAGGTCGGGGGTGACGGCATGGTTGGAGCTGGTGGACAGGAGCTCAGCGGCTTCGTCGGCCAGGGCCTCGAGGTCCGTGAGGCTGGACACCGTGATCACCGGGCAGATGCTGGGAGGTAGTTGGCGGATAAAGAGCATGCGGAAGAGGGAGCTGGGCGGATTCTCAACGGTCAGAGCAAGCATGTGTGAGAGCAAGTCTGATGGCGTGGAGTCACCAAGGCCCGGGAGGTCGAGGAGGTGGCAGTTGCGCAAAAATTGGGAGGTTGTGAATTTTTTAAGGAGCGCGGCCTTGAGATGTATTTACTTGCCTTCCTCCGGAGGGTTTTCTAGTTTTGTACAGACTTTCGTGATTGTGGAGCTGCCCAGTGAGGGGAGGAGGTAGTCGTACATCCTTGCGTCGGTGGTGATGCCGTGGAGTCGTAATTGCGATTCAGCTTGAAGGAACCAGAACTCCGGCAGCTTCACAGATACTGCTTTTGTGTCAGCCATGGTTACGCTTAGGAGTAGTCCTGAGCGTCGGGGTCACCAATGTAGGAGTCTACGTACTCCTAGCAAAAAATACTGAACTCGGAGAGGTTCAACAGAAAAGGTTTAATTGTTGCGGGCGCATGTTGAACACAAAATGGAGTCAGAGACTACACCAAGTCCGACTGCCTTTCATCAGTCCACAGCTTCGACTGCTCATCCCCCACTCTGGGCTTAACTATGTTGCAGATCGAGATTCTTAAAAGTGTGATCCTTCTTAAAGGCATGACGCCTGATTTATAGTCTACGGACCGAAAAGCGGATTGTGTCCATTCTGTGATCGGTACGCCACACAGCTCCCCCCAGAATCCGCTAGTAGCGAGTGTACGAACCGGTGTGGTGGCTTGATGGCAAGGCCGGAACGGCTCTTGGCGGTTGGTGTCGGGAGCAGGGTGGTCGCACGCATCGGGCTCTTAGGCGATCGGCCCCGCGGTGGGGGATGGCCCACTTGAACGGGTTCATCTGGCTCTCAGTGCGCCAGCTTGAGCCGGTCGACCGACACCTTGTCAGTCTGCGGCCCAGTTCGAGGAGGAAGACCTAGTTCCCCGTCCGGAGTACCTTCTAGGGCCCATCGTATGGGGGCCATAGAGTTCCTCGGTGGGAGTCATGCTGCACGAAAACAAATTTGGCCATGTGCAGGCTAGGTGGTACGCGGGTTGCTGGTTCGCCGTGCCGGCCGGTGGGTACCGGAGCGAAATGTTGAGCTCGGTTGCCGAAAGCGCAGCGTTGCTGGTCAGCCCACCAGGGGGTCGTGGTGGTTGGCAGGAACTCTCCGGGTACACGCAGCGGCTGGCCATACACGAGTTCTGCCGCCGAAGCATGCAGGTCTTCCTTGACTGCGGAGCATAGGCCAAGTAGCACCCACGGGAGGCGGTCGATCCAAGCCTCGTCCTCGAGGCTGGCACGGAGTGACGCCTTCATGGACCTGTGGAATCGCTCGCACAGTCCGTTGGCTTGGTGGTGGTAAGCTGTGGTGCGATGAACGGCCACCCCGAGGTTTCGGGCGATGGCGGCCCACAGATCAGAGGTGAACTGCGGTCCTCTATCCGATGTCATGTCGGAGGGGACGCTGAACCGAGCGACCCAGGTACCGATGAATGCCCTCGAGATGTCGACGGTGGTGGTGGACATCAGGGCAATGGCCTTAGGCCAGCGGGTGGTACGGTCCACGATTGTCAGCAGGAGCGTGTGGCTTTGTGATGGCGGCAGGGGGCCGAGGAGGTCGATGTGGACGTGGTTAATCCTTCTTTCGGCACGGAGAACTCCTCGAGTGGGGCTTTGATGTGCTGGTGGATCTTGGCACGCTGGCAAGCTATGCAGGATCTGGAGCAGACACGCACATCTTTGTGCAGTCTGCGCCAGACAAATCGGTTGGCCACCAGTCCAATGGGAACACGGTTACCGGGGTGTAAGAGGCCGTGGACGATGTCGAACACCCGTTTTCGCCAGGACGCCGGGACTACGGGGCGGGGTTGTGCCAATGAGGTGTTGCATTTGACTGTGATGGCGGATGGGCCGCAGGCGACATCGGTCAGTCGCAGCCCAGGGAGGGTTGAGGGCACGGAGAGCAAATCGGGGTGGGTGCGTTGCTCAGCTGCCAGTTGAGCATAGCCCACTGCCAGGTGGGCGCCGTGGACGGCGGGGCGGGATAGGCATTTGGCCACCACGTTGTCTCGACCGGAGACGTGCCAGATGTCCATGGTGCATTCGGACACCGCGGCGAGCTTGCCTTGTTGCCTGGCTGACCACAGGTCCGCAGATTTCGCCATCGTCAATGTCAGGGGTTTGTGGTCGACAAACGCAGTGAAGGGGCGGCCCTCCAGAAGAAATCTAAAATGGCGTACTGCCAGGTACAGTGCGAGGAGCTCATGGTCAAAGGCACTGTATTTGGCCGCCGGGGGGCGCAGTTGGTGGCTGAAAACGTCCAGCTGTTGCCAGGCCCCATCGACCCAGTGTTCGTATATGTCGCCTACCGCGTGGTCGGAGGCGTCTGTGGTGAGGGCCACCCTGGCGTTGGGCTGTGGGTGAGCGAGCATGGTGGCATCGGTGAGCACCTTTTTAGTTGAGTTGAAAGTGGTCAACATGACCGCCGACCACTCGATCGCCATTCTGTCTTTCTTACCCCGGATGGCTTCGTATAGAGGCCGCATGAGGGAGGCCGCTCCAGTAATGATGCGGTTGTAAAAGTTGATCATCCCCAAGTACTCCTGGAGACCTTTGATGGTGGTAGGCCGGGGGAATTGCTGGACGGCTTGCACCTTGGCGGGCAGGTGAATGGCTCCATCCTGCGTGATGCGGTGGCCGAGGAAGTCGATCCTGCTGAGGCCGAATTGGCACTTGGCTGGGCTGATGATGAGCCCGTGCTCACTGAGCCGCAGGAACAGGGTGCGGAGGTGCTCGATGTGTTCCTGCTTGGAGAAACTACCTACCAGGATGTCATCCAGGTAGACAAAGATAAACTTCAGATCCCGGACAACCGAGTCCATGAGCAGCTGGAAGGCCTGGGCCGCGTTTTTGAGGCCGAAGGGCATTCGGAGGAACTCGAATAGCCCAAAAGTGGTGATTATGGCCGTCTTGGGAATGTCCGTGGGGTGGACTGGCACCTGATGGTAACCGCGCACCAGGTCGACTTTCGAGAAGACTGAGCGGCCAGCCAGTCTCGCCAAGAAGTCTTGAATGTGCGGTATGGGGTACCAATCCGGCGTGGTGGCGTCGTTTAGGTGCCGGTAGTCCCGCAGGGGCGCCATCCCCTGTCGGGTTTGGTGACGATGTGGAGTGGGGAGGCCCAGGGGCTGTTGGAGCGGCGGATGATGCCGAGCTGTTCCATTGTGGTGAACTCGGCCGCGCGATCTCCAGCTTGGCCGGGTACAGCCTGTGGGCGTGGGCATACACCGTTGGCCTGTGGTGGGGATGAACTGTTCTACCCCATGCTTAGCAACTTTCGTGGAGAAGGTCGGGTTGGTGAGGGCTGGGAACTCAGCCAGGAGTGCTGAGTAGTCATCCGTTGAGCGGGCGCGGCACTGCCATGCAATTTCGGCGGGTTGGGGGTGTGCCATGGCGCCCGGGATAGGTGACATGGTGTTCATGTCCATGAGGCGGCGCCGAGGCATGTCGACCAACAGGCCGTGGGCGCACAGGAAATCCGCACCGAGGAGCGGGGGGAGCATCTTGGCGGTGATAAACTCCCAGTGGTAGCGGCGGCCTGGGAGGTCGTTGGTGACAGTGCGGGTGCCATATGTCCGGATGTCGGTGCCGTTGGCAGCAGCCAGTGCAGGGCCGCGGCCGCCTCGCTGGATCTCGAGGGTGGATGAGGGGATGATGCTGCGCTGCGCGCCCATGTCGCATCGGAAACGGCGTCCGGAGGTGCTGTCCATAACATACAGCAGCGCTCCTGCTTGCCCCACGGCCATCGTGTAGGCCGGTGTGGGGGCGGTTAGAAACATGCAGGGATGGCTGCAGCGGTGTGCCCGTGCGCCGAACCGGGTATGGAAGTAGCAGTAGCCCTGGGTCGGAGGTTTGGGGGACCTGGGGGCCTGGGGGGCCTCGTGGCCGAGCTGTGTGGCCGCACGATAGAGGGTGGAGTGCGCACCGATGCTGTGGAGGCCAGGTCAGGAGTGACGGCGTGGTTGGAGCCAGTGGACAGGAGCTTATCGGCTTCATCGGCCAGGGCCTCGAGGTATGTGAGGCTGGACACCACGATCGCCGGGCGGATGCTGGGAGGTAGTTGGCGGATAAAGAGTGTGCAGAAGAGGGAGCCGGGCAGTTTCTCGTCGGTCAGAGCAGGCATGTTTGAGAGCAAGTCTGACGGCGTGGAGTCACCGAGGCCCGGGAGGTCGAGGAGGTGGCAGTTGCGCAAAAATTGGGAGATTGTGGATTTTTTAAGGAGCGCGGCCTAGAGATGTATGTACCTGCCTTCCTCCGGAGGGTTTTGTAGTGTTGTCCAGACTTTCGTGATTGTGGAGCTGCCCAGTGAGGGGAGGAGGTAGTCGTACATCGTTGCGTTGGTGGTGATGCCGCGGAGTCGGAATTGCAGTTCGGCTTGAAGGAACCAGGCGGTGGCTAGGTTCTCCCAGAACTCCAGCAGCTTCACAGGAACTGCGTTTGTGTCAGCCATGGTTACGCTTAGGAGTAGTCCTGAGCGACGGGGTCACAAATGTAGGAGTCTACGTACTCCTAGCAAAAAATACTGAACTCGGAGAGGTTCAACAGAAAAGGTTTAATTGTTGAGGCCGCATGTTGAACACAAAATGGAGTCAGAGACTACACCAAGTCCGACGGCCTTTTCATCATTCCACTGCTTCGACTGCAGCTACCCCGCTCTGGGCTTAACTATGTTGCAGATCGAGTCTCTTAAAGGTGTGATCCTACTTAAAGGCACGACGCCTGATTTATAGTCTATGGACCGAAAAGCGGATTGAGTCCTTTCTGTGATCGGTACGCAACAGCATAACCATTTCCTCTACAATGTCCTGGATATTATAATGTTCAGTATTCAATTTCCCGATAGCTTCTCTCTGACTGTGTGCCTCTGTCTCTGAGAAAAGCATAGAAGGAATTATATGCCAAATGGACACCTTCCCGCACTTGGTGCTGTGGCTTAGTGAACATGTCCTTTGAGTTCTCGTCTAAAAGATGTCATCTTGTACAAAAAGTTTGTCTGGCATGAAAGTGATCTGAATTTCATAAGCCGCAAGGAGGAAAGTCTGCGTTGTTCTGCTTGCTGGCAGGAAGCTTCCTGCGGTTTCTCTGGTGGTCTAGTGGTTAGGATTCGGCGTTTTCACTGCTGCGGCCTGGGTTCGAATCCTGGTCAGGGAACAGTGTGTTTTGGGACTGTTTGAAATGCCTCCAATCAATGCACCCGCGCGAAGCAATGCTTGCTCCTGACCAACCTTTGAAATTTCAACACTGCTGCCACCTCAACAGGTACGCAATGCACTTCCTTGGCTTTTGCAAAATGTCTGCTGTTTCAAAGTCAGCAAGAAATTACATTTGGAACGAGACAATTTAAACGTGTACATGCCCACATTTAACTGCAGCTCACAGTGTCAGAACAGTCACGATTATTACCAATCTTCCATGTATTTTCTTGCAGGCTGCACACCCCTAACAAACCAAGCTTATCACAGCACGGCTATCAATCAACTCAACGCCAGTGTGAAGAATGCAACATTTGAAAGTTATCAACGTGTGCAAGACTTTAGTGAGAGAGAGTTAGGCCGTGATAACATTTCTAAGCAGTAAGAGATTCATTAGGCCTGAGCCCTTGCTGCGTAAAACAATTCTCCACATAATGATTCTGCTATCTTCAATTGATCTTCTCTGGTCACCGTCAAACCTGCCACTGGCAAGCGTTTCTACTTATTACCTCAATCAAACCCCCTTGTAATTTTAAAAGCCTCGTATTAAATTTCCTCTTAACCGTCGGAGGAAAACAATCCCAGTCTCTCAACATAACGGAAGTTCCTTATCCCTCGGATCACTCTGCAAGACGTCAAACTGAGTGTCTCGCTCTGTATGTCTATCTTTGTCTCCCTCTTTGTCCCTGTCTCTCTCTGTATAGGATTCTGAGGGTGCTTGACAGGATAGATGCAGGGAGGATGTTTCCCCTCCTGGGGGAATCAACAACTAGGCGGCAAAGCTTCAGGATATCCGGTCGCCAATTTAAAACGGAGATGAGGAGGAATTTCTTCTCTCAGAATGTGGTGAAACTTTGGAATCTTCTATCCCAGAGAGCTGGGGAGGCGGAGTTATTGAATATATTCAAGTTGGAGATAGAGATATATTTGAGCTACAGTGGAGTCAAGGGTTATGGGGAGCGGGCAGGAAAGTGGCGTTGAGTCGAAGATCTGATCAGCCATGATCTTATTGAATGGCGGGGCAGGCTCGAGGGGCCGAATGCCCACTCCAGCTCCTATTTCTTCTGTTCTTATTCTTATTTCTGTCCCTTCTGCCGCTTTGTCCTTCTGTTCACAGGCCGATTTTTGCTGTGACAGATTCAGCACTGTTCAGTTGCTAGTTAATATAGTGGGGAATATCCCCGCCTGTCACGTGGGAGACACGGGTTCAATTCCCCGAAGGGGAGGATTTTTAACATCCCCAATTTTAAACCTTTGGGCAGCTCCTTAAAATGACCCTGGGAAAAGTTGATCAGAACAAAATAAGCTAAAATAATTTTACAATATGTACTGCCATATAACAATTCCCTGCGCCAGTTCTACGTTAGTATAATGTTCTCCTTCTGTTTGCTTTTTATGTGGTGCAATGAGGAGGGAGACCGAAACTGAGATAACAGTGGGAGAAAGCACGACTCTTTCAATGAGACAGTACAGGCACGATTGGCCGAATGGCCTCCCACTGTGCTGCCAGCCTCCATGAATCCATGACACTGAGATGGATAGCTGAGTCACACCAACACAAAGAGAGCACACACGGATATTTTGTGCGTGTTTGACGCTTTGTTTCTAGCACTGCATAACCATTTCCTCTACAATGTCCTGGATATTATAATTTTCAGTATTCAATTC
Organism: Somniosus microcephalus; assembly: GCF_052327205.1. Taxonomy (NCBI): domain Eukaryota; kingdom Metazoa; phylum Chordata; class Chondrichthyes; order Squaliformes; family Somniosidae; genus Somniosus; species Somniosus microcephalus. The sequence goes on along the minus strand of NW_028225186.1, from coordinate 27,809,758 downwards.
CCCGACGGCTTCTCTCTGACTGTGTCTCTGTCTCTGAGAAAAGCACAGAAGGAAATAGATGCCAAATGGACGCCTTCCCGCACTTGGTGCTGTGGTTTAGTGAACATGTCCTTTGTGTTCTCGTCTAAAAGATGTCATCTTTTATGAAAAGTTTGCCTGGCTTGAATTGATCTGAATCTCAAAGCAGCAAGGAGGAAAGTCTGCGTTGCTCTGCTTGTTGGCAGGCAGCTTTCTGCAGCTTCCCTGGTGGTCTAGTGGTTGTGATTCGGTGCTTTCACTGTTCAGGCCTGGATTCGATTCCCGGTGAGGGAGCAGTGCATTTTGGGGCTGTTTGAAATGCCTCCAATCAATGCACCAGCGCGAAGCAATGCCTACTTCTGATCAACCTTTGAACTTTCAACACCGCTGCTGCCTCAACAGGTACACAATGCACTTCCTTGCCTTCTGTAAAATGCCTGCTGTTCAAAGTTAGCAGGAAATGACATTTGGAACGAGACAGATTAAATGTTTACATGCCCACATTTAACTGTAGCTCACAGTGCCAGAACAGTCATGGTTATTATTCGTCTTCCATGTATATTCTTGCCAACTGCATCACCCTAACAAACTTAGCTGATCACAGCACGGCTCTCAGTCGACTCATTGCCAGTATGAAAAATGCAACATTTTAAACTTATCAACGTGTGCAAGCCTGGAATGAGAGAGTGCTGGGCCGTGAGAACTTATACTGAGCATTATGATATTCATTATGCCCGAGCCCTTGGTGCATAAGAAAATTCTCCCCATACTGGTTCTTTTGCCAGTTATCTTCAATCGGTGTCCTCTGGTTAACATCCCTCCTGCCACTGAAAGTGTTACTCTGTGGCGACATGCCACCATTGGACATAATCCGCTCACGGCGGCATGGACAGTTTACGCAGGCACACTGCCGGCAGCAGCCGGCCCCAGCCGTGGGCCCTTTCCTCCGGCAGCTTGTTTCCGCAGGGACAGGCTGCCGGGAGCACTTCCTGTCTGGGGCTTATTTAATTGGTTGTGCAGGCTTTTTAAGCACTTGTTTTGCCATGATGTAAATTAAAGCACTTGTGTTCCATCAAATCTGGTCTCGACTCCCACGTTTGCCGTGGTATCTCAACACTGGTGACCTCGACGCTCAGGACGAATCCTAAGCTAGCATGGCGGATTCAAATGCAGTCACGGTTAAACTACCAGACTTTTGGGAGAACCTGGCCGAGGCCTGGTTCGTTCAAGCCGAGTCCAGATTCCGGCTGAGAAGCATTACAGTCGACGCCACGAAGTACGACTACCTTGTCGCCTCTCTCACCTGTGCCAAAGTCCCTAAGGTTTGGGCAGCGCTGCAGGATCCACCAGAGGAAGGCAAGTACGAACATCTGAAGGCCGCGCTCCTTAATAAATTTCAGGTGTCCTCCTACCAGCGCAACTGCCAACTCCTCGACCTACTAGGCCTTGGTGACGCTTCACCATCAGACCTGCTTTCACACTTGCTGTCCCTCTCGGACAACAAAAAACCCGGCGCCCTCTTTCGTATGCTTTTTATTCGGCAGCTCCCCGCCAGCATCCGCCCGCTCATTGTGGAGTCTGACTCTATGGACCTAAACAAGATAGCCGAAAAGGCCGACCGGCTGCTCTCCATGCAGACTGCCCGCGACGTCGCACCAGACCTCATGGCAATGACCACACGGTCCCCCCGGTTCACTATGCCCGAACGCCCTTCCACTCCGGGTAACTGCTACTACCACACCCGTTTTGGCTCTAGGGCCCAACGTTGCACGCCACTGTGCACTTTCAAACCCTCCCCCGCACCGGCCCCCATGATGGCCGCGGGGCAAAGGGGCCCCTACTGTATGTCACCGACGACAGCACCAACCATCGATTGCTGTGCAAAACAGAAGCCCAGCACAGCATCACCCCCGCCTCCGCCCTCGAAATCCAATGCGGTGCACGGGGTGTCATGCTGGCTGCAGCCAACGGCTCTGACATCCGCACATACGGCACCCGCATGGTCATGCTCGACCTCGCAGGCCGCCATTACCGCTGGGAGTTCCTCACAGCCAAGGTTCTCTGCCCACTCATCAGCACCGACTTCCTACGTGCCCACGGCCTCCTTGTCGACATTCCGAGGCACCGCCTCGTCGACATCAACACAATGGCCCCCATCCGTGATGCAGTCACCCCTGCCCGTTCGGCCGGCCTGACGAATTACTGCCTCGCCAGAGCCACGGACGACTACTCGGCACGACTAGCCGAGTTTCCCGCCCTCACTAACCCGACCTTTTCGGCCAAAGCTGCCAAACACGGTGTGGAGCACTATATCCCCACCACTGGCACCCCGTTCTCTGCCCACGCCCGCAGACTCGACCCGGCCAAGCTGGAAATCGCGCAAGCCGTGTTCACCACCATGGAGCAACTCGGCATCATCCGCCATTCCAGCAGACCTTGGGCCTCCGCCCTCCACATCGCCCCCAAGCCCGCCGGAGGCTGGCGCCCCTGCGGGGACTACCGCCGCCTCAACGACGCCACCACCCAGGACCGATACCCGGTGCCACACATCCAGGACTTCTCGGCCCGACTGGCCAGATGAACCATCTTCTCCAAGGTTGACCTGGTGCGCGGTTACCACCAAGTCCCCGTACACCCCACGGACATCCCCAAAACGGCCGTCATCACCCCATTCGGCCTGTTCGAGTTCCTGAGGATGCCCTTTGGCCACAAGAATGCAGCCCAGGCTTTCCAGCACCTTATGGACTCAGTCCTCCGGGACCTAAACTTTCTATTCGTCTATTTACACGACATTCTTCTGGCCAGCTCCTCCAAACACGAACAACTCGATCACCTTCGCATCTTGTTCGGGCCCCTATCCCAACATGGGCTTATCCTCAGCCCGGCGAAGTGCCAATTCGGCCTAACCGAGATCGATTTTCTCGGCCACCACATCACCACTGCGACCCCTGTACGACGGACCGTATGAGGTACTACAAACCGGGGACAAGCTCTTCAAGCTGCGACTCGGCGACAGGGTCGAAACGGTCTCCATCGACCGAGTCAAACCAGCACACAAAGAACCAGGGGAATAGGTCCCCGTGGCCCGACCTCCAACTAGAGGCCATCCCACCAGCAAGCTAGCACAGCTGACGGCAAACCGCGTGGCCCCACCAACTAGACCGGCGGCCACTCAGAGCCGCTCCGGCAGAACCATTAGACCACCGTCACGAATCGTCCACTCCTCCTAAGCCGATTCTGGGGGGAGCTCTGTGGCGACATGCCACCATTGGACATAATCGGCTCACAGCGGCATGGACAGTTTATGCAGGTGCACTGCTGGCAGCAGCCGCCCCCAGCCATGGGCCCTATCCCCCGGCAGCTTTTTTCCCGCAGGGACAGGCTGCCGGGAGCACTTCCTGTCTGGGGAGTATTTAAGTGGTTGCGCGGGCTTTTAAAGCTCTTGTTTTGCCATGATGTAAATTAAAGCAGTTGTGTTCCATCAACTCTGGTCTCGACTCAACACATTTGCCGCGGTATCTCAACAACTCCTTATTTCCTCTATCAAAACCCCTTTAATTTTGAAAGCCTCTATTAAATTTCCTCTTAACCTTCTGAGGAAAACAATCCGAGCTTCTCCACACTCTCAACATAACTGACGTCCCTTTCCCTCGGACCAGTCTGTAAGATGCCAAACTGAGGCTCTCGTTCTGCATGTCTGCATTTGTCTCTGTCTCCCTCTTTGTCTCTGTATATGATTCTGTGGGGGCTTGAGAGTGTAGATGCAGGGAAGATGTTTCCCCTCCTGTGAGAATCTAAAACCAGGGGGGACAACGTTTCAGGAAAAGGGTCGCCCATTTAAAATGGAGATGAGGAGGAATTTCATCTCTCAGATGTTCGTGAATCTTTGGAATCCTCTACACCAGAGAGCTGTGGAAGCGGAGTCATTGAATATTTTCAAGGCGGAGATAGACATATATTTGAGCTACAGGGGAGTCAGGTGTTATGGGGAGTGGGCGGGAAAGTGGCGTTGTTTCGAACCTCTGATCAGCCATGATCTTATTGAATGGCGGAGCAGACTCGAGCTTTACATGGTCAAATCCTGCTCCTATTTCTTATGTTCTCATATACCAATCTTGGCCGGCGGGGTTGAGAACTATGGCTTAGTTCATTAAATAAGCATCGCAGTAGGAAGCAGCATCAACTGGAAGATGGCTGCGTGGACGACGTGCATATTCTTGAATGGGTTGCAAAATAAATATTTTCGACGGTTAAAATTGCTTTCACGGTTTCAACAGCATTAAATAATGTAGTACTCTCCTGTGGCCTAGGCCTCTCGTGATGCCGTGATGTAATAATGGGGTGAAGGGCTTGTATTACTTTCTACTTGAATCGTTGTTTGATTGTAGCTTTTAATGTGTCTCGGCACAGGAACCAAAAGGCAGCAGTTAAAATGAAGTGAAAACGGGTCATTTGCGATGATGTCCTCATTTCCGTAGTCGGCAGGATACGAACCTACGTGGGGAAACGCAAATGGAATTTAAGTTCATCGCCTTAACAACTCGACCACGAATACCTGCCCTTTTAATGGCCAGACGCACCTTCTCATTTACTGCAAAATCGATGCCTCTGTTGTGAACGCTCTGGTACAGAATCACTTGAGTTCCCGTGGAATAATTCGCATAGCAAACTGCTTTAATCGACTGTCGCTGTGCCGCAATAGACCAGCGTGTTCACCTATTAGCTTGAACGGTTGGTGGTTCAGACTCACCTAGGGACGTGGGTCGATTTAGTTTTTGCGAACTTATCTATTGTATATAAATGGAGTCTTTGATTCCGTGAAGAGAACAGTGATGAGCATACTGCTGCGGCCTTCCTGCTTCCAATGGGAACAATCGCTTCATCGATCAGTCTTCTGCCAGGCAGCCTGGATATTCTACTTCCCTTCTTGCCATGAAAATCCAGCTGGAAAATCGGCCACATTAGATAATCCATTCTGAAAACCCTTTTCTACCCTTTCCTCAGTTTTACACTTACATGGATTAGAACGGAAAGCTTGAAGCAATAACAATTGCCAGACAACTTCAGCTTCCTTGCATCGCCCCGCACACTGATCACATCACAACAACCAACCAATCACATACAGTGGCGCGAGAACGCCCCCATTTGAATGTGTCCAATCAGGGCCTGAGGATTGAGTTGCTCCATCACAAGCAGCTCCAGTACGTTGGAGGACTCGGTTTGTGAGCGGATGACTTGTTCCTGTCGCAACGCCGCGGCCGAGAAGTGAGCAGTTACTGCAATCTCTTGTTTTCAGCCAAATGCTAGAGGTATGATTTTCTAATTTCAAAATCTTTGACGCATGCTGATTTGGTTGCTTTGTTTGAATGCAGTTTAGTGACTCGCACGGGCCTTCTGCTTTTCTTTCTCCGTGCCATTTGCAGTGTGCGATCGCTTAATGTTTTGAGGCTGAAACGAAGTGCAATGTCTGATTCAAATTGTGGCTTCATATGCCGTTGAGCCAAATTGAGGCAATTCGACAATACGAACGGGATTCAAATCGCCTTTTGTCTCGTGTGCTGCTTTTATCCCTTTATACGGCCGCGTGTGGGTCAAAGAAAGTGGTTGGAGATTAATTCTGCGGCTGCATTGTATTTCCTGCTGCTTGTCCATCCAGTTAAACATTGTTTTATGTGGTGAAATGACATCAGCAGGCTGTACGAAGGAAGAACATATAAAATATTTGACGGCTTGACTGGACGAATGCTGAGAGGCTGTTTACCCTGGCTGTGGAGTCCCGAACTAGGGGTCAAAGTTTCAGAATAAGGGGCCGGCCACTTAGGATTGAGATGATGACAAATTTCTTCATTCTTAGGATTGTGTATCTTTGGAATTCTGTACCGACGAGGGCTATGGCTGTTCAGCCGTTGAGTACATTTCAAACCGAGATGGATTTGGACATTATGGGAATCAAGGTATATGGGGCTAGGTCAGTAAGTCTTAGTTGAGGGAACAGATCAGCCATGGTATTATTGAATGGCGGAGCAGGATCGAGTGCCATGTGGCCAAATCCTGCTCCTATTTCTTATGATCTAATGTACCGATCTTGGCTGGCGGGGTTGAGAACTGTGACTCGTCTGGCTTAGTTCATTAAATAAGCATCGCAGTAGGAAGCAGCATCAACTTGAAGATGGCTGCGCGGACAATGTGCATTTTCTTCAATGGGATGCAAAATAAATATTTTCGACGGTTAAAATTGCTTTCACGGTTTCCAGAGCATTAAACGACGTATTATTTCACCTGTGGCCTAGGCCTCTCGTGATGCCGTGGTGTAATAATGGGGTGAAGTGCTTGTTTTATTTTCTACTTGAATCGTTGTTTGATTGTGTCTCGGCACAGGAACTGAAAGGCAGCAGTTAAAATGAAGTAAAAGCGGTGCATTTAGGACATCGTCCTTATTTCCATAGTCAGCAGGTTTTGAACCTTAACGAGAAAACCCCCCGCTGGATTTACGAATCTATTGCCTTAGACCACTCGGCTACTACTATCCCGACGTTAACTGGCTCCACGCAGCTTATCACTTGCTGCAAAATCGTTGCCTCTGGTGTGAGCGCTCTGGTAAATAATCACCTGGGCTCCTGTGGAACAATTCGAATCGCAAAACTTTGCTCACCTATCTATGTAGCGCAATGGCCCAGCGCATTCGGCTAATGTTGGAAAGGCTGGTGTTTTGAGCCCACCCAGGTATATGAGCGCCTTTTTATTTTGCAAACAAATCTCTTGTATAAAAATGGATCTTTGATTCCGTCAATGAACAGTGGTGACCAAACTGCTGCTGCCTTCCTGCTTCCAATGGGAACAGTCACTTCAGCGATCAGTCTCCCACCAGGCAGCCTGGATATTGTACTTCCCTTTTACCAATTTTCCAACTGCAGCTTTCTTGCCATGAAAATCCACCTAGAAAATCGCCCACAGTAGGTAATCCATTCTGCAAACCCTTTTCTACGATTTCCTCAGTTTAATTATTTCATGGTAAGAACTAAGCGTTTTGAAGCGATACCAATTGCGAGATGACTTCAGCTGTCTTGCATCGCCCTTCACACTGATCATGTGACAACAGCCATCCAATCACATACAGGGGCGCGAGACCGCACCCATTTGAATGTGTCCAATCAGGGCCTGAGAATTGAGCTGCTCCGCCACAATCAGCTCCAGTACGTTGGAGGACTCGGTTGTGAGATGCAGTCGAGAAACCAGAGGCCCCTGCAACCTCTAGTTTTCAGCCAAAAGTTAGAGGTATAACTTTCTTGTCACAACATTTTGACGCGAGCTGAATTGGTTGCTCTGTTTTAATGCGATTTAGTGACTCGCACGGGACTGATGCTTTTGTGTTTCCGCACAGCTTTCAGTGTGTGACCACTTAACGGTTTGAGGCTGAAATGAATTGTACTGTCTGGTTCAACGTGCTGCATAATTCGCTTGGGATCCTGTGCAATAATTCGACTTGCAAAACTTGCATCAAATGTCCATGTGGTGCAATAGGCCAGCGCATTCGTCTGTTAATTGAAGTGTTGGTGGTTCGAACCCACGCCAGAATGTGAGCAGCTTTTCATTTTTGCAACCTTATCTATTGTATAAAAATGGAGTACTTGATTCCGTGAAAGAAACAGTGGTGAGCATGCACTGCTGCTGCCTTCCTGCTTCCAAATGGATCAATCGGTTCAGCGAACAGTCTCCTGCCAGGCAGCCTGGATATTCTACTTCCCGTTTACCTATAGTACAAGGGCAGAGTTCTTGCCATGTACTTCCACATGGAAAATCGCCCATAGTGGATAATCCATTCTGAAAACCCTTTTCTAAGCATTCCTCAGTCTGAAATGAAGAGTAATGTTTGTTTCAAAGTGATGCTGCATATGTCGCTTGACCTAAAAAGGTAGTGGAGTCAGATTCGACTGCAACATCAAAAGGCAATGGGACATCTGTTAGATGACAACTAAGTTGGAGTGTTTTGAAAAAGGCTGGGGTGTGGGATGAAATTGGATAGCTCTTTCAAAGAGCTGGCACAGGCACCACAGCCCGAATGGCCCCTGTTGTGCTGCAATATTAAATGAATTTAACCCCGCCATAATGTTAAACGCCATCATGAGCTCTCCGCTCAGTCTACTTTTTCCTAGAGGGAAGATGCCAAATAATTCTCCAAGTCTTCCTTCTCCATTCCCCCTTTCTCTGTTCTCGGAGGGAGGAAGCCAGAATTCTTCTATTCACCCGCAGTTTCATCAGGTGCTCTTACTTCAGCAAAGACTTGGAACACAAAGGGAGATCAGAAAGATAAGGCTGCCAGTCCTTCTGTCCCACCCACCATCTCCCAGCCGCTTCCCCGATCGCCCTTCCGAACTACAGGGTTGAAAATTGCATCCCACCTGACCCTCTGCTCCAATCCAATCATGGTCTGGAGATGCCAGCGTTGGACTGGGGTTAACAAATGTAAGAAATCAAACAACACCAGGTTATAGTCCAACAGCTTTACTTGAAATCACAAGTTTTCGGAGCTCTGCTCCTTCGTCAGGTGAAGTTGAGAGATGCATAAAAACACAGCTTATATAGTCAGAGAAAAATGTCAGACGTTTACAGGTAATCTTTCTAACTTCCACTTCTCACAACTCGCCAGAGAGATAATCACAGCAATCAAAGGTGAGAATGGTGTCCGAACAGGTCAGTCAGGAAAACATTACATCAAAGAACAATGAGGTGGGGGTCACAAGGGGTCAAATGTTGCAGATGCTGGGTCTGAATGAAAAACAAAAAAACAGACAAACACGACAACGCAAAATCATCGAGCAGAAACTGATAGCCAAGTTCCGCACCCATGAGGACAGCCGGAACTGGGATCTTGGGTTCATGTCACGCTACATGTAACCCCACCTGACGTAGGGTAATCCAGACTAGAGTCATCATTGGCTTGTTCTCTCCACGCAGATGCGGCCGGACCTGCTGTGATATCCAGCAAAAAAAATGTTTTTCTTTTGTTTTTGTTTTTCAAACAGACCCCAGCATCTGCAACATTTGACCCCTTGTGACCCCACCTCATTGTTCTTTGATGTAATGTTTTCCTGACTGACCTGTTTGGACACCATTTACACCTTTGATTGCCCCGGAGCATGGTACATCAGCGAGACCATGCAGACACTGCGACAACGGATGAACGGACATCACACAACAATCGCCAGGCAGGAGTGTTCCCTCCCAGTCAGGGAAAACTTCAGAAGTCAAGGACATTCGGCCTCCGATCTTCGGGTAAACATTCTCCAAGGCGGCCTTCGAGACACACGACAACGCAAAATCATCGAGCAGAAACTGATAGCCAAGTTCCACAACCATGAGGATGGCCTGAACCGTGATCTTGGATTCATGTCACGCTACATGTAACCCCACCTGACGTAGGGTCATCCAGACTCGAGTCGTCGTTGGCTTGTTCTCTCCACAGAGATGCGGCCGGACCTGCTGTGATTTCCAGCAAAAAAAATGTTTTTTGTCTGTTTTTTCTTTTTCATACAGAACCCAGCATCTGCAATATTTGACCCCTTGTGACACCACCTCATTGTTCTTTGATGTAATGTTTTCCTGACTGACCTGTTTGTACACCATTTACACCTTTGATTGCTGTGATTATCTCTCTGCCGAGGTGTGATAAATGGCAGTTAGAAAGATTACCTGTAAACATCTGACATTATTCTCTGACTATATAAGCTGTGTTTTTATGCATCTGTCCACTTCACCTGACGAAGGAGCAGCGCTCCGAAAGCTTGTGATTTCAATTAAAGCTGTTGGACTATAACCTGGTGTTGTGTGATTTCTTACAATTGCCAATCCGATCAATATAACAAGAATATATTCTCAACCTGACCTATCCCGTGAGTGAACGTTACATTTAGACAAGGTTAAGAGAGGTTTCGTTCTCTCTAAACTGGTGGTGAGCTGCTCTCTGTGTCCAGGATGAGGATCGGATGTGGTTTTAATTCCATTAGTCTGAGCAACGTGTGATTAGGAGGTTAAATATCCCCTATTAATCTCTCCTCTTATAATTATGGTACATTTCAGGCTCAAAGCAGCCGGAATATTTCAGTTCAGAGAGAGAGTTTGACGGCAAATCAAAAGATGACATCTTTACTAAGAATTGTATTACCACAATTGGAAAATCCTCAAATATCTCCCTATGGAAATGATTATCTTTCTTTCTTTCTACCTTTGTTTATTTCTTCACTCAGGCCCGTTCTCTTCACTCTCATTGACTCTCTGCCGCCGGTTCTCCCGCTTTCACTTTTTGTCCTCTTGCACTGTTTCGCCTCAGGCTCGCACGTTCTGCTAAAAATTTATTTATTTAGCGCCGTTCACAACCTCACCACCTTCCAAAGGATTTACAGCCAATGAACTATGTTGAAGTGTAGTTCCTGTTGTAATGTAGGAAACGTCACAACATTTTGCGCACAGCAAGCTCCCAAAGGCAGCAATGTAATAATGACCAGATTATCTGTTTTTTCTTATAGATGCTTTAGCGATAAATATTGAATTAAATTTACAATTGGTGTCTTCCAACATCCATCTATTTGTTGGTGTTTCCCTGTGAATAGGTACGTTCTTCTGATCCAGTGCGTTGAATTATCAGAAGAGAGTTTGCCGTCTATGACTTTGATTCCCTTTGTTACCCTTCTTTTCCAATAAAAAGCCAAATTTCAGTGACGAGTCAGTAGTTCCAGACATATAGAAACATATAGAAGATAGGAGCAGGAGTAGGCCATTCGGCCCTTCGAGCCTGCTCCGCCATTAAATATGATCATGGCTGATCATCCAAATTCAGTACCCTGTCCCTGCCTTTTCCCCATATCCCTTGATGCCTTCAGCCTCAAGAAACATATCCAACTCATTCTTGAATATATTTAATGAACTGGCATCCACCACCCTCTGTGGCAGAGAATTCCACAGGTTCACCACTCTCTGGGTGAAGAAATTCCTCCTCATTTCAGTCCTAAATAGCTTACCCCTTATCCTTAGACTATGATCCCTGGTTCTGGACTCCCCGGCCAACAGAAACATCCTTCCTGCATCTAGTCTGTCCAGACCTGACAGAATTTTATAGGTTTCGATGAGATCCTCTCTCAATCTTCTAAACTCCAGTGAGTATAAGCTCAATCGACACAATCTCTCCTCATACTTCATTCCTGCCATCCCAGGTATCGGCCTGGTGAATCTTCGCTGCACTCCCTCCATGACAAGAACGTCCTTCCTCAGGTATGGTGACCAAAACTGCACACAATACTCAAGGTGCGGTTTCACCAAGGCCCTGTACAACTGCAGCAAGACATCATTGTTCCTGTATTCGAACCCTCTTGCTACGAAGGCCAACATACCATTTGCCTTCTTAACCGCTTGCTGCACCTGCATGCTTACCTTCAGTGACTGGTGCACAAGGACACCCAGGTCTCTTTGCACCTCCTCTTCTCCCAATCTATTGCCATTCAAATAATAATCTGCCTTCCTGTTTTTGCCACCAAAGTGGATAACCTCACATTTATCCACATTATAGTGCATTTGCCATGTTTCTGCCCAATCAGCCAACCTGTCCAAATCTTACTGGAGTTTCCCGACATCCTCCTCGCAGCTTACCCTCCCACCCAGCTTTGTGTCGTCTGCAAATTTGGAGATATTACATCCTATTCCCTCGTCCAGATCATTAATATATATTGTGAACAGCTGGGGTCCTAGGACCGATCCTTGCAGTACCCCACTAGTTACTGCCTGCCACTCGGAAAATGACCCGTTTATTCCAACACTTTGCTTTCTGTCCGCCAACCAGTTCTCTATCCAAGTCAATACCTTGCCCCCAATCCCATGTGCCTTAATTTTGCACGCTAATCTCTTGTGTGGGACCTTATCGAAAGCCTTCTGAAAGTCCAAATACACCGCATCCACTGGTTCTCCCTTATCTATTTTACCAGTTACATCCTCAATAAATTCCAGTAGATTAGTCAAGCATGACTTACCTTTTGTAAATCCATGTTGAATTTGTCCGATTCTGTCACGGCTTTCCAAGTGCTCTGCTATTACTTCTTTTATAATAGACTCTAGCATTTTCCCCACTACCGATGTTAGCCTTACCGGTCTATAATTCCCCGCTTTTTCTCTACAACCTTTTTTGAATAGTGGGGTAACATTAGCTACCCTCCATTCCATGGGTAATGTTCCAGAGTCTATCGAGTTCTGGAAGATGATCAGTAATGCATCTACTATCTCTAGGGCCACTTCCTTAAGTGCCCTGGGATGTAGACCATCAGGCCCTGGGGATTTATCGGCCTTCAGTCCCATCAATTTTCCGAACACCATTTTCCTACAAATATTGATTTCCTTCAGTTCCTCGCTTTCATCAGACCCTATGTCCCCCGGCATATCTGGGAGGTTATTTGTGTCCTCCTTTGTGAAGACAGAACCAAAGTTTGCATTTAGTTGGTCTGCCATTTCCTTGTTTCCCATTATAAATTCCACTGATTCTGACTGTAAGGGACCTACGCTTGACTTCACTAATTTTTTTCTCTTCACATATCTATATGTCAAATGACCCGTTTATTCCAACTCCTTGCTTTCTGTCCGCCAACCAGTTCTCTATCCAAGTCAATACCTTGCCCCCAATCCCATGTGCCTTAATTTTGCACGCTAATCTCTTATGTGGGACCTTATCGAAAGCCTTCTGAAAGTCCAAATACAACACATCCACTGGTAATCCCTTAACTATTTTACCAGTTACATCCTCAAAAAATTCCAGTAGATTAATCAAGCATAATTTACCTTTCAGTTCCACCCTTTCATCAGGCCCTATGTTCCCCAGCATCTCTGGGAGGTTCTTTGTGTCCTCCTTTGTGAAGACAGAACCAAAGTATGAATTTAGTTGGTCTGCCATTTCTTTGTTTCCCATTATAAATTCCCCTGACTCTGACTGTAAGGAACCTATGCTTGACTTCACCAATCTTTTTCTCTTCACATATCTATAAAAGCTTTTACAGTCAGTTTTTATGTTCCCCGCTAGCTAACTCTCATATTCTTTTTTCCCTTTGTTTATTAATCACTTTGTCCTCCTTTGCTGAATCCTAAACTGCTCCCAAGCCGTGTCTATGTAGTAGTGTGGCCGAGCTGTCTAAGGCGCTGGGTAAACGTTACAGATATTGTGGCGTTTATAACTTTTGTATCTTCACCACAAGATTTAAAGTGTGCAGGCTGTTCAGTTTTGCTGAATATCTATGTCGCTTCTTAAACATTCTATGCAAACATTTCTCTTCAGTTGCTATTGAAAGGCAGAAATGAGTTGTACAATTGCCTCTTGTCAATAATTGTCCTGAACACAGCACCCGGACAGTACGAACTCCGTCAACCAACTGACCTGAGGCCATTCACTCACAGGTCTCCACACCCGCTGTGTCTCACCTACGAACAGATTCCACCATTTTTACATATTTGTTCCTTCCATTTGTTACAATCTATCGACCGCGTCCCCCTTGCTGCCACTTTCACAAACATCATCTCTCAACCTCTTCCCCGTTTGCCCTTCCAAACTTGCCGGCTGAACAGCAACTCCCAACTGCTCCTGTGCTCCAATCCGATTAATATTACAAGAATATACACACAACTTGACACAGAGAGAGGAATGGATTGGATTTTAGGCGGTGGTACTTTTCCCAGAGAGCAGTGTGCCTCTGAAATGCGTTGCCGACCGATGTTGTGGGTGCTGACTCCATGATCGACTGATGGGCAAACACCTGGCAGCTGACGTTTATCACAGAGAAGTGTGACGTTCTATATTTTGGGAGGATGAATAGGGAGAGGCAATGAGAACGAAGTAGTACCATTTTAAATAGGTGCACAAAGAGAGAGACCTGGAGGTGTATGTGCACAAAGCTTTGAAGCTGGTAGGACACGATGAGAGGGCTGTTAAAAACCTATAGGATGCTTGGCTGTATCAATAGAGGAATAGAGAAGAAATCAAAGAAGTTATGCTTAATGTTCATCGAATTATCCATAAGAGGAATCGGGCTCATAGCGAATGCCAACCGGTTTTAAACCACGCACAATCGTCCTTTTCACACAGGCTACATTCTATCCTGTGCTGCAAATATACCAGCACGTTATAGAAACAACTGATCAATATTTAGATGAATTCAACGCCCTTAGAATTCTCAAAATTTACCAGCTTAAACTCTGCATTACCATAAATAATTGTTTTTAAATTTTTTTAAAAATTATTTCCCCTTTCTTTTAATAAGGGGGCGACTTACCCCAGAACTATGGTCTGAGGGCAATACCTATGTATTTTGTCCTTCGGTGGAATGGGCCCATTCCATGTCTGAGCTCAGGTGCTGTGTGTCCGATTGCAGAAGGTATAAACATGGACCCTGACAGTGTCATCAGTGGATACCCACTAAACAGCACCATACAACGGGGCTACTTCATAGGAGTTTAGGGAGAAAGGAAAAGGAGGTGGAGTAGCTCTGTTGATGAAGGATGGGTGTAAGAATTCACACAACAGCAAGTTATAGTCCAACAGTTTTATTTGAAATCACAAGCTTTCGAAGCGCTGCTCCTTCATCACATGACGAAGGGGCAGCGCTCAGAAAGCTTGTGATTTCAAATAAAGCTGTTGGACTATAATTTGCTGTTGTGTGACTTCTTACATTTGTCCACCCCAGTCCAACACCGGCATCTCCACACCATGAATAAAGGATGAGATCAGTGCAGTAGTCAGAAATGATCTTGGCTCGGAAGAGCAATATGTAGAATCAGTTTGGGTGGAGATAAGAAATATCATGTAAGAAATGTGCTGCAATAAACATGGGCGATTTTAAGGTTCATATAGATTGGACAAATCAGACTGGCAAAGTAGCCTTGAGGACGACTTCATAAAATATATTCGGATCGTAAAAGATCCTCTCGTGAAGAGTGATCATAACCTGATATAATTTCATGTTAAGCTTGAGGGTGAGAAACTGGGGTCCGAAACTAATGTCTCAAACTTAATTAAAGGCAATTACAAAAGCAGGAATAGACTGGGAAAATAGATGAAAAAGTAAGACGGTAGATAAGTAGTGGTAGACATTTAAGGAGATATTTCATAACACTCAATAAAGATATATTCCAGTGAGAAAGACAATCTCTACGATAAGGATGAACCATCCTTGGCTGATGAAGGAATTTAAAGATGGTATCGAATTGATAAAAAAGGCACACAATGTTGTGAAGATAAGTTGTAGGCCAGAAGATTGGGGATATTTTAGAAACAAGTAAAGGCTGACTTAGAAAAAATAAAGAGGGACAAAGTAGATTATGAGAGTAAACTAGGAAGAAATATAAAAACAGAGAGTAAAAGCTTCTCCAAGCATGAAAAAAGGAAGAGAGTAGCTAAAGTAATCGTTGGTCCTTTAGAGGAAGAGATTGAGAATAAATAATGGGAAACAAGATAATGGCAGAGAATTTGAACAAATATTGTGTATCTGTCCTCAGGGTAGACACCACTAAAAGCATCCTGATAATAATAGGTAATCAAGGGGAAAAACGCGGTAGGGACTGAAAGATCAAGCTCGTGCCCAATGAATTCGGGGATACTTGACTATGTTAACCTTCTATTTGCCCATAGTGTAGATTCAGCTGACTGAAGCATATTTGCAGACTGCAAGAAGCCACTTCACTTATCAAACTTCGGAATGTGTGTGTTCACAGCCTCATTAGAGCCATTGTCATAGAAACATAGAAGATAGGGGCAGGAGTAGGCCATTCGGCCCCTCTAGCCTGCTGCGCCATTCAATGCAATCATGGCTGATCATCCAAGTTCAGTATCCGGTCGCTGCTTTCTCCCCATACCCTTGATCCCTTTAGCCTTAAGAAATATATTCTTGAATATATTTAATGAATTGGCCTCTACTGCCTTCTGTGGTAGAGAATTCCACAGATTCACCACTCTCTGGGTGAAGAAATTCCTCCTCATTTCTGTCCTAAAAGGCCTACCCCTTAGCCTTAGACTGTGACAACTGGTCCTGCATTCCCCGACCATCGGGAACATCCTCCCTGCATCTAGTCTGTCCAGTCCTGCCAGAATTGTATAAGTTTCAACGAGATCCCCTCTCATTCTTCTAAGCTCCAGCGAGTACAAGCCCAATCGACCCAATCTCTCCTCATCCGTCATTCCTGCCATCCCAGGTATCAGCCTGGTGAATCTTCACTGAACTCCTTCCATGGCAAGAATATCCTTCCTCAGATAAGTCGACCAAAATTGCAAGCAATACTCAAGATGTGGTCGCACCAAGGCCCTGTAAAACTGCAGAAAGACATCCTGTTGCTTGTACTCAAACCCTCTCGCTATGAAGGCCAACATACCATTTGTCTTCTTAACCGCCTGCTGCACCTGCATGCTTACCTTCAGTGACTGGTGCACAAGGTTTCCAGGTCTCGTTGCACTTCCCCTTCTGCCAATCAATTGCCATTCAGAAAATAATCTGCCTTCCTATTTTTGACACCAAAGTGGATAAGCTCACATTTATCCACGTTATATTGCATCTGCCATGCTTCTGCCCAATCACCCAACCTGTCCAAATCATCCTGTATTTTCTCGGCATCCTCCTCACAGCACACACGCCCACCCTGCTTTGTGGCGCTTGCATATTTGGAGATATTACATCCAATTCCCTTGTCCAGATCATTAATATATATTGTGAATAGCTGGGGTCCAAGGACCGATCCCTGCGGTACCCCATTAGTCACTGCCTGCCAGTTGGAAAAAGACTCGTTTATTCCAACTCTTTGCTTTCTACATGCCAACCTGTTCTCCAACCAAGTCAATACCTTGCCCCAATCCCATATGCCTTAACTTTACACGCTAATCTCTTTTGTGGGAGTTTATCGAAAGCCTTCTGAAAGTCCAAATATACCACATCCACTGGTTCTCCCTTGTCTAATTTACTAGTTACATCCTCAAAAATTTCCATTAGATTAGTCAATAACGATTTACCTTTTGTAAATCCATGTTGACTTTGTCCGATGCTGTCACTGTTTACCAAGTGCTCTGCTATTACATCTTTTATAACGGACTCTAGCATTTTCCCCACTATCGATGTCAGGCTTACCGGTCTGTAATTCCCCGTTTTCTCAATGCCACCTTTTTTGAATAGTGGGGTAACATTAGCTACCCTTCAATCCATGGATACTGTTTCGGATTCCATCGAATGTTGGAAGATGAACAGCAATGCATCTACAATTTCTAGGGCCACTTCCCTAATTACCCTAGGATGTAGATTATGAGGCCCTGACAATTTATCGGCCTTCAATCCCATCAATTTCCCTCACACCATTTCACTACAAATACTGATTTCTTTCAGTTCCTTCCTTTCCTCAGACCCTATGTTACCCAACATTTCCTGGAGGTTACTTGTGTCCTCCTTTTTGAAGACAGAACCAAAATATGTATTTAATTGGTCTGCCATTTCTTTTATACCCATTATAAATTCCCCTGATTCTGAATGCAAGGGACCTACGCTTGACTCCACCAATCGTTTTCTCTTCACATATCTATATAAGCTTTTACAGTCAGTTTTTATTTTCTCTGCAAGCTTACTCTCATATTCTATTTTCCCTTTCTTAATTAACCCCTTTGTTCTCCTTCGTTGAATCCTAAACTGCTCCCAATCCTCTGGATTACTATTTTTTTGGCCAATTTATATGTCCTCCCCTTGGATCTTATGCTATCCCTAACTTCCCTCGTTAGCGACGGTTGAGTCACCTTTATTATTTATTTTTATGCCAAACTGGGATGAACAAATTATGTCGTTCATCCATGCGGTCTTTCAATGTTTGCCATTGCCTATCCACTATTAACCCTTTGAGTGACATTCCCCAATCAATCTTACCCAATTCGCACCTCAGACCATCGTAATTTCCTTTATTTAAATTCAGGACCCTAGTCTCTGAGTCAACTATTTCATTCTCCATCTTAATGAAGAATTCGATCATATTATGATCGCTCCGACCCAAGGGGCCTCGTACAACAAGATTGCTAATTAATCCTTTCTCGTTACATAGTACCAGATGGCCTGATCTCTTGTTGGTTCCTCGACATATTGGTCCAGTAAACCATCCCGTAAACACTCCAGGAATTCCTCCTCCACAGTATTGATACTAATTTGTTTAGCCCAATCTAGGTGTAGATTAAAGTCACCCATGATGACTGCTGTGCCCTTTTCGCACGCTTCTCTAATTACCCTTTAAATATCATCCCCAAACTCCACATTACTGTTTGGACGCCTGTATATCATTCCCAGTAACGTTTTCTGCCCCTTGGTATTTCTCAGTTCCACCCATACAGAGTCCACATCATCAGAGCTAATATCCTTCGTCACAGTTGTGTTAATCCCTTCTTTAACCAGCCTAAACACAGCCAGTCCTCCCAGGAGATGAGGGTAAAATTAACAACCAACATTGTTCCATTCACAGCGTACATGAATCACTGCGGACTTCTAGCCACCCTGCTTGTTCGACAGATAAGGAGAAAACCTGTTTTCTCAAACTTTAAACTATGCTGACAACGGGGAAGAGATAACAGCATGAATGTGGGGAGTAGGATGAAACAACTAACATCTGTGACTGGCATGGTCAGTGTGTACCCAAGTTCAAGGGGTGGGCCCGACAGTTCGGTGACGATCCACATAAACCAGTAAGTGAGTAACTGTGTTGACACTGTTTGTAGGTGTATGCCCCCATTCTGTAGTAGGTGGGCGTTGCTTACAGAATTGTATAACTTGAATGAACAACTGCTCGTCCCTTGTGAGTGCACCCCGAGCTTGAAGAAGCTGGGTGGCTCTCCCTTGTGCACAACTTTCTCTTAGTGTTTTTAATAAATTCTGAACTGGTCCTCAATTCCGTCTCCATCTGGGGTTTCTCCAAATTCGAATCTAACAGTTCGTGTCAGAAGTGGGATAGTACAGGAATGGGCCATAGGAGTTAAAAACACTGGAATTGATGGCTGAAGCGAGAATCGCATCGTGTCCTTAGGAAATAAGTCAGAGTAAGGCTTCTAGGAGGATCAAGGACTCGCTCGTTAACCAGAGGGGGCTAAAAACTGTGTATGGACCAGTCAGTATTAAACTAATCACATAGTAATTATTCCTCATGGAGACCGCGGGCTGACGGATTTGATTAGACATAAATGTATATTACTGCTTTAGAGTATAAGGTGACACGTTTGTGCCGATAGATCGGACCTCAAAAGTAGCTTCCTGATCAGCTGTTGCTCTTGAGGAGGGAAAAACCCCGTGGGGTGCGGGGAGAGCCCGTGAATTGCGTGCCGATCGTTATTGATGATAGAGATCTGTTCAGAAAATCACTAAAAGGCTTGTAACAGTTGTGTTAATGCATTTAGGAGTAAGCTAGGCAGAGGCACCTGTGCGGAGGATGTTCAGGTATGATTGACGGAACGTTTAATCAAAGGAGACTGAGTCCCCTTTCAAAAAATAGGTGATAAACTTTATTCTGGAAAGCCTGTCTCAGAAATAAACCACTAGCGTGTAAAGAGAGAAACATAGCGTGGTGTTTAAGCACAAAGTGCAGGAGAGAGAGGGAAAGATGGAGAAAGGAAAAGGTCTAATTTGCAGGCTAACCAACCTGAAAACTCAGCAACGGAAGGGAATCAAACAATGATATGGAAAGCCAGGAAACGCTGCTGAGACACCGATGTAAAAAGAGAAAAAAAAGAGAATCTAAAAGCTTTACCGACATGGAAGTTATTAACGTCTGTGCCGAGACAAATAAAACATAAGATTTGCTGAGTAAAAGGAACCTTAAAAAAATGCTGGAATTTCAGTTTGTATGAAAATGTGTGTTAAAGTGTGAATGTTTTCCTGACTATGAATGTTTAAGAAGTTACAGTATTTCTTTTGTCTGGAACGTCTGCCTTTAAAAGAAAGATTCTATTAGGTTTGGTTTAGCTCCACCCACTTCTCTGTGTTAAATGCGTTTAAAAGTTTTGTCTTGTCTTGGATTTTTGAAGTTTAAAGAATGTGCGAATAAGATTTTGCCACCAGAATTGAAAAAAAAATACTGCAATTTAAGTTAATCTGGTGTGTACAAAAAGAGAAGAATAACAAAAGTTTGTTTAGCAAAACATTAAGTTTCCGTCTAAGATTTAACGTTGGAGTCGTGGTTGCTATAGTGAAATTTTCCAAAGCAGTTTGATTTGATTTGTTTAAATGTGAAAAACTAATTTTTGTCCAGTTATATTCATTGTTTTTACAGTAGTTTGGAAAGGCATCTGAAGAAAGGACAATAATAAATATGATGTAATTTACTGTTTTCTGCAAGAATGTGCTATTTTGTTTTGTTTTATCTGTTCGTGTTTAGTAAAATGTGAAATCACAACTGCCTTTTTCGATCGGGAAAGTTTTTTTTTGATTTACGTGAAGTGACGCAATTGCGTGCACCTGACAATGTCTTGCTCCACCTTCTGAAAACCTGCAAAGGAGTTAACCCTTTCCACTGACAGATGTTTAAGTGCAACAAGCAACAAATTTAGTATGAAATAGAAACATAGAAGCATAGAAGATAGGAGCAGGAGTAGGCCATTCGGCCCCTCGAGCCTGTTCCTCCATTCAATGAGATCATGGCTGATCATCCAAATTCAGTACCTTGCCCCTGTCTTCGCCCCATATCCCTTGATCCCTTTAGCCTTAAGGAACATATCTAACTCCTTCCTGAATATATTTAATGAACTGGGCTCCATTGCCTTCTGTGGTAGAGAATTCCACAGGTTCACCATTCCCTGGGTGAAGAAATTCCTCCTCATCTCTGTTCTAAATGGCTTAGCCCTTATCTTTAGACTGTGACCCCTGATTCTGGAATCCCCAGCCATCGGGTAAATCCTTCCTGCATCTAGTCTGTCTAGTCCAATAGAATTTTATCAGTTTCAATGAGATCCCCACTCATTCTTCTAAACTCCCGCGAGTATAAGCCCAATCGACCCGATCTCTTCTCATACGGCATTCCTGCCATCCCTGGTATCAGTTTGGTGAATCTTCGCTGCAGTCCTTCCATGGCAAGTACATCCTTCTTCAGATAAGGTGACCAAAACTGCACACAATACTCAAGATGTGGTCTCACCAAGCACTGTACAACTGTAGCAATACATCCTTGTTCCTCTCAGTACGAAGGCCAACATACCAGTTGCCTTCTTAATGGCCTACTGCAACTGCATGCTTAACTTCAGCGACTGGTGCACAAGGACACCCAGATCTCGTTGCACTATCCCTTCTCCCAATCTATTGCCATTCAGATAATAATCTGCCTTACTGTTTTTGCCACCAAAGTGGATAACCTCGCATTTATCCACATTATACTGCATCTGTCATGCTTCTGCCCAATCACCAAACCTATCCGAATCATACTGGACTTTCTCGGCATCCTCCTCACAGCACACACGCCCACCCAGCTTTGTGTCATCTGCAAACTTGGAGTTATTACATCTAGTGCCCTCGTCAAGATCATTAATATATATTATGAATAGCTGGAATCCTAGGACCGATCCCTACGGTACCCCACTAGTCACTGCAAGCCACTTGGAAAAAGACATGTTTATTCCAACTCTTTGCTTCCTGTCTCCCAACCTGTTCTCTATCCAATTCAGTACCTTGCCCCCAATCCCATATGCCTTAACTTTACATGCTAATCTCTTATGCAGGACCTTATCGAAAGCCTTTTGAAAGTCCAAATACACCACATCCACTGGCTCTCCCTTATCTATTTCACCAGTTACATACTCAATAAATTCCATTCGATTAGTCAAGCATGATTTACCTTTTGTAAATACATGTTGACTTTGTCCGATTCTGTCACTGTTATCCAAGTGCTCTGCTATTACATCTTTTATAATGGACTAAAGCATTTTCCCCACTACCGATGTCAAGCTTACCGGTCTATACTTCCCCGCGTTCCCTCTAGCACCTTTTTTGAATATTGTAACATTAGCTAACCTCCAATCCATGGGCACTGTTCCAGAGTCTATCAAATTTTCTAAGATGACCAGCAATGCATCTACTGTTTCTAAGGCCACTGCCATATGTACCCTACGATGGAGATTATCAGGCCCTGTGGATTTATTGGCCTTCAATCCTTTCAACTTCCCTAACAGCAATCCCCTACAAATACTGATTTCTTTCAGTTCCTCCCTCTCTTTAGACCCTCTATTCCCCGACATGTCTGGGAGGTTATTTGTTTCCTCCATTGTGAAGACAGAACCGAAGTATGTATTTAATTGGTCAGCCATTTCTTTGTTCCCCATTATAAATTCCCCTGATTCTGACTGCATGGGACCTACGCTTGACTTCACCAATCTTTTTCTCTTCACATATCTATAAAAAGTCTTACAGTCAGTTATTATGTACCCTGAAAGCTTACTCTCACACTCTATTTCCCCCTCTAAATTAATTCCTTTTTCCTAGTTTGCTGAATCCAAAACTGCTCCCAATCATCAGTTTTACTGCTTTGTCTGGCCAAATTATATGTCCCCTCCTTGGATCTTATGCTATCCCTAATTTCCCTAGTTAGCCATGGTTGAGTCACCTTTTTTGTTTTATTTTTATGCCAAACAGTGACGATCAAATTCTGTAGTTCATCCATGCGATTTTCAATGTTTGCCATTCCCTATCCACCGTCAACCATTTGAGTAACATTCCCCAATCAATCCTAACCAACCCTCGCCTCATACTATCGTTGTTTCCTTTATTTAAATTCAGGATCCTAGTCTCTGAGTCAACCACTTCACTCTCCATCTGAATGAAGAATTCTATCATATTATGATCGCTCTGACACAACGTGCCTCGCACAACAAGTTTGCTAATTAATCCTTTCTCGTTACATAATACACAGTACAAGTTAGCCTGATCTCTAGTTAGTTCCTCGACATATTGGTCTAGGAAACCATCCCGTATACACTCCAGGAATTTCTCCTCCACAGTATTGCTACTAATTTGGTTAGCCCAACCTATATGTAGATTAATGTCACCCATGATAACTGCTGTGCCCTTATTGCACGTGTCTCTAATTTCCCATTTATGCCATCCCCAACCTCCGCATTACTGTTTGGGTGTCTGTCTACCACTCCCACTAACGATTTCTGCCCCTTGGTATTTCTCAGTTCTACCCATACAGATTCCACATCATCAGAGTTAATATCCTTCCTTACAATTGTGTAAATACCCTCTTTAACCAGCAATGCTACCCCACCTCCTTTTCCTCTTTGCCTATCTTTTCTGAATATTGAATACCCCTGGATGTTGAGTTCCCAGCCTTGGTCACCCTGGAGCCATGTTTCCATAATCCCAATCATATCTTATCCGTTTACCTCTATTTATGCAGCTAATTCATCCACCTTATTACGAATGCTCCTCGAATTAAGAGACAATTTAAATGTAAAGATATTGGACATTAATAAATTTAAATTTCTTAATTTGAATTTAGTATTTCCCCAGAGTGACAGAAGAAAAATTATGATTTGATAAATTATATGGATTATCTTCTTACTTTTGCTTTATGAAAGTTATCTTGTAAAATAACTGCAGCACTTCTGTCCATAATGTTAAGGCACGGGGCACTCGGTGTTGATAACCGACACAAAATTTCCAACCTTAGATCAAAGCATTCAGATAACCCGGGTTAGTGGATAAAGGGTGGTCCTCCATTGGAGTGTTCCACTTCCCCTACAACTGTCGCCAGGAGGGCATACTTGGTGGATCACCCAGTGGGTAGGTCCCAACAGTGAGGGCCTGCTCTTAGGTATGGGCATCCTCCAACAGATAGAGGCAAATTTGCTACTAAGGGATCATCTATTGGAAGTAGGGAGCCCCAATGGGGGCGATTTCCCTTCCAGGGATATAAAGCCTGACAATGCAGAGTACAAGCCCGCTGCCCGGTTAAGCGTGCATGGGTGGAAGAAGGACCATGGGGGAGAGTTGGCGAGGCTTAGACTCTTGCATGGGTCACCCGGAAATTAGGCTGTGGTAGAGCGGAGATGGACCCAGGTAGGGTCCACGGTCCCTACCACGATGCCAACTGAAAATACCCGCTCCGATCAGAAACCCCACGACCCGTTGAGTCCATAGTCGTAGTAGTAGAATGGGGACTGCAGGGAGGATGAGCAACCTGGCCACAGCACCTTGGAATAGGGGGCCATTCAAGTGGGGGGAGTAAAAAGGAATGTTGTAGTGGTAGGGGATAGTATCATTCGGGGGATAGATAGGGTTCTTTGCAGCCGAGAGCGAGAGTCCCGACGGCTATGTTGCCTGCCCGGTGCCAGGGTTAAGGACATCTCCTCTGCGCTGGAGAGAAACTTGGAGTGAGGGGGGGAGGGTCCAGTTGTCGTGGTCCATGTTGGTACCAGCGACATAGATAGGACAAGGAAATAGTTTCTGCTGAGGGAGTATGAGCAGCTAGGGGCCAAGTTAATCTCTGGATTATTACCTGAGCCACGAGCAAATTTGGCTAGGGTAAATAAAATTAGAGAGTTAAATGCGTGGCTCAGAGTCTGGTGTGGGAGAAATGGTTTTGCTTCTTGGGACACTGGCACCAGTACTGGGACAGGAGAGAGCTGTACCATTGCGACAGCCTTCACTTGCCCAGTGCGGGGACTAGAATCCTGGTGAATCGAATAACTAGTGCTGTAGGGAGAGCTTTAAACTAATTAGTGGGGGGAGGTTGCAAGAGAGCAAAAAATAAAAGTGTCAGCGGAGAAGGCAATAGAGCAAGGTAGCAGTTGGGGAATTAAAAACCAGAGCATGTCAGGAAGGGACAGAATGTATAAAGATAATGTTAAAGTAGTAAAGGGGGTAAAAGCAGGAATAAATTGTCACAAAACATATTTAAACGTTTCTTATCTGAATGCACGCAGCCTTCGAAACAAAATAGATGAGTTGATGATGCAAATAACTACACATGGGTATGACCTGGTGGCCATTACAGAAACATGGCTGCAAGGTAACCATGACTGGGAACTAAACATCCAGGGTTATTTGACAATTAGGAAGGACAGGCAGAAAGGAATGGGAGGTGGGGTGGCTATGTTAATAAAGGATGGAAACATTGCAATAGTGAGAAATGATATTGGATCAAAGAATCAGGATAGTGAAACGTTTTGGGTGGAGATAAGGAATAATAAGGGGGAAAAGTCACTAGTGGGCGCAGTCTTTTGGCCTCCTAACAGTTGCAACTCTGCTGGTCGGAGTATAAATCAGGAAATAGTTGGGGCTTGTAATAAGGGAACAGCTATAATCATGGTGGATTTTAACTTTCCTATTGACTGGACAAATCAAATTGGGCAGGGCAGGCTTGAGGAAGATTTGATAGAGTGCATTAGGGACGGGTTCCTTGAGCAGTATGTTACTGAACTAACCAGGGGGCAGGCAATCTTAGATCTGGTCCTGTGTAATGAGAGAGCATTCATAAAAAACGTCCTAGTAAAGATTCTCTTTGGAATGAATGACCATAATAGGGTTGAATTCCAATTTCAGTTGGAGGGTGAGAGAGTTGTCTCTCAAACCAGCGTACTAAGCTTAAATAAAGGAGATTATGAAGGTATGAGAGCAGAGTTGACTAAAGTGGAGTAGGAAACCAGATTAAAGTGTAAGACGGTATATGAGCAGTGGTGTACATCCAAGGAGTTATTTCTCAACTTTCAAGAAAAATATATTCCATTGAGGAAAAAGGGGCATAAAAGACAAGACAGCCATCCGTGGCTAAGTAAAGTAATAAAGAATAGAATCCGACTGAAAACATGGGCATATAAAGTAGCCAAATCTAGTGGAAGGATAGCAGATTGGGAAGCATTTAAAAGCCAGCAAGGAATAACTAAAAGATTAATTAAGAAAGGGAAGATAGATTCTGAAAGTAAACTAGCAAATAATATAAAAACAGATAGCAAGAGTTTCTACAGTTATATAAAAAGAAAATGGGTGGCTAATGTGAATGTTGGTCCCTTAGAGGACGAGACCGGCACATTAGTGGTGGGGCACATGGAGATGGCAAAAACGCTGAAAAAATATTTGATATCAGTCTTTACAGTAGAGGACACTAAAAATATCCCAACACTGAACAAACAGGGGGCTATAGTGGGGGAGGAGTTAAACACGATTAAAATAACTAAGGAGGTGGTACTCGGTAAGATAATGAGACTAATGGCGGATAAATTTCCTGGACCTGATGGCTTACATCATAGGGTCTTGAGTGAAGTAGCTGTAGGGATTGTGGATGCATTAATGGTAATTTTCCAAAACTCCCTGGATTCAGGAAAGGTCCCAGCAGATTGGAAAACGGCTAATGTAACGCCCTTATTTAAAAAGTGAAGTAGACAAAAGGCTGGAAACTACAGACCAGTTAGCCTAACATCTGTGGTTGGTAAAATGTTGGAGTCCATTATTAAGGAAGCAGTATCAGGACATTTAGATAAGCATATTTCATCGGATAGAGTCAGCATGGATTTATGAAGGGGAAGTCATGTTTGACAAATTTGCTTGAATTCTTTGAGGAAGTAACAAACAGGGTGGATAAAGGGGAACCGGTGGATGTGGTGTATTTAGACTTCCAAAAGGCATTTCACAATGTGCCACACAAAAAATTACTGCAGAAGATAATAAAATCACGGGATTGGTGGTAATATTATGGCATGGGTGGAAGATTGGCTATCTAACAGAAAACAGAGAGTTGGGATAAATGGTTCATTCTCGGTTTGGCAGTCAGTGACGAGTGATGTTCTGCAGGTGTCAGTGCTGGGACCCCAACTCTTTACAATCTATATTAACAATTTGGAGGAAGGGACCGAGTGCAATGTATCCAAGTTTGCCGATGATATCAAGAAGGGAGGGAAAGCAGTGAGTGAGGAGAGCTTAAAAAACCTGCAAAAGGACATAGACAGGCTAAATGAGTGGGCAGAAATTTGGTAAATGGAATATGATGTTGGAAAGTGTGAGGTTATGCACTTTGGCAGAAAAAATCAAATAGCAAGTTATTATCTAAATGCAAAGAAACTGCAAAGTGCTGCAGTACAAAGGGACCTGGGGGTCCTGGTTCACGAAACACAGAAGGTTAGTATGCATGTACAGCAGGTGATCAGGAAGGCCAATGGAATCTTGGCTTTTATTGCAAGGGGGATGGAGAATAAAAGCAGGGAAGTCTTGCTGCAGTTATATAGGGTACTGGTGAGGCCACACCTGGAATACTGCGTTCAGTTTTGGTTTCCATATTTAAGAAAATATATACTTGCTCTCGAGGCAGTTCAGAGAAGGTTCACACGGTTGATTCCGGAGATGAGGGGGTTGACTTATGAGGAAAGGTTGAGTAGGTTAGGCCTCCACTCACTGGAATTAAAAAAAATGAGAGGTGGTCTTGTCGAAACATTTAAGATTGTGAGGCAGCTTGATCGGGTGGATGCGGTGAGGATGTTGGCGGATAAAAAGCGTGCGGAAGAGGGAGCCGGGCAGTTTCTTGTCGGTCAGAGCAAGCATGTGTGAGAGCAAGTCTGACGGCGTGGAGTCACCGAGGCCCGGGAGGTCGAGGAGGTGGCAGTTGTGCACGAATTACGAGGCTGTGAATTTTTTAATGAGCGCAGCCTTGAGATGTGCGCACTTTTCTTCCTCCGCAGGGTTTTGTAGTGTTGTCCAGACTTTCGTGATTGTGGAGCTGCCCAGGGAGGCGAGGAGGTAGTCATACATCGTTGCGTCGGCAGTGATGCCACGCAGACGGAATTGCGATTCTGCTTGACGGAACCAGCCGGTGGCCAGGTTCCCCCGGAACTCCAGCAGCTTCACAGAAACTGTGTTTGTGTCAGCCATGGTTATGCTTAGGAGTCGTCCTGAGCGTCGGGATCACCAATGTAGGAGTCTACGTACTCCTAACAAAAAATACTGAACTCGGAGAGGTTCAACAGAAAAGGTTTAATTGTTGAGGCTGCATGCTGAACAATAAAATGAGTCAGAGACTCACAAAGTACAACTCTCCTTCCTCAGTGCACAGCTTCGACTGCTCCTCCCCCGCTCTGGGCTTAACTATGTTGCAGATCGAGTTTCTTAAAGGTGTGATCCTTCTTAAAGGCATGATGCCTGATTTATAGTCTACGGACCGGAAAGCAGATTGTGTCCGTTCTGTGATCGGTACACCACACCGTATACTTTTTGTCAGAGTCCTTTAACGATACTTGATGATATGCGCTCTTTAATCAAAAGTTGAAAATACCTTGTAGTTGGCAATGTTTTTGACCATGTCATCGATGCCTGGCAGTGGGTAGGCATCCAGGTCTATATACTGGTTAATAGATTTCGAGCAATCGATGCAAAGGCGTTTCTTGTGTTGCTTCAGAGAATTTTTAACAATGACGACTGGAGCATGGCTCAATGATACAGTCAGCTAGAAGACGAGAGTTTTCTGCTTCAATAAAGGCTCGATCATCTTGGCTGAAACGTCGTGATTTAGTGAGTATGGGATGACATTGGGGGGAATGATTGAAAAACAAGGAGGGCTCCTCAAGCAAAGCCACCGAAAGTGCACAAAACGGTACTTTGGAAATTGTAAGCTCCGGCTTTGACACTCCAAACTCGAAAGTGGGTCTTTTGTGTTGTTTCTGGAAATCCTGGCCCAGGAGCACATCACTGCACAGGATTTTGAGCACCCCGAGCCGTGTGGAGAAATAAGTGTGGCCATTGAGAATAAGGTCTACAAGACAAAAGCTGGAAGAATTGATGGTCAGTGTCGTCAGCCCCATTGCAATTTCCCTGTCCGAGGGGTAAATACACAGTTTTAACTTAATGACAGTCCGCTCACTAAGGATGTCAGAGCTGCATGAGTCGATTAGTACACTCAAAATGTGCCCATTAATCGAAACCTTCGTGGCTGCATGGGACAAGCTTTGGGGAAAAACAGCTGTGATGGGAGGAGGGGCAGTTTTTCACTTGACAGCTGTAACCTTAGTCGTGGTTCTTGGGGGAGGAGCAGTTTTATAGATTGCAGCTGTAACCTTAGTAGTGGCTCTTGGGGGAGGAGCTGTTTTATAGATAGTAGCTGCAAAACTAACAGGAGCTATGGACCGGTATACCTTAGAAATGTGGCCTTTCTTACTAACAGTGGCTCTTGACTGGCATACCTTAGAAAAGTGACCTTTCTTGCTGCAAGGACTGCAGGTCGTGTTACAATAAGGACAACATTTCCTATACTGGAATGCTCCCCCACAGAAGAAACACTTCCTTCCAGATTGACAAGATGCCGCTAGGGTGGGGTTGTCATCAGTGTAGGTTTCTAGGGTAGGGTTTTCATCAGCCTGGTTGGAGTCATCATCCGTGAGCTTCTGCCCGAGGCCTATTGAAAGAGTCACTAAAAGAGATAGCAGCAGCCCCTGCACGTGGTAAAAGATACGTGTCTGCATTCCTCTTTGCTAAGTCCAGAGAACATGCCTGGTCATATACCGCCTGTAATTGAGGGTTTTATTCTCCAACAGACACTGATGTATGAAGGGAGATTTAACCCCATTAATAAAGGAATCACGAATTAACTCCTCCTGGTACTGCTCAGCTGCAACAGCTTTAAGATTACAATCCTTGCTGAGCCTGCGAAGTTTCTGAAGGAATTCGTCAAGTGATTCCCCTGGTTGTTATCGAGTTGTGGCCAGTAGATGCCAAGAAATAATGTCATTTGGGGACTTGACATATAGCTGCTGTAGTATTTGGATAGTGGCGTCATAGTCTACACTGTCTTCGCTATAATCAAACACATGAGGGGATACATAATTAGCAAGTATTTCTAATTTATCAGGAACATTTTCGCCACACAACCTGAGGAAGTTTCTAAAGGTGTGATACCGGTGTTTCCATACTTTAGCAGCTATAAGTGGATTTATGTCCAGGTCACGACCGGCAGGGCTGAGTAGTTTCTCCATGATGGATCGAATACTTGTCTGAGTTCCCTTCTACGGTTCGAGTCGCAGCTGGCTGTTCCCGAAATCACCCAAAGTGCGGAGTCGATATTAAGTTGATTAAATTGACGTAATAAAACTCACTACGCACTTGGTTTGAGCATAAAGCAAGGCTTTAATCAACTTTTTCACAACATGGAGGTCTGGATGTATCCACTAGCTTCTTGTCTTTACAAAATGTCCCGGGCAAGTTGGGGCCAACGCCTGAGTATTCATACGCCTTGGACGGCACCACCAGCTGGCTGTCCAGTGTTATTTCATAGGTAGTTTCTCGATGATGAGATTTATGACATCCTGTCCCTGCTTTCTCCCCATATCCCTTGATCGCTTTAGCCTTAACAAATATATCTTACTCCTTCTTAAATATATTTAATCAATTGGCCTCAACTTCCTTCTGTGGTAGAGAATTCCACAGGTTCACCAATCTCTGGGTGATGAAATTCCTCCTAATATCAGTCCTAAATGGCTTACCCCTTATCCTTAGCTTGTGACCCCTTGTTCTGGACTCCCCCACTATCGGAAACATCCTGCCTGAATCAAGTCTGTCTAGTCCTGTTAGAGCTTTATCAGTTTCAATGAGATCCCCTCTCATTCATCTAAACTCTAGCGAATATAAGCATAATCGACTAAATCTCTCTTCATACATCATTGCTGCCATTCCAGGTATCGGGCTGGTGAATCTTCGCTGAACTCCCTCCATAGCAAGCACATCCTTCCTCAGATAAGGCGACCAAAACTGCACACAATACTCAATGTGTGGCCTCACCAAGGCCCTGTACAATTGCAGCAAGACATCCTTGCTCCTTTTTTCGTATCCTCTCGCTATGAAGTCCAACATGCCATTTGCCTTCTTAACCGCCTGCTGCACCTGCATGCTTACCTTCAGCGACTGGTGCACAAGGACACCCAGGATTCATTGCACTTCCCCTTTTCCCAATCTATTACCGTTCAGATAATAATCTGCCTTCCTGTTTTTGTCACCAAAGTGGATAACCTCGCATTTTTCTGCATTATTGCCGCATCTGCCATGCGTCTGCCCAATCATCCAACCTGTCCAAATCATACTGGAGTTTCTCTGCATCATCCTCACAGCACACACGCACACCCAGCTTTTTGTCGCCTGCAAAGTTGGCGATATTACATCCATTTCCCTTGTCTAGATCATTAATATGTATTGTGAATACCTGGGGTCCTAACACCGATCCCTGCGGTACCCCACTAGTCACTGCCTGCCACTTGGAAAAAGACCCGTTTATTCCAACTCTTTGCTTCCTGTCCGCCATCCAGTTCTCTCTCCAAATCAAGAACTTACACCCAATCCCATGTGTTTCAAATTTGCATTGCAATCTCTTATGCAGGACCATATGGAAAGCTGTCTGAATGTCCAAATACACCACCTCCACTGGTTCTCCCTTTTCAATTGTACCAGTTACATCCTCAAAAAATTCGAGTTGATTGGCAAGCATGATTTACCTTTTGTAAATCAATGTTGACTTTGTCAGATCCTGTCACTGTTTTCCAATTGCTCTGCTATTACATCTTTTATAATGGACTCTAGCATTTTCCCCACTACCGATCTCAGGCTTACCGGTCTATAATTCACCATTTTCTCTCTACCATCTTTTTTAAGTAGTGGGGATGCATTAGAAATATGAGGTGCTTTTCCTCGAGCTTACGGTGAACTTCATTGGAACAGTGTAAGACGCGAGGATGTAGAGGCCAGAGTTTGAATGGAGGGGAGAATTAAAGAGTCCGGCGATCAGAAACTTTGGTTCCCCTTACAGAATGAATGGAGCTGTTCTGAAAAGCGGTCACCCAATCTGCGTTTGATCTCCCCGATGTAGAGGAGACAGCATCGTGAGCAGCGAATACAGTATACTAAATTGCAAGAAGTACAAGTAAATCGCTGTTTCACCTGGAAGGAGTGTTTGGGGCCCTGGACAATGGGATGGGTGTCGCAGAGGTAGGGATCCCTTCTGAAGGCTGAAACGGGAGATGAGGGGAAGATGTGTTTGGTGGTGAAGGCTGATGCAGTGAAAGGTGAGGACAAGTGGAACATGATCGCGGTTCCGGGGGTGGAGGGGAAGGGATGTGAGCAGTAGTGCGGGAAGTAGAACAGAAAAGGACAAGGGCCATTTCAACCACTGTACATGGAAATCCTCTGTTGAGGAAACTGAACACATGTCGGAAGGACTAATATGGAAGGTGGAATGATCAGAGCAGATACGCCGGAGACAGAGAAACTGGGAGATGGAATAGAGTCCTTACAGGAAGCGGGCTGCGATGAAGTTTAGTCCAGATAGCCGTGGGAGTGGGGCTTATAATGAATGTTTATCAATAGCCTATCCCCAGAGATGGAGACAGAGAAGTCGGAGATTGATCATGTGAAGTTGAGGGAAGAGTGGAAAGGGGAAGCAAATTGACTGAAATTTTCTAATTCAGGGTGAGAGCAGGAAATGCCACATCATCAACATACTGGAAAGTTGGTGAGGGAGGGGACCTGAGGAAGACTGGAAATACGAAAGTTACACTTAACCCACGGAAAGGCAGGAAGAGCTGGGATCCATGCGGATTCCCAGAGCAACAACTTTAATTTGCAGGAAGTGAGTGGAGTCAAAGGAGAAGTTGTTCAATGTGAGAACAAGTTCAGCCAGGCGAAGTAGGATGGTGGTGGATGGGGACTGCTTGGGACTCTGTTCAATGAAGAAGCGGAGTGCCCACAGGACATCCTGGCATGGGATGGAGCTGTAGAGAGATTGGACGTCCATGCTGAAAAGCAGACGATAGGGGCCAGGAAATTGGAAAATGTTAAAGTGGTGGAGGGTGTCAGAAGTGTCGCGGATGTAGGTGGGAAGAGACTGGACAAGCGGAGAAAAAATTTCGTCGAGAATGGAAGAAATAAGCTCCGTGGGGCAAGAACAGGCTGAAACGATGGTCTACTGGGGCAGCTCTGTTTGTTATGTTAAGCTTATTTAGAACATTGGTTAGACCGCACTAGGAATACAGCAAACATTTCCTCTCTTCAACTGATAAAATGGGCATAGACGCACTGGAGAAGGTGCAAAAAGGAATTATTGAATGTTACCAAAACTAGGAGGTTATACCTATCAGGAAAGATTGAACAGGCTGGGGCTCATTTCTTTAGTGAAGAGAAGACTGAGGGATGAACAGATAGAGTTCTTTAAGAATATGAAAGGATTTGATAGTGTAGACTTAGAGGTGTTTCACCTTGCGGGAGTGACCAGAACACGGGGATTTAAATTTGTTATAAATATATCCAATGGGGAGTTCAGCAGAAACGTCTTTACTCAGAGAGTGGATAGAATGTGAAACTCGCTACCACAAGGAACAGTTGGTGTGAATATAATTTATATATTTACGGAGTAGCGAAATAAACACATGAGGATGAAAGGAACAGAATGATATTGTGGCTGGAATAGATATAGGAGGCTGGAAGGAGACTCGTGTGGAGCATGAACACCGACATGGAGATTTGGGGCCGAATGGCCTGTCTCTGAGCTGCAAATACTTTGTAAGTTGTGTTAAACATGTATAGGACTCTGGCCATATCCCACTTAGAGAACAGTGCGTAGTTATCTTATATTTACTATAAAAAGGACATTGAAGCATTGGAGAATGTACAAACAATATTTACAACAACTTGCATTCTATAGCGCATTTAAAGTAGTAAAATAACAGGTGTGTTATCAAACATAATTTGACATCGAGCCACATAAGGAGATATTCGGAAAGATGACCAAAGCTTGGTAATAAAGGTAAATTTTAAGGAGCATCTTAAAAGGAGGAGAAAGTGATAGAGAGGCAGGGAGGTTTATGGAGGGGTTCCCAGAGCGTAGGACCCAAGCAGCTGAAAGTACTGCCGCTAATGTTGGAGAGGTTAAAATCGGGGATGTGGAAGATGCCAGATTGGTAGGAGCGCACAGATCTCTGGAGTTCGTTGAGCTGGTGGAGTTTACAGAGATAGGGAGGCCAAGCAGAGATTTGAAAACAAGGAAGGTAATTTTAAAGATGAGGCATTGCTGGGCCGGGAGCCAATGTAGGTCAGCGAGCACAGGGTTGATGGGTTATTGGGATTTGGTGCCAGCTAGAATTTTGGATGAGTTGAAGTTTATTGAGGGTGGGAGATGGGAAGCCGGCCAGAAGAGCATTGGATTTGCTAAGTCCAGAGCTAGCAAAGACATGGATGAAGGTTTGAGCAGCAGATGAGCTGAGGCAGGGGCGGAGTTAAGCGATGTTATGGTGTGGAAGTATGCCGTCCTGATGATGGAGTGGATATGTGGTCAGAAAATCATCCCGCAGTCAAATACCACACCAAGATTGCGAATGGTCTGATTCAGCCTTAGACAGGTGTCAGAGAGAGGAATGGAGTCGGTGGCTGGGCAATGGAGTTTGTGGAGCGGGACAATGGCTACGGTCTTACAAATACTTTGTTGGATGGCACCAGGACTGAGAGTTAACAGCTAACTGTAAATTTAATAGGTTGAACACTTTGCTTTGTAAGAGGGGGGACATTTAGAAGGCCTAATAGAGGTCTTGAAAACCATGAATCGATGTGGAGAGAACGATTCCACTTGTGGGAGTTTCTAAAATTAGTGGGCCAAACGTACAATGTAGTTTATCCAACAGGGAAATAAAAAGCAACTACATTTCTGAGAGAGTGTTTAGAATGTGGAACTCAATACCACAGGAAGTGGTTGAGGGAAATAGCTTAGAGGCTATCAAAGGGAAATTAGACGAATGCAAGAGAGAAAAGGGAATAGAAAGATATGCTGAAAGGATGAAATGAGGTAGTTGCAATGGGAGGAGGCTCATGTGGAGCATAAACACCAGCACAGACTAGTTGGTCTGAACGGCTTTATTTTGGTGTATAATCGATGTAATGCAATCCTCTGAACTGCATCTCAGTTCTGTCAGCCCAACTATTGACGAGGCTCTTACTCTGGAAGCTGCAAATTAATTGCTTCACTAAATAGCAGAACTGACTCTTTACAGAAGAGCTCAGACTGAATAAAACAAACAAGTGGTCCTGTCTAGATAGACAATTTTGGAACTGTCAATCAGATATAGTACCGTGTCCTAAACATAGTACTTGCCCCGCCGCTGGTTGTATTTTCAACTCACGAACGCTTTATGTTGTAATTCAGTTGCTGGCATTCTGGGGCTAGATATCACATTCATGAACTGAAAACACTGGGAGCCGCCCCTGGGCAGCGTTCAGTTGTTTTGATTCTTAATTAATAGAATAATTGAGGAAACCGCATATTTCACCACACTCTTCACCTGCTCTCTGAACTTGGATTGGGTCACCCCATAAATAAATGCACTTGTACAGCAACCTAAACTCCGCAGCTTATATCCGACTCTTCGAAAGTTGTATAAGGGAACATTGTTCATATCTATTCCTGCAATGATATAATAAAAGAAAAATATAACATTTGCCAACCAGAGAAGTATGAAGCTGCCAGATATGGTGAAGAGTATAATCATAGATTTCCACCTGCTCTCCATCTCTGGGTCACACCAATTATCTCCCTGGCTCTCACCCCTCAGTTCCTTACGGACCCGACTGGCCACTAAAATGTGTCTGACTGTCAAAGCGTTGAGCAGCAAAATTAAAGCGAATGGGAGCAATGCGGTTAAAACCGTATCAAACCAGTCAAATCCCACCCACCCGGGATCAGTAAAATAGCTTGGGATTGGTAACAGAACCACGGCACATTGTTGATTATCCTTCTAGGTTCCATTACAAAGTAGTGGGGAACGTTTTTTAAACAGAGCAGAATGCAGGTTGCTCCCAGAACCACAGCCGCAGTTTTCTCGGTGCAATATGTTGTTTTCAGCTTCTGGCAACAAATGGCCACAAATCGATCAAAAGTGAAAATGACGGTGAACCAGACAGAACAGTCTGTGGCTGCACGAGACAGGACACTGATAACACTACACACAGGCGTGATGTCCAGAAAAGTATCTGGAAAATAATGCCATCTGATCTGCCTTAGGATGACATCAGTGACAATGACCAGTAGATCCGCCGCTGCCATGGCCACCAGGTACCGAGTGGTGCAGGTGGAGAGCCCGCACTTTCCCCGGGACAGGATCACAATCGCCAGCAAATTCACTGTAAAACACAGAAGGGAAAAGAGACTGGAAATTACTAGGCAAGCATTCCCCGTGTCTGAGCCCAGACAGGACTTTAGCAACAAAATATCTTTCCCTCTGTCATCAATTCATAAAAGATGAGGGCAGATGCATTGCCGGAAGAGATCAGTCACCTGAAACAATGAATTCAATATAGAACCGGTTGCTTCCACTCTGGTTAGTAGACCACACTCAGTACAGTTGGACAGTGAAGGAAACTCCCAGAAATACATGGCCACTGGTGTCAGATGTTCCACTCCAGTTAGTGACACACACTCAGTACAATACTACAGTGACACATACTCCCAGTAATACATGGCCATAGGGGTCAGGTGTTCCACTCCGGTTAGTGACCCACACTCAGTACAATTCAACAGTGAGAGACACTCCCAGTAATACATGGCCATTGTGGTAAGGTGATCCACTCCGGTTAGTGACACACACTCAGTACAATTCTACAGTGAAAGTCACTCCCAGAAACACATGGCCACTGAGGTCCGGTGTTCCACTCCAGTCAGTGACCAACACACAGTACAATTATACAGTGACAGATACTCCCAGTAATACATGGCCACAGGGGTCAGGTGTTCCACTCCGGTTAGAGACCGACTCTCAGTACAATTCTACAGTGACAGATACTCCCAGTAATACATGGCCACTGGGGTCAGGTGTTCCACTCCAGTTAGTGACTCACACTCAGTGCAGTTCTACAGTGACAGACACTCCCAGAAATACATGGCCACTGAGGTCAGCTGTTGCACTCCAGTTAGTGACACACACTCAGTACAATTCTACAGTGACAGACACTCCCAGAAATACATGGCCACTGAGGTCCGGTGTTCCACTCCAGTCAGTGACCAACACTCAGTACAATTCTACAGTGAAAGATACTCCCAGTAATACATGGCCACTGGGACCAGGTGTTCCACTCCGGTTAGTGACCCACTCTCAGTACAGTTTTACAGTGACAGACACTCCCATTAATACATGGCCATTGGGGTCAGGTGTTCCACTCCGGTTAGATTCCGACTCTCAGTACAATTCTACAGCGAGAGACACTCCCAGTAATACATGGCCACTGGGGTCCGGTGTTCCACTCCAGTTAGTGACCCACTCTCAGTACAGTTCTACAGTGACAGACACTCCCAGTAATACATGGGAGCTTGGGTCAGGTGTTCCACTCTGATTGGTGACCCATTCTCAGTACAGTTCTACAGTGAGAGACACTCCCAGTAATACATGGCCACTGAGGTCCGGTGTTCCACTCTGGTTAGTAACCGACACTCAGTACTGTTCTACAGTGACATATACTCCCAGTAATGCATGGTCCTGGGGTCAGGTGTTCCACTCCAGTTAGTGACCCACACTCAGTACTGTTCTACAGTGAAAGTCACTCCCAGTAAAAATGGACACTGAGTTCAGGTGTTCCACTCCAGTTAGTGACCCACACTCAATACAGTAATACAGTGACAGACACTCCAATAATACACGGCCATTGGGGTCAGGTGTTCCACTTAAGTTCGTGACCCACACTCAGTACAGTTATACAGTGACAGACACTCCCAGTAATACATGGCCACAGGGGTCAGGTGTTCCACTCCGGTTAGTGACCCACACTCAGTACAAATCTACAGTGAGAGACACTCCCAGTAATACAAGCCCACTGTGGTAAGGTGATCCACTCCGGTTAGTGACACACACTCAGTACAATTCTACAGTGAAAGTCACTCCCAGAAATACATGGCCACTGAGGTCCGGTGTTCCACTCCAGTCAGTGACCAACACTCAGTACAATTATACAGTGACAGATACTCCCAGTAATACATGGCCACTGGGGTCAGGTGTTCCACTCCGGTTCGAGACCGACTCTCAGTACAATTCTACAGTGACATATACTCCCAGTAATACATGGCCACTGGGGTCAGGTGTTCCACTCCAGTTAGTGACTCACACTCAGTGCAGTTCTACAGTGACAGACACTCCCAGAAATACATGGCCACTGAGGTCAGCTGTTGCACTCCAGTTAGTGACACACACTCAGTACAATTCTACAGTGACAGACACTCCCAGAAATACATGGCCACTGAGCTCCGGTGTTCCACTCCAGTCAGTGACCAACACTCAGTACAATTCTACAGTGAAAGATACTCCCAGTAATACATGGCCACTGGGACCAGGTGTTCCACTCCGGTTAGTGACCCACTCTCAGTACAGTTTTACAGTGACAGACACTCCCATTAATACATGGAAATTGGGGTCAGGTGTTCCACTCCGGTTAGATTCCGACTCTCAGTACAATTCTACAGCGAGAGACACTCCCAGTAATACATGGCCACTGGGGTCCGGTGTTCCACTCCAGTTAGTGACCCACTCTCAGTACAGTTCTACAGTGACAGACACTCCCAGTAATACATGGGAGCTTGGGTCAGGTGTTCCACTCTGATTGGTGACCCATTCTCAGTACAGTTCTACAGTGAGAGACACTCCCAGTAATACATGGCCACAGGGGTCAGGTGTTCCACTCCGGTTAGTGACCCACACTCAGTACAAATCTACAGTGAGAGACACTCCCAGTAATACAAGCCCACTGTGGTAAGGTGATCCACTCCGGTTAGTGACACACACTCAGTACAATTCTACAGTGAAAGTCACTCCCAGAAATACATGGCCACTGAGGTCCGGTGTTCCACTCCAGTCAGTGACCAACACTCAGTACAATTATACAGTGACAGATACTCCCAGTAATACATGGCCACTGGGGTCAGGTGTTCCACTCCGGTTCGAGACCGACTCTCAGTACAATTCTACAGTGACATATACTCCCAGTAATACATGGCCACTGGGGTCAGGTGTTCCACTCCAGTTAGTGACTCACACTCAGTGCAGTTCTACAGTGACAGACACTC
This sequence comes from Somniosus microcephalus, assembly GCF_052327205.1. NCBI lineage: Eukaryota > Metazoa > Chordata > Chondrichthyes > Squaliformes > Somniosidae > Somniosus > Somniosus microcephalus. The sequence continues at coordinate 27,770,674 of NW_028225186.1, read as the reverse complement.
CCAGAAATACATGGCCACTGAGGTCAGCTGTTGCACTCCAGTTAGTGACACACACTCAGTACAATTCTACAGTGACAGACACTCCCAGAAATACATGGCCACTGAGCTCCGGTGTTCCACTCCAGTCAGTGACCAACACTCAGTACAATTCTACAGTGAAAGATACTCCCAGTAATACATGGCCACTGGGACCAGGTGTTCCACTCCGGTTAGTGACCCACTCTCAGTACAGTTTTACAGTGACAGACACTCCCATTAATACATGGAAATTGGGGTCAGGTGTTCCACTCCGGTTAGATTCCGACTCTCAGTACAATTCTACAGCGAGAGACACTCCCAGTAATACATGGCCACTGGGGTCCGGTGTTCCACTCCAGTTAGTGACCCACTCTCAGTACAGTTCTACAGTGACAGACACTCCCAGTAATACATGGGAGCTTGGGTCAGGTGTTCCACTCTGATTGGTGACCCATTCTCAGTACAGTTCTACAGTGAGAGACACTCCCAGTAATACATGGCCACTGAGGTCCGGTGTTCCACTCTGGTTAGTAACCCACACTCAGTACTGTTCTACAGTGATATATACTCCCAGTAATACATGGCCCTGGGGTCAGGTGTTCCACTCCAGTTAGTGACCCACACTCAGTGCTGTTCTACAGTGAAAGTCACTCCCAGTAAAAATGGACACTGAGTTCAGGTGTTCCACTCCAGTTAGTGACCCACACTCAATACAGTAATACAGTGACAGACACTCCAATAATACACGGCCATTGGGGTCAGGTGTTCCACTTAAGTTCGTGACCCACACTCAGTACAGTTATACAGTGACAGACACTCCCAGTAATACATGGCCACAGGGGTCAGGTGTTCCACTCCAGTTAGTGACCCACACTCAATACCGTTATACAGTGACAGACAATCCCAGTAATTCATGGCCACTGGTGTCAGGCGTTCCACTCTAGTTAGTGACCCTCGCTCAGTACAGTTATAAAGTGACAGACACTCCCAGTAATAGCGTCTCTGAGACAGTTGCCCAAGCTGATTGTATGATTCAACAATACACCTTATTCCATTAAAGGCAAAAACGTAATAATTCAGCGAGCCTGGGAGTTACAAACAGAGGTTTATTTTAAGTTTAGACAATAGAATAAACCCGCCCAGGAAAGTCAAGATATTTGACTTAGCAGAATGACATCATTGATGAGGTGCCTGTATAACAGATACCATTATATTAGCATGTAACATTATCATTCACAGAGCAAAACCAGAGACCTGCTCACACACAGATTTACACAAATTCAATGGCTATTGTAGTGTATGTACTTTTAAGACAGAACTACTTTTACAGCTCCTGTATACTGTAGTACCGGCAGTGACCACACCTGTATATAAGCCTTGCGCATGCCTCTGTATCCCCAGTCTTGAGACTACCCTTCTCCAGTAAATACCTGTTGATTGTTAAGTTACAGCATCCGTGTGGCTATTGAAGAACACCATACTCTCAGAATCACGGATCTAACAGCTATAATCACTTACCAGGAACACCAATGACGGCAATGATGATGTAGTATATTTTACGGACATGTTGAATTGGCCGATGCATTTTCTGTGAGAAGCGATGTGTTCATTCGTGCCGCAGGCAATCTCTCTGAATTATACTCTGAGAGATACATTCCCAGAGACTTTAATTTATACCGTGAGGGATCTCCACGGGGACGTTGAGGTTGCAACATCATTCAAAAGAGTTATTTAAAAAATTTCAACAAACAGATGACGCCAGCCGAGTTAATTCCCTGATTGATGGAATCTATTTAGTGCTGAGATTGTAATTGAAAACGCCAAAGACTGGAGAATTCTGATCGGGTTTGTTAGCGAATGGAAATTGCCAGCTTTATTCTCCCAGCAATGGGGTTGTTGTTTCAATCATCATCAGATCTCATCTTGATCCAGCACTGCGCTTCACTCTGCTGTAGACATTTAGTAATTAAATTCCAAATGTTGTAGTGTCCCTCACAAGGTTGCTCTTTTGCATTTTGGGATGTGGTTGCCCTATTTAACTGTGGCCATACCGTTAAGTAGTTAAAGTGGGGAATTTGGTTCAATGCATTCTCAAACTAACCCAGCACCTCAAACTAATGCAGCCCCTCAAACAAATAGAGCAACTCAAATTAATACAGTTACTCAAACTAATACAGCCCCTCAAAATAAAGCCGCAACACAAACAAATATAGCCCTCAAACTAAAGCTGCCCCACAAACTAATACAGACCCTCAAACTAATACAAACCTTCAAAATATTACAGCCCTATAAAATAATACTGCCTCTCAAAATATGACAGCACCTCAAACTGATACAACCTCTCAAACGAATACAGCCTCGCAAACAAATACAGCCCCTCAAACAAATACACCCCCTCAATATAAAACACCCCCTCAAACTAATACAGCCCCTCAAACTAATACAGCCCCTCAAACTAATACAGCAGCTCAAACTAATACAGTCCCTCAAACTATTAAGGCCCTCAATTAAATACAACCCTTCAAACTAATGCAGCCCTTTCAAAATAATACTGCCTCTCAAACTAATACAGCCCCTCAAACTAATACACCCCCTCAAAATAATACAGCATCTCAAACTAATACAGCCTCTCAAACTAATACAGACCCTCAAACTAATGCAGCACCTCAATCTAATACGCCCCTCAAACTAATACAGCCGCTCAATTAAATACAATCCCTCAAATTAATAGAGCCCATCAAAATAATACAGCCCTTTAAAATAATACTGCCCCTCAAACTAATACAGCCCCTCAAACTAATACAAACTCTCAAACTAATACAGCCTCTCAAACTAATACAGCCTCTCAATCTAATACAGTCCCTCAAAATAATACAGCCCCTCAAACTAATACAGTCCCTCAAACTAACAAAGCTCCTCAATCTAATACAGTCCCTCAAATTAACACAGCCCCTCAAAACGATACAGTCCCTCAAATTAACACAGCCCCTCAAAATGATACAGCCCCTCAAACTAATACAGTCCCTCAATCTAATACAGCCCTTCAAACTAATACAGCTTCTCAAACAAATACAGCCCCTCACACTAATACATCCCCTCAAACTAACACAGCCCCTCAAACTAACACAGCCGATAGAAACATAGAAACATAGAAAATAGGAGCAGGAGAAGGCAATTCGGCCCCTCGAGTCTCCTCAGCCATTCAATGCGATCATGGCTGATCATCCAAATTCAGTACCCGGTCCCTGCTTTCTCAACATACCCCTTGATCCCTTTAGCCTTAAGAAAAACATCCAACTACTACTTGAATATATTTAAGTAATTGGCCTCTACTGCCTCCTGTGTTAGATATTTCCAGAGGTTCACCACTCTCTGGGTGAATAAATTCCTCCTAATATCTGTCCTAAATGGCCTACCACTTATCATTAGACTCTGACCCATGATACTGGTCTCCCCAGCCATCGGTAACATCCTCCCTGCATCTAGTCTGTCCAGTCCTGTCAGAATTTTATAAGTTTCAATGAGATCCCCTCTCATTTTTCTAAGCTCCAGCGAGTACAAGCCCAATCGACCCAACCTCTCTTCATACATCATTCCTGCCACCCCAGGTATCAGCCTGGTGAATCTTCGCTGAACTCCTTCCATGGCAAGTACATCCTTTCTCAGATAAGGTGACCAAAACTGCACACAATACTCATGATGTGGTCTCACCAAAGCCCTGTACAAACAGAGCAAGACATCCTTCTTCCTGTACTCAAACCCTCTCAACGAAGGTCAACATACCATTTGTCTTCTTAACCGCCTGCTGCACCTGCATGCTTTCCTTCATCGACAAGTGCACAAGGACACCCAGGTCTCGAGGCACTTCCCCTTCTCCCAATCTAATACCATTCAGATAATGATCAGCCTTCCTGTTTTTGACACTAAAGTGGATAACCTCACCTTTATCGATGTTATATTGTTTCTGCCATGCTTCAGCCCAATCACCCAAACTGTCCAAATCATCCTGGATTTTCTTGGCATTCTCTTCACAGCACACACGCCCACCCAGCTTTGAGCCATCTGCAAGTTTGGAGATATTACATTTAGTTCCCTTGTCTAGATCATAAATGTATATTGTGAATAGCTGGGGTCCAAGGACCGATCCCTGCGGTACCCCACTAGTCACTGCCTGCCACTCAGAAAATGACCCGTTTATTCCAACTCTTTGCTTTCTGTCTGCCAAAGAGTTCTCTATCCAAGTCAATAACTTGCCCCCAATCCCATGTGCCTTAACATTACACACTAATCTCTTATTTTCTGAAAGTCCAAATAGACCACTTCCACTGGTTCTCCCTTATCTATTTCACCAGTTACATACTCAACTGATTCCAGTAGATTAGTCAAGCACGATTTACATTTTGTAAATCCATGTTGACTTTGTTCTATCCTGTCCTGTTTTCCAATTGCTCTGCTATTGCATCTTTTATAATGGACTCTATCATTTTCCCCAATACCGATATTAGTCTTACCAGTCTGTAATTCCCCGTTTTTTCTCTACCAACTTTTTTGAATAGTGGAGTAGCATTAGCTACCCTGCAATCCATGGGTACTGTTCCAGATTCCATCGAATGTTGGAAGATGATCAGCAATGCATCTACTATTTCTAGGGCCACTTCCTTAAGTACCCGAGGATGTAGATTATCAGGCCCTGGGAATTTATCGGCCTCTTTATTTTCAATAGCTTCCGGTCTTGGATAGATATGTGTGCAGCTTTGCAAGTGTCGTAGTAAGTTGCAGTGCATGGTACCGCCGCCCTGCCTCACATTGGTGATGTGTGTGAAGGGAATTGCTTGGTCACTGAAGATAAGCGTTATGGTGTTGTTGTGGGGTGGTGCCAAACTGGCACATCATGTGCAGCCATATGGGTGTAAAACATCAAGTTAACCGATCGCACCCGCTACCACCATGGAAAATTCAGACCTCACACCATATCTGGTCCCATGTCTCCCCTCTCCTTATCTGCTGTATCTCTGTCCATGATTGTTCCTGTTCTTCTATTCTCTCTCTGAGTCTCTGCCCCTCTCTCTCTGTTTCAAATTCTGCATTAATACATCTCTGTTTTTCTTTGCATTTTTTTCTCCTCTCCCGCACCATGTCTATCTCTTTGTATCCTACCATCTTTATTTTATAACAGTGCATATCTTGTGTAACAGAGAGATTGAGAGAGAGGGGCAGAAAGAGCTGGACATTTAGAAAGGTAGAGACGGGATTTATGTTGGTCAATCGGAAAAACACAGTAGAAAATTGAACCACATGGCCCCTTCGCAGCGTGAGTGCTTTGCTTTAGCTAAACCATCTTTCACTCTCGGGGAGAGGGAGTGAGAGAGGGATGGACATAGAGGTAGATAGTGATGGAGAAAAAGGTGGGGAGAGATGGAGGAAGAGGTAGAGAGAGATGGAGACAATGTTAGTGAGAGATGGAGGAAGAGGTAGAGAGAATTGGAGAAGAGGTAGAGAGAGATTGTGGGAGAGGAAGAGAGAGGAGGAGGCAGAGGCAGAGAGAGATGGAGAACGCGATTGAGAGGGATGAATGAAGAGGTAGGGACAGATGGAGGAAGAGGTAGGGCGACATTGAGAGCGAGGCAGAGAGAGATGGAGATAGAGGTAGAGAGTGGTGGAGAAAGAGTTAGAGAAAACTGGAGGGTGACATAAAGAGAGATGAGGGAAGTGTTAGAGAGAGATGGAGAACGAGGTATAGAGAGATGGAGAGAGAGGTAGCGAGAGACGGAGAATGAGGTAGAGAGAGTTGGAGGAAGATGTAGAAAGAGATGGAGAGAGAGGTAGGTAGAGATGGAGGTGGATGTAGAGAGAGATGAGCGAAGAGGTATAAAAAAGATGGAGGGAAAGGCAGAGAGAGATGGAGGAAAAGGTAGAGAGAGATGGAGGAATAGGTAGACAGAAATGGAGGAAGAGGTAGAGAGAGATGGAGAGACAGCCAGAGGGAGTTGGATGGTGAGGTAGAGAGAGATGGAGACAGAGGAACATAGAGATGGAGGAAGAGATAGTGAGAGACAAACGGAGAGCTAGAGAGAGATGGAGGATGAGGGAGATGGAGAGAGAGGTTCAGAGAAATGGAGAACGAGGTAGAGAGAGATGAAGGAAGAGGTAGAGTGAGCTGCAGAAAGATTTTTAGAGAGATGGAGATTGAGGTATAAAGAGATGGAGAAAGAGTTTGAGAGCGATGGAGAAAGCGGAAGAGAGAGATGGAGAGACAGGTATAGAGAGATGGAGGAAGAGGGATAACAAGATGGAGAGAGATGGAGACAGAAGAAGAGAGCGAAGGAGAAAGAGGAAGAGAGAAATGGAGACAGAGGGAGAGAAGATGCAGGAAGAGGTAGAGCGATATTGTGGGAGAGGAAGGGAGCGATGGAGACAGAGGCAGAGAGAGAAGGAGAAAGAGATAGCGAAGAATGGATGAAGATGTTGATAGTGATGGATGATGTGGTAGAGCGAGATTGCGAGGGAGATAGAGAGAGATAGAGATAGAGATATAGAGAAATGGAGAAAGAGGTAGAGATAGATGGAGGGAGATCTAGAGAGACATGGAGGGAAGGGTAGAGAGAGACGGAGGGAGAGGTAGGGAGAGATGGAGAACGAGATATAGAGAGATGGAGGGACAGGTAGAGAGTGATGGAGACAGAGGAAGAGAGCGAAGGAGAAAGAGGAAGAGAGACATGGAGACCGAGGGAGGGAGAGATGCAGGAAGGGGTAGAGAGAGATTGTGGTAGAGGAAGAGAGAGTTGGATACAGAGGCAGAGAGAGAAGGAGAACGAGATAGGGAAGGATGGATGATGATGTAGAGAGTGATGGAGGAAGAGTTAGAGCGAGATGGAGAGGAAGATAGAGGGAGATGGAGATAGAGATAGAGAGAGAAGGAGAAGTAGGTAGAGAAAGATGGAGGGAGATGTAGAGAGAGATGGAGGGAGATGTAGAGAGAGATGGAGGGAGAGGTAGAGAGAGATGGAGGAAGAGCTAGAGAGAGATGGAGAGAGTTGTAGAGAGAGATGGAGAAAGAGATAGAGAGAGATGGAGAAAGAGGTTAAGAGATATGGAGACAGAAGCAGAGAGAGATAGAGAAAGAGGTAGAGAGTGCTGGAGGAAGAGCTAGAGAGAAATGGAGACAGAGGTAGTTAGAGAAAGAGGGAAAGGTAGAGAGAGATGAGGGAAGAGGTAGAAAGAGATGGTGGGAGAGTCAGAGAGTGAAGGAGGAAAAGGTAGAGTGAGATGGAGGTAAAGGTAGAGAGAAATGGCGGAATGAGTAGAGAGAAATTCAGGAAGAGGTAAAGAGAGGTGGGGGGACAACCAGAGAGAGTTGGATGGATAGGTAGAGACAGATGGAGACAGAGGTACAGAGAGATGGAGGAAGAGCTAGTGAGAAATAGAGGGAGAGGTAGCGAGACATGGAGGTAGAGGAAGAGAGAGATGGAGCGAGAGGTAGAGAGAGCTGGATATAGTGGCAGAGAGAGATGGAGAAAGATGTAATGAGAGATGGAGGAAGATGTAGAGAGAGCTGGAGAAAGATTTACAAAGAGGTGGAGAGCAAGTTAGAGAATGATGGAGGAAGAGGAAGAGAGAGATGAGATGGAGAGAGAGGTATAGAGAGATTGAGGTAGAGTGATATGGAGAAAGAGGTAGAGAGACATGGAGGTAGAGGGGGAGAGAGATGGAGAAAGAGATAGAGGGAGATGGAGGGAGCGGTATAGAAAGGTGCAGGAAGAGGTACTGAGAGATGGAGGAAGAGGTAGAGAGAGCTGGAGAAAGAGGTATAGTGAGATGGAGAAGGAGCTATAAAGAGATGGAGATAGAGTTCGAGAGAGATGGAGGAAGAGGAAGAGAGAGATGGAGGGAGTGCTGTAGAGGGATGGAGGAATTGGTGGAGAGAGATGGAAAATGAGGTATAGGGAGATGGAGAAAGAGGCAGAGAGGAATGGAGACAGAGGAAGAGAGAGATGAGAGAGGTGTAGATTGAAATGTAGAAAGAGGTACAGAGAGATGGAGGAAGATTTGAAAGAGATGGAGAGAGGGATAGAGGGAGATGGAGACAGAGGTAGCGAAATATGGAGAAACTGGTAGAGAGAGATGGACAGAGAGGTAGAGAGAGATGGAGAAAGAGGTAGAGAGAGATGGATGAAGAGTTGTAGAGAGATGGAGAACGAGGTAGAGAGAGATGGAGGAAGAGCTAGTGAGAGATGGGGCGAGAGGTAGCGAAAGATGGAGGAAGAGGTAGTGGGAGATGGAGAAAGAGGTAGAGAGAGATGGATGAAGAGTTGTAGAGAGATGGAGAACGAGGTAGAGAGAGATGGAGGAAGAGGTACAGAGAGTTGGAGGAAGACCTAGAGAGTGATGGATCAAGAGGTAGAGAGAGATGGAGTGACAGGTAGAGAGGGAAGAGGGAAGATTTGGAATGAGATGGAGGGAGAGGCAGAGAGTGATAGATGAAGAATTAGGGAAAGAGGGGGGAAGTGTTAGAGAGTGATGGAGGAAGAGGTTGAGAGCAATGGAGGAAGAGGTATGAGAGAGAAGGAGGGACCACCAGAGATAGATGGAGACAGAGGTAGAGAGAGATGGAGAAAGAGGTAGAGAGAGAGAGAGATGAGAGGTAGAAAGAAATGGAGGAATATTTCGACAGATATGGAGAAAATGGTAGAGATAAATGGAGGGAGAGGTATAGAGAGATGGAAAAAGAGGTAGAGAGAGCTGGAGACAGAGGTAGAGAAAGATGGAAACAGAGGTAGAGAGAGATGGAGATAGAGGTAGATAGAGATGGAGACAGAGGTAGAGAGAGCTGCAGACAGAGGTAGAGAGAGATGGAGACAGATGTAGATAGAGATGGAGAAAGAGCTAGAGAGAGATGGAGATAGAGGTAGATAGAGATGGAGACAGAGGTAGAGAGAGATGGAGAAAGAGGTAGAGAGAGATGGTGGAAGGGCTGGAGAGAGATGGAGCGAGGGTTAGAGAGAGATGGAGACAGAGGTAGAGAGAGATGGAGACAGAGGTAGAGAGATGGAGGAAGAGCTAGAGAGAGTTGGAGACAGGGGTAGAGAGAAATGGAGTTAGAGGTAGAGAGAAATTCAGAAAGAGGAAGAAAGAAATGGAGACAGAGGTAGAGAGAGATATATAGACATAGAAACATACAGGATAGGAGCAGGAGTAGGCCTTTCGGCCCCTCGAGCCTGCTCTGCCATTCAATGAGATCGTGGCTGGTCATCCAAATTAAGTACCCTGTCCCTGCTTTCTCCCCATACCCGTTGATATCTTTAGCCTTAAGAAATATATGCAACTCCTTCTTGAATATATTTAATGAATTCGACTCTACTGCCTTCTGTGGTAGAGAATTCCACAGGTTAGCACTCTCTGGGTGAAGAAATTCCTCCTCATTTCTGTCATAAATGGCTTACCCCTTATCCTTAGACTATGAGCCCTGGTTCTGGTCACCCCGAGCATCGGGAACATCCTTCCTGCATCTGGTCTGTCCAGACTTGTCAGAATGTTATAAGTTTCAATGAGATCCCCTCTCATTCTTCTAAACTTCCGCGAGTATAAGCCCAATCGACCCAATCTCTCCTCATTCGTCATTCCTGCCATCCCAGCTATCAGCCTGGTGAATCTTCGCTGAACTCCTTCCATGGCAAGAAAATCCTTCCTCACATAAGGCGACCAAAACTGCACAATATACTGAAGATGTGGTCTCACTAAGGCCCTGTACAACTGCAGAAAGACATCCTGGTTGCTGTACTCAAACCATAACGCTACGAAGGCCAACATACCATTTGCCTTCTTAAGCGCCTGCTGCACCTGCATGCTTACCTTCAGCGACTGGTGCACAAGGACACCCAGGTCTCGTTGCACTTCCCCTTCTCACAATCTATTGCCATTCAGATAATAATCTGCCTTCCTGTTTTTGCCACCAAAGTGGATAACCTCGCATTTATCCACTTTATATTGCATCTGCCATGCTGTTACCCAATTACCCAACCTGTTCGAATCATACTGAAGTTTCTCGGCATCCTCCTCACAAGAAACACGCCCACACAGCTTTGTGTCGTCTGCAAATTTGGAGATTTACATCTATTTCCCTTTTGTAGATCATTAGTATATATTGGATAGATGGGGAGAGAGCTAGAGTGAGGTGGAGAGAGAGGTAGAGAGAGATGGAAGGGGAGGTATAGGGAGATTGAGGAAGCGGTAGAGAGAGGTGGAGGAAGAGTTGAGAGAGATGGAGAAAGATGTATAGAGAGCTATAGAAAGAGGTAAAGAGATGGAGACAGATATAGAGAGAGATGGAGACAGAAGTAGAGAGAGATGGAGATAGTGGAAGAGAGAGATGGTGACAGAGGTGGAGAGAGATGGAGAAATATGTAGAGAGAGATGGTGGAAGAGCTAGAGAGAGATGGAGAGAGGGTTAGAGAGAGATGGAGGCAGAGGTAGAGAGAGATGGAGAAAGAGGTATGGAGAAAGATGGAGACAGAGTTACGGAGAGGGTGAGACCGAGGTTGAGAGTGACGAACGAAGATCTAGAGAGAGTTGGAGAGAGAGGTAGAGAGAAATGGAGGGAGACGTAGATGGTGATCAGGGAAGAGGTAGAATGTGATGGAGGGAGAGGCAGAGAGAGATGGAGGTAGAGCTAGAGAGCGATGTAGGAAGATGTAGGGAGAGATGGAGAAATAGGTTGAGAGAGACGGATGGAGAAGTAGCGAGAGATGGAGGCAGAGGTAGAGAGAGATGGTGAAAGAGGTAGAGAAAGATGAAGGAAGAGCTATAGAGAAATGGACACAGAGGTAGAAAAAGATGGAGGAACAAGTAGAGAGAGAAGGAGGAAGTGGGAGAGAGAGATGGTGACAGAGATAGGGGGATATGTAAAAGGTACAGAAAAATTGATGAAGAGTTGGAGATAGAAGGAGACAGAGATAGAGAGACATGAAGGATTAGGTAGAGAGAGATGGAGGGACAGCAAGCGAAAGTTGGAGTGAGAGGTTCAGATAGATCGGGTGAGAGGTAGAGAGAGATGGAGGGACATGTAGAGATAGATGGAGCAAGAGGTAGAGAAAGATGGAAGAAGAGGTAGAGAGAGTTGCAGGGATAAGTAGAGAGAGATAGAATATGAGGTAGAGAGAGATGGAGGAAAAGGTAGAGAGAAATGGAGGAAGAGGTAGGGAGAGATATAGGGAGTGCAGAGTGAGATGGAGGGTGAGGGAGAGATTGATGGAAACAGATATAGAGGGACATGGAAAATGAGGTACAGAAAGATGGATGAAGGGGTAGAGATAGATGGAAACAGAGGCAGAGGGCCATGACAATTTGTGTCTCTGGGCACAGTGTGTGTCTCTCCCAGTGTGGAGTCGGACACTGTAACAATTCTCCCTTTGTACAGTGTGTATCTCTCCCAGTGTGGAGTCGGACTCTGTAACAAGTGACCCTGTGTACAGCGGGTGTCCCTCCCTGTGTGGTGTCGGACTCTGTAATATGTGGCCCTGTGCACAGCGTGTGCCTCTCCCAGTGTGGAGTCGGTCTCTGTAATATGTGGCCCTGTCTACAGGGTGTGTCTCTCCCAGTGTGGAGTCGGACTCTGTAACATGTTTCCCTGTGTATAGTGTATGTCTCTCCTAGTGCGGAGTCGGACTCTGTCACAAGAGTGCCTCTGTACAGTGTGTGTCTCTCCCATTGTGGAGTCGGACTCTGTAACATGTTTGCCTGTGTACAGGGTGTGTCTCTCCCAGTGTGGAGTTGGACTCTGTAACATGTTTCCCTATGTATAGTGTGTCTCTCCTAGTGTGGAGTCGGAATCTGTAACAAATATCCCTCTGTACAGGGTGTGTCTCTCCCAGTGTGGAGTCGGACTCTGTAACAAATGTCCCTGTGCACAGTGTGTGTCTCTCCCAGTGTGGTGTCGCACTCTGTAACAAGTGTCCCTGTGCACAGTGTGTGTCTCTCCCAGTTAGGAGTCGGACTCTGTAACAAGCGTCCCTCTGTACAGGGTGTGTCTCTCCCAGTGTGGAGTCGGACTCTGTAACAAGTGTCCCTGTGCACAGTGTGTGTCTCTCCCAGTGTGGTGTCGCACTCTGTAACAAGTGTCCCTGTGCACAGAGTGTGTCTCTCCCAGTTAGGAGTCGGACTCTGTAACAAGCGTCCCTCTGTACAGGGTGTGTCTCTCCCAGTGTGGAGTCTGACTCTGTAACAAGTGTCCCTCTGTACAGGGTGTGTCTCGCCCAGTGTGGAATCGGACTTTGTAACAATTGTCCCTGTGTACAGTGTGTGTTCCTCCCAGTGTGGAGTCGGAACCTGTAATATTGTCCCTGTGGACAGTGTGTGTCTCATCCAGTGTGGAGTCGGACTCTGTAACAAGTGTCCCTGTGTACAGTGTGTGTCTCTTCCAGTGTGGAGTCGGAATCTGTAATAAGTGTCCCTGTGCACAGCGCCTGTCTCTCCCAGTGTGGAGTCGGACACTTAAATATGTGTCCCTGTGTACAATGTGTGTCTCTCCCAGTGTGGAGTCAGACACTGTAATATGTGTCCCTGTGTACAGCGTGTGTCTCTCCCAGAGTGCAGTCAGACTCTGTAAGATGTGTCCCTGTGTACAGCCTGTGTCTCTCCCAGTGTGGAGTCGGACAATGTAATATATGTCCCTGTGTACAGCGTGTGCCTCTCCCAGATTGGAGTCGGACTCTGTAATATGTGTCCCTCTTTACAGCGTCTGTCTCTCCCAATGTGGATTTGGACACTGTAATATGTGTCCCTATGTGCAGCGTGTGTCCCAGTGAGGCGTCGGACTCTGTAATATGTGTCCCTGTGTACAGGGTGTGTCTCCCCCAGTGTGCAGTCGGACACTGGAATATGTGTCCCTCTGTGCAGCGTGTGTCTCTCCCAGTGTGGAGTCGGAAACAAATATGTGTCCCTCTGTGCAGCACATGTCTGTCCCAGTGAGGAGTCGGACACTGTGATATGTGTCCCTGTGTGCAGCGTGTGTCACTCCCAGTGTGGAGTCGGACACTGTAATATGTGTCACTGTGTACAGGGTGTGTCTACCCCAGTGTGGAGTCGGACACTGTAATATGTGTCTCTGTGTACAGCGTGTGTCTCTCCCAGTGTGGAGTCGGACACTGTAATATGTGCCCCTCTGTGCAGCACATGTCTGTCCCAGTGGGGAGTGGGATTCTGAAAGACGTGGCCCTGTGCTGTGTTAATAAAATCTGACAGCTTGTTTAATCTCGGGCTTGGTCTCTTTCTTGTTTAAAAGCTGATATTACTGCTTTAAGATGTTGAACAAATTTTCCTCTGATCGGCCTCCTAGGCCCGGGTGATGCGTTTATTGTACCAGGTTTCAAAATAATGGCCGAGTACCTGAAACAAATCTAAATCGGGTCCCAATACAAGGCACATTACAGAATGGGGGCGCAGTATCTGAAAAAAAATGGCTTGACAGTATCTGTAACAAAATGACGTCCCACTAACTGCCTCAAAACTAAATGACAGCCCAGCAACTTAATTGAAATGGCAACCCAATATTACACGAAACAAAATGGTGTCACAGTAGATTAAGGAAAATAATGGCACAGTATCTTAAACAAAATAACGGCCCAGTAAGATAAGCAAAATAATGGACCCGTATGTTAATCAACCGGCGCTCCACGAAGTGACGTAAACCAAAATGGCGACCCAGCCTCTGATATAAAATGGCCGCACTGTCTCGTCCAGCCATCAGAATGCCCGGAAACACAAGCATTACTGTGAAACTATCGCGAAGGATTTAAATGAGCTCACGTTAAGGAGTTAAATGACCTCTCGGCCCCGTTGTCAACTGCCATTTACCGTGTGTGTGTAACAATGCAGACCATGCTGCTTTAAACCTGTTTCAATCACCATAGACGTGACTCCAGGATGGTCCGTTGCCTCCCTGGTCAAGGATGTCACTGAGTTGCTGCAGGAAACTCTGAGTGGGGAGCGTGAACAGCCAGAGGCCATGGTCCATATCGGTACCAATGACATAGGCAGAAAGAGGGAAGAGTTCCTGCAGACAGAATTTCGGGAGCTATGAAATAAATTATAAAGCAAGACATCAAAGGTAGTAATCTCCGGATTACTCCCGGTGCTACGGGCTAGAGAGTACAGGAATAGGAGGATACAATAGATAAATGCGTGGCTGGAGAGATGATGCAGGAGATAGGGCTGAAGATTGCTGAGGCATTGGGGTCGTTTCTGGGGAAGGTGGGACCTGTAGAAGCTGAACGGATTACACCTCAACAGAGCTGGGACCAATATTGTCGGGGGAGGATTGTTGCTGCTTTGGAAAGGTTTTAAACTAAATTGGCATGGGACTGGGTACCATCAAAAAGGAGTAGAAAAGAGGAATAAGATGCATACAAGAGTGAGTGTGTTAGATAGTACTAGAGAAGATTGTATTAGGGGCGGGAATAGTACCATATTAGATAGGAGCTGACTAAGAAAGAATATCAAAAATTCAAAAATGGGTTTAGAATGCATGTACGTGAACGCACAAAGTGTGTTGAATAAAGTTGGTGAGCTACAAGCAGAATTAGCCATGTGGCAATGTGATGTTCTGGCAATAACGGAAACGTGGCTTAAAAACGGTGTGGACTGGGCACTTATTATTCAAGGGTACAAGGTGTTCAGAAAAGATAGGGAAGGAAAAAAGGGAGGTGGGGTGGCAGTGCTGATTAAGGAAGACATTGTAGTGTTGTAAAGGGCGGATGTTCTTGAGGGGACAAGGTCATAATCCATTTCTTTGGAGTTGAGGAGAAAAAGCTTTATGATCATGCTATTGTGGGTATTCTATAGGCCTCCAAATAGTGAGTGGGAGGTAGAGAAGCAAATCTACAGGTAAATTGAAGAAATATGCAAGAGCTATAGAGTGGTGATATTGGGGGACTTTAATTACACAAATATCGATTGGGTTAATGCTATGGTAAAGGGAAAGCACTGGGAGGAATTTCTGAAATGTGTTCAGGAGAATTCACTTGACTAATATGTTCTTGGCCCAACTAAGAAGCAGTCATTGCTGGATCTGGTTCTGGCGAATGAGGTGGTCCAGGTCGACCAAGTGTCTGTGGGAGAACACTTGAGTAAGTGTGATGCTCGTATCATAAGATTTAGATGAGCAATGGAGAGGAGCAAGAAAAAATCTAGAGTGGAACTTCTAAACTGGAATAGGGCTAACTTCAATGGGATGCGAAAGGATCTAGCCAGGGTAAAATGGAGCCAAAGGCTGATAGAAAAACTTTTACGGAACAATGAGTGATCTTAAAGGAGCAGATGTTCCAAGTACAGGCTAGGTGCATGCCAACAAGAGGGGAGAGTAAGGGAACCAAAGCAAGGGCTCCTTGGATGAGGAGGGAGATAGAGAAGATGATGAAACAAAAAAAGAGGGTGTATGAGGCATGTCAGGTGAGTTCTTAAATGGAGAACCAGACCAAGTACAATCTGTTGAAAGGGGATGTGAAGATGAAAATAAGATTGACAAAGGGAAAATGTGAGAGTAGATTGGCGGTTAACAACAAAGGGAACCCAAAAATCTTCTCCAGCATGTAAAGAGTAAGCAGGTAGTAAGAGGCGGTGATGGGCCTAATAGAGACAAAGAAGGTGATATTTGCTTAGATGCACAGGGCAAGACTAGAATTCTCAATGACTACTTTGTATCGGTGTTTACTAAGGAGGTGGATGCTGACAAATTATCGGTAGAAGTGGAAACGCTAACTGGAATGGAAAGGGTGAAAATTGATAGCCAGGGCTTACTAAAAAGATTGGTTATGCTCAGAGTGGACAAGTTGCCTGGTCTAGTTGGCTTGCATCCCCGCTTGCTAAGGGAATTGGAGGGAGGAGATAGCGGAAGGGCTTGGCATAATTTTCCAATCTTCCCTAGATGACGGGGTAGGGGGTGGGGGCGGTGTTCCTGAGGTTTGGAAAGTGGCAAATGTGACACCATTATTCAAGAAGGGGTGTAAGGAAAATTCTACTAACAACAGGCCTGTCATTTTAACATCAGTGGTGGGAAAAGTTATAGAAGCAATAATCAAGGAAAAAATTAACGGGCACTTGGTGAGATTTGAGCTAATTAAGTAAAGCCAACAGGGATTTGTAAAAGGGAGATAGTGTTTGATTAATCTAATTGATTATTCTGATGAAGAAACAGAGAGGATGGAGGAAGGAAATGCAATGGATGTTTCTATATGGATTTTCGGAAGGCGTTTGCCGAAGTACCAGATAGAAGGTTGTGTAACAAAATTGAGGCTCATGGAATAGGTGGGTCAGTAGCAGCTTGGATAAGGAATTGGCTTAAGGACGGAAATCAGCGACTTATGGTAAATGGCTGTTTTTCAGACTGGAGGATGGTAGACATTGGCGTTCCTCAACGATCAGTGCTGGAGCCATTGCTTTAATTGATATATATAAATGACCTGGAAATTGGAATACAGAGTACAATTTCTATATTTGCCGATGACACCAAACTTGGATGCAGGCAAACAATGATGATATGAATCGACTGTAACAGGACATATAAAGACAAGCAGAATGGGCAGACAAGTAGCAAATGGAAATGAATACAGAGAAGTGTGAGGGGATGAATTTGGGCAGATGTAACATGGAGAGGCAATATACACATAATGGCACAGTTTTAAAGAGTGTGCAGGAATAGAGAGACCTGGGAGTTAATGTGCATAGGTCCCTAAAGGTGGCAGGACATATTGCGACATTGGTTAACAAAGCATATGGGATCCTGAGCTTCATACATAGAGGTATTGCGTACAAAAGTAGTGAAGTTCTGCTGAATCTTTATAAAGCGCTGGTTAGGCCACGACTGGAGTATTGCATCCAGTTCTGGTCACCACACTTGAGGAAGGATGTGAAGGGCCTTGAGAGGGTGCAGCGGAGATTTACCAGAATGATTCCGGGGAGGGGAGATCTTAGCTACAAGGAAAGGTTGGAGAAGCTGGATTAGTTTTCATTAGAGCAAAGCAGGTTGGGGGGTGATTTGATAGCGGTGTACAAGATTATGAGGGGTAGGATAGAATGGACGGGGAAAGTCTGTTCCCACTAGTTAATGTCACAAGCATGAGGGGACAACGTTTTAAGGTTTTGGGCAAGAGATACAGGGGGGGTTGGAGGAATAAGTTTTTTAGTAGCGAGTGATGTTGACCTGGAATTCGCTGCCGACGGACGTGGTGGAAGCGGAGACACTCAATGTTTTCAACGGGAGTCAGGATAGGCTCTTCAGGGAAATAAAATTGAAGGGCTACGGGGATAGATCAGGGGAATGGAACTGACTGGATAGCTCTACAGAGAGCCGGAACGGACTCTATGGCCCGAATGGCCTCCTTCTGTGCCGTTATGACTGTATGACTCTGACAAGGGGCTGGGAACGGTGGTGGGGTCTGGAGCCAATTGGACCTCGTGGAACCAGACCCCACCCCTAAACCTCTCTCCCTCCCTCAAAGTTATTATGGGTCTAAAATTGTGGTTGCCAGTTTAACTCCGAAAAGAATAGGCACCTACCTGATGGCAGCCCTCCTGCTTAATGTTGTGCTCTGACGATGCGAGTAGGAGAGTAGCACAATGGCCCACGGATCCCATGGACAGAGCCTGTGCGGAGGCGTACCTGGGATCACCTGGGCCTGGTCCTCCAATCGGAACACTGATTTTCTTTCATTCATTTAAATTACTACAATACTGCGCACTGTGCAGTAAGTTATCAAATATAAACTGTCATAAATCGAAACTTCTACAAGGAAGTACTACTGAACGGCCTGCTGAGGGCACCGCCCGTGGTGTATGAATACTCGGGCGTGGGCCCAGTTTGGCCAGAGACAGTCTGGAAACAGGAAGCTAGTGGCTATTAACGAGACCTCCATGTTTTGTTACAAGTCGATTAAGCCTTGCTTTATGTAGTACCAAGTGCGTAGTGAGTCGTTATTACGTTAATTTAATCGACTTGTTATCGTCTCCACGCCTTGGGTGATTTGAAAGAACCAGATGCAACTCGAACCGCAGAAAGGAACCTGGGGAAGAAACTGATCCATCATGGAAAAACTCCTTAGACCCGCTCGTCTTGACCTGGACATGAATGCACCTGCGGCAGCGAAGGTATGGAAGCATTGGTTTCGTACCCTTAGCAACTTTCTTGAAGAATGTTGGTCGGCTGCCTCTAATAAGTTATGAAGGCTAATTAACTATGTAACCCCTCATGTGTATGATTATGTTGAGGACTGTATAGACTACGAAACTTCTATCGAAATTTTACAGCAGCTATTTGTCAAGTCCCCGAATTAAATCTTTGCTCGACACCTACTGGCCACAACTCAGCAGCTGCCTGAGGAATCACTCCATGAATTCCTCCAGAAATTTCGCAGTCTCAGCAAAGATTGTAACCTTAAAGTGGTTACAGCTGACCTAATCCGTGATTCCTTTATCAATGGGATTGCGTCCCCTTTTATACGTCAGCGCCTGCTGTTAAATAAAACACTCAATTTACGGGCTGCTTATGACCTGGCATGTTCCCTGGACTTGGCCAAGATGAATGCAGACACTTATCTCCCACCACGTGCACGGGCAGCGGCTATCACCCTTAATACGTCTTCTGATAGGTCTCGGGTGGATGCCCCCACTGATGATGACTCTACTCTAATGGACGACGACCCTACCCTAGAGGCTTTGCTGATGATGAACCCGCCTTCGCAGCATCCTGGCAATCAGGAGAAAGCTTTTCTTTTGTGGAGGTACGTTCCATTGCAGAAAAGTTTTCCCAACTCGTAATGCGTCCTGCAATCATTGCAGCAAAAAGAACACTTTTCCAAGGAATGCCAGTCAAGGCCCTCTGCTAACAAGAAAGACCGCTCCTCTAAAGTATACTGGTCGAGAGCTCCTGTTAGCTTCACAGCTGTTAGCTATGGAGCTGCTCCTCCCCCAAGAACCACTGCTAAGGCTACAGCTGCTGAAGGAAAAATTATCCCTCCTCCCATCACAGTTGCTTTTCCCCAAAGATTGTCCCATGCAGCTACGAAGGTTTCAGTAAATGGGCACACTCTATGTGCGCTAATCGACTCCTGCAGCTCTGACAGCGTCATTAGTAAGCGGGCTTTCAGGAGGTTAAAACTGCGCATTAATCCCGCGGACAGGGAGTTTGCAATGGCTCTGATGACTCTGACCACCAATTCTTCTGGCTTCTGTCTTGTCAATCTCATCTTCAATGGTCACACGTGTCCATCCACCTGGCTCGGAGTACTCAAAAACTGATGTCACGATGTGCTTCTGGGACAGGACTTCCAGAAGCAGCACAAAAGAGTCACTTTAGAGTTTGGAGGGTCAAAGCCGGAGCTTACCATTTCTAAGGTACCGTTTTTTGCACTCTCGGTGGCCTTACTCAGTGAGCCCTCCCTGTTTGCCAATCTCTCCCCCCACTGTAAACTCATAGCCATGAAATCGCGGCGCTTTAGCCAAGACAACCGAGCATTTATCGATGCAGAAACCTCTCGCCTTTCAGCTGACGGTATTATCGAGCCATGTTCATCCTTTGGCGGGCTCAAGTCGTCATTGTGAAAAACCCTTTAAAACAACATAAGAAACGTCTTTGTATTGGTTATTCACAGATTATTAATCAATATACCGATCTGGATGCCTACCCGTTACCACGCATATATGATATGGTCAACAACCTTGCCAAATACAACGTATTTTCAACCTTCGATTTAAAGAGCGCATACCATCAGGTACCGCTGAAAGACTCTGACAAAAAGAATACGGCCTTTGAGGCCAATGGTCAGCTTTATCAGTTTAGTCACCTTCCATTCGGGGTCACCAATGGGGTGGCCATCTTCCAACGGGCAATGGATGGCCAAGTCCGGCAAGAGAACTTGACAGATACCTTTCCGTATTTAGACAATATCACTACTGCCGGCCAAGATCAAAAGGAGCATGGCGCCAATCTTCGGAGATTTGTTGACGTTCTCCGTCGTCATCACGTAACGTTAAACGAATCGAAATCGGTGAAGTCGTTGCCATCAGTGAACATTCTCGGCTACTGGGTGGGCAACGGTGTTATTAAACCGGACCCAGAGTGACTTCATCCACTTCAGGAGCTTCCTCCCCCTACGAATCTCAGCACTCTTCGTCGGGCACTTGGCATGTTTGCTTATTATGCAAAGTGGATAGCTCACTTCTCTGATAAAATACAGCCCCTGCTTCATGCAAAGTCTTTTCCATTAGAAGCAACGGCTATTTCTGCCTTCAACCTCCTCAAACAACAGCTGGAGAAAGCCACGCCTCACTCCATTGACGAAAACCTTCCTTTTGTGGTCGAATGCGATGCATCGGAGGTGGCGATCTTGGCTACCTTGAATCAAGGTGGTCGGCCCATGGCATTCCTATCCAGAGCCTTACAGGGTAGCGAGCTCCATTGCCCTGCCCCCCCGTCGAGACAGAGCCTACAGCCATCATGGAGGCTGTATGCCAATGGAGCCATTTTCTTGCGCGGCGTCATTTCACGCTCATAACTGACCAGCGCTCCGTGGCCTTCATGTTGGATAATGGGAAGTACTTAAAATCAAAAATAATAAAATTCAACTCTGGAGGATGGAGCTGGCTGCCTTTGGATATACTATCCGTTACCGACCCGGCAAACAGAATGTTGCCCCAGATAACTTCACACGGGCTTTTTGCTCTTCAATATCAACGTCAACTCTGGCGGATCTGCATATGGACTTATGCTATCTTGGCATTACCCGTATGTTGCAATTTGTGTGCTCCAAAAATATACCATTGTCAACAGAAGACGTAAAGAATACATGCTCCTCCTGTAGGATTTGTGCAGAATTGAAACCACAATTCTTCTGCCCATCAGATGATTTGCTCATACATGCAATGCAGCCTATGCAAAGGCTCAGCATAGATTTTAAAGGGCCATTGCCTTCGTCGATGCGGAATACCTACCTACTTACGATGGTAGACGAGCATTCACACTTTCCCTTTGCCTTCCCTGTCCTAATTTGCTTACATCTACAGTAATTAAACACCTCGATCAGGTCTTTTCCCTTTGTGGGAGGGCCAATTTTATCCAAACCGATCGTGGTCCATCCTTTATGTCGAGTGAACTTAAAAGTTATCTCTCCCAACGGGGAGTCACCTCGAGTAAGACGACACCTTATCACCCAGTCGACAATGGACAGGTTGAACGATACAATGCCTTCATCTGGAACGCTGTCCATCTGGCACTGAGCTCATGCAACCTACCAGACCAGCAGTGGGAAACTCTGCTCCCCCACGTGTTACACTCTATCAGGTCTCTTCTCTCCACATCCACGAATGTCACCCCTCATGAGCGATTCTTCAACTTCCGGCGTCACTCTACGCATGGGACATCTCTACCATCATGGTTGGTGGCTCCAGGACCTATGCTACTCCGGAAGTTTGTCCGGTCGGCCAAGAACGACCCTCTCGTTGACGAGGTGGAGTTAACGGAGGTAAACCCCACGTATGCGCACGTGCAATACCCCGATGGCCGGGAGTCCATTGTCTCGCTCAGAGATCTGGCCCCCTGCCCAACCGGTCACACAGGCCCGTATGATGTAAGGTCCCATGACGATGATGCCAACACTCCACACCCCTATGAAGATGACACGCTACCTGGGACCTCGAGGGATCTGCCGGCAGTACTACCAGATCAACTCAGGGAGCCGAACGCTCACCATAGGATGGCCACCCGAAATCAGGACGCCAAACAATCTCCAGCTACGACTCAGGATGAGGCCAGCTCCGCACCTGTGAGGACCCGCACCCAGAGTCATGATATTCCCAGGCCTCCACAGGATGATCAAGACAACGTGGACTCTACCGACTTACCAGTATGGGCCAAGCGACCCAGGGACCAGGACACTGTCTGTGGAGATGTGCCCTCCGGTCACAAGCAGAAAGCTAAATGACTACGGCTATTTATGGTCTGCCCAGTCCATTAAAGGAAGACTGGACTTCCAAACCTTTTAGGGAGGAAGAATTTCATAAATTGAAACTTCCACAAGGAAGTACTACTGAACGGCTAGCTGAGGGCGCCGCCTGAGGAGTATAAATACGAGGGCGTGGGCCCAGCTTGGCCAGAGACAGTCTAGAAACAGGAAGCTAGTGGCTACTAACTAGACCTCTATGTTTTGTTACAAGTCGATTGAAGCCTTGCTTTATGTACAACCAAGTGCGTAGTGAGTCTTTATTAATTCACAGGGTACTGATTTTGGATGATCAGCCATGATTGCATTGAATGGCAGAGTAGGCTCGAGGGGCCGAATGGCCTACTCCTGCTCCATTCTTCTATGCTTCTATGTTTCCATGTTTATCGTTTTGCCTTCTGATCGTTATTTTCTATGCAATAGGTCATTGCAATTGCACCTCACTTTGCATTGTAGCAGTCATTTGCAATGCAATTGCACATTGCAATTGAATATCACTGCAACATAATCGCCATTTGCAATGCAATATAACATTGCAGTGGAATACCACTTTATATTAGTAATTTGCATTGCAATAGCACATTTCAATGGAATATCACTCTGCAATATAATTCATTTGCAAGGCAATAGTACATTGCAATGGAATATCAATTTGCAATATAATTGACATGTGCAATGCAATAGAACATTGCAATGGAGTATCACTTTGCAATACATTCGACATTTGCAATGCAATAGAAATTAGCAATGGAATATCGCTTTGTAATATGATCGTCATTTGCAATGCAATAGAACATTGTAATGGATTGTCACTGCAATATAACTGGCATTTGCAATGCAATAAACATTGCAATGGAATATCACTTTGCAATATAAAAGCCATTTGCAATGCAATGAAACATTGCAATGGAATATAACTTTGCATTATAATAGCAATTTGCAATCTAATAGAAAATTACAAAGGAATATCGCTGTGGAGAGGGCTTCAAACTAACTAGTGGGGAGGGGAGGTTCCTAGAGAGCAAATAATAAAAATGACAACAGAGAAGGTCGTAGACTTAGGTAGCAGTGGGGAAATTAAAAACCAGAGCGTGTCAGGAAGGGGCAGAAGGTATGGAGTAAAAGGTAAAGTAATAAATAGGGGAAAAGCAGGAACTAAGTGTCACAAAACATATTTGAAAGTTCTCTATCTGAATGCACGTATCATTCGTAACAAAATAGATGACTTAATGCACAAATAACTGCATATGTGTATGATCTTGTGGCCATTACAGAAACATGGCTGCAGGGTGACAATGCCTGGGAATTAAACATACCAGGTTATTTAATGATCAGGGAGGACAGGCAGGAAAGAAGGGGAGGTGGGGTGGCTATGGTAATAAAGGAAGGAATCACTGTAATACAGAGAAATGATATTGGGTCAAAAGATCAGGGTAATGAAACAGCTTGGGTGGAGATAAGGAATAATAAGAGGAAAAAAAACACCAGTGGGCGTAGTCTATAGGCCTCCGAACAGTTCCAACTCAGTTGGACAGAGTATCAATCAGGAAATAGTTGAGGCTTGTAATAAGGGAACATCTATAATTATGGGGGACTTTAACTGTCATATTAATTGGAAAAATCAAATTGGGCAGGGCTGCCTTGAGGATGAGTTCATTGAGTGTATTAGGGATTGGTTTCTTGAGCAGTATGTAACTGAACCGACCAGGGTGCAAGCAACCTTAGATCTGGTCCTATGTAACGAGACAGGATTAATTAAAAATGTCCTAGTAAAGGATCCCCTTGGAATGACTGACCATAACATGGTTGAATTCCATATTCAATAAAAGGGTGAGAAGGTTGGATCTCAAACAAGCGTGCTAAGCTTGAATAAAGGAGACTATGAAGGTATGAGAGCGGAATTGAGTAGAGTGGATTGGGAAAATAGGATAAAGGGTAAGATGATACATGATAAGTGGTGTACATTTAAGGATTCATTTAACAACTTCCAAAAAATATGTATTCCACTGAGAAGATAAGGGTGTAAAAGAAAAGACAGCCATCCGTGGCTAAGTAAAGAAATTAAGGATAGTATTCGACGAAAAACAAGGGCATATAAGGTAGCCAAATCTAGTGGGAGGATAGAGGATTGGGAAAACTTTAAAAGACAGCAAAAGACAACAAAAAGATTGATTAAGAAAGAAAGATAGATTATGAAAGTAAATTAGCAAAAAACAGATATTAACAGTATTTATATTTATATAAAAAGAAAAAGGGTGGCTAAAGTAAATGTTGGTCCCTTAGAGGATTAGACCGGGACATTAATGGTGGGAAATATGGAGATGGCAAAAATACTGAATGAATGTTTTGTATCAGTCTTTACAGTAGAGGACACTAAGAATATCCCAACACTCTACAAACAGGGGGCTATAGAGGGGGAGGAGCTAAACACGATCAAAATTACTAAGGAAGTGGTACTCGGTAAAATAATGGGACTCAAGGCGGATAAATCACCTGGACCTGATGGCTTACATCCTAGGGTCTTGAGGGAAGTGGCGGTACGGATTGTTGATGCATTGATAATAATTTTCCAAAACTTCCTGGACTCAGCAAAGGTCCCGGCAGACTGGAAAACTGTTAATGTAACACCCTTATTTAAAAAGGGCTGTAGACAGAAGGCTGGAAACTATAGACCGGTTAGCCTAACATCTGTGGTAGGTAACATTTTGGAGTCCATTATTAAGGAGACAGTAACAGGACATTTGGATAATCACAATTTAATAGGACAAAGTCAGCATGTTTTTATGAAGGGGAAGTCAGGTTTGACAAATTTGCTGCAGTTCTTTGAGGAAGTAACATATAGGATGGATAAACGGGAGCCAGTGGACATAGTGTATTTAGACTTCCAAAAGGCATTTGACAAGGTGCCACACAAAAGATTATTGCTTAAGATAAAAAAAACACAGGATTGGGAGTAATATCCTGGCATGGATAGAGGATTGGCTAACTAACAGAAGGCAGAGAGTTGGGATAAATGGTTCATTCTCAGACTGGCAATCAGTAACTGGTGGTGTTCTGCAGGGGTCAGTGCTGGGTCCCCAACTCTTTACAATCTATATTAACGATTTGGAGGAGGGACCGAGTGCAACATATCAAAGTTTGCAGATGATACTAAGATGGGAGGAAAAGTAATGAGTGAGGAGGACATAAAAACCTGCAAGGGGACATAGACAGGATAAGTAAGTGGGCAGAGATTTGGCAGATGGAATAAAATACTGGAAAGTGTGAGCTTATGCACTTTGGCAGGAAAAATCATAGAGCAAGTTATTACCTTAATGGCAAGAAACTGGAAAGTACTGAAGTACAAAGAGATCTGGGGGTCCTGGTGCACGAAACTCAAAAGGTTAGTATTCAGGTGCAGCA
The DNA here is from genome assembly GCF_052327205.1 of Somniosus microcephalus. Classification (NCBI taxonomy): domain Eukaryota; kingdom Metazoa; phylum Chordata; class Chondrichthyes; order Squaliformes; family Somniosidae; genus Somniosus; species Somniosus microcephalus. The sequence continues at coordinate 27,745,271 of NW_028225186.1, read as the reverse complement.
AATGATTAAGAAGGTCAATGGAATGTTGGCTTTCATTGCTAGGGTGATAGAATATAAAAATAGGGAGGTATTGCTTCAGTTGTACAAGGTATTGGTGAGAGCACACCTGGAATACTGCATACAGTTTTGGTGTCCATACTTAAGAAAAGATATACCTGCTATCGAGTCAGTACAAAGAAATTTCACTCGGTTAATCCCGGGGATGAGGGGATGGACATATGAGCAGAGGTTGAGTAGATTGAGACTCTACTAATTGGAGTTCAGAAGAATGAGAGGCGATCTTATTGAAACACATAAGATTTTGAAGTGGTTGGATCGGATGGATGCGGGGAGGATGTTCCTGATGATGGGTGAAAATAGAACTAGGGGGCATAGTCTTAGAATAAGGGGTTGCTCTTTCAATACTGAGACGAGGAGGAACTACTTCACTCAGAGGGTGGTAGGTCCATGGAATATACTGCCCCAAAAATCTGTAGAAGCTACATCATTACATAAATTTAAAACAGAAATAGACAGTTTCCTAGAAGCAAAGGGAATTAAGGGTTACGGGGAGCGAGCAGCAATTTGGACATGAGTCTAGGTTCGGATCAGTCATGGCCCTGTGGGTAGCGGAGTGGGCCCAGGGGCCATGTAGCCTGATCCTGCTCCTATTTCATGTGTCTAATTCTGTTAGATTCAGGAGATGGTTCTGTGATAGTAGATTGGCAGTTAGAATCAGATCAGCCATGATCTTATTGAATGGCAGAGTAGGCTCGAGGGGCCGATTGGCCTACTCCTGCTCCTATTTCTTATGTTCTTATGTTCTTAGGCTTTGCCTTCTGATCGTCATTGCAATGTTATGGGACTTTGCAATTGAACCTCATTTTGTATTGTAGCAGTCATTTGCAATGCAATTGCACATTACAATGGAATATCACTTTGCAATATAATAGTAATTTGCAATGCAATAGCTCATTGCAATGGAATATCACTTTGCAATATGATCGTCATTTGCAATGCAATAGCACATTGCAACGTAATATCACTTTGCAATATAACTGACATTTGCAATGCAATATAATATTTCAGTGGTGTATCACTTTGCAATATAACCGTAATTTGCAATGCAATATAAATTTGTAATGAAATATCACTTTGCAATAAAATAGTCATGGCAATGCAATGGAACATTGCAACGGAATATTACTTTGTAATATAATAGCAATTGCAATGCAATGGAAAATTGCACTGGAATATCAGTTTGCATTCTAATCATCATTTGCAATGCATTAGAATATTGAAATGGAATATCGTTTTTAATAATATCATGATTTGCAATGCAATAGAATATTGCAATGGAATATCACTTTGGGATATGATCGTCATTTGCAATGCAGTATAACATTGCAAAGGATTATCACTTTGCAATATAATCGTCATTTGCAATGGAATAGCACTTTGCAATGTAATAACAGTTTGCAATATTATAGGGATTTGCAATGAAACATGACATTGTAATGAACTATTAACTTGCAATGTAACAGACATTTGCTAAACAATATCACATTGCAATATAATATCACTTTGCAATATGATCATCATTTGCAATGCCGTAGAATATTGCAATGGAATAGCGTGTTGCAAAATAATAGTAATTTGCAATGCAATAGCACATTGCAATTGAGTATCACTTTACAATATAATTGTCATTTGAAATGCAATAGAACATTGCAATGTAAGTTTAGCTTGCAATATTATATTAATTTGCAATGCAATAGGACATTGCAATGGAATATCACTTTGCAACATCGTAGACATTTGCAATGCAACAGAACATTGTAATTGATTATCACTGCAATATAATTGTCCTTTGCACTGCATTTGACATTGCAATGGAATATCACTTTGCAATATAATGATCATTTGCAATGGAATCAAATATAGCAATGTAATATAACTTTGAAATGGAATACTCATTGCAATGCAATGGTCATTGCAATGGAATATCAGTTTGCAATATAATAGTAACTTGCAATGTAATGGAAAATTACAATTCAAGATCGATTTGACTTCTGATCATCGTTTGCAAAGCAGTAGAATATTGCAATGGAATATCACTTTGCAATATAATCGTCATTTGCACTGCAATAGCAAATTGAAATGGAATATCACTTTGCAATATAATAGTCATTTGCAAAGCAATATGACATTGCAATGGACTAGTAACTTGCAATATAATAGTCATTTGCAAAGCAATATCACATGGCAATATAATATCACTTTGCAATATGATTGTCATTTTCAATGCAGTAGAACATTGCAACAGATTAGCGTGTTGTAAAATAATAGTAATTTCCAATGCAATAGCACATTGCAATGGAGTATCACTTTACAATATAATTGTCATTTGAAATGCAACAGAACATTGCAATGGAAATATAACTTGCAATATTATATTAATTTGCAATGCAATAGGAAGTTGCAGTGGAATATCCTTTTGCAACATTGTATTCATTTCCAAGAAACCAAATATTGTAATTGATTATCACTGCAATATACTTGTCATTTGCACTGCAATAGAACATTGCAATGGAATATCACTTTGCAATATAATCATCATTTGAAATTCAATCAATCATTGCAATGAAATTTAACTTTGCAATATCATAGTCATTGCAATGAAATGGTACATTGCAATGGAATATCAGTTTGCAATATAATAGTCATTTGCAATGTAACAGAAAATTAAAATGTAACATCTCTTTGACTTCTGATTGTCATTTGCAATGCAATAGGATTTTGCATTTGAACCTCACATGGCATTTTAGCAGTCATTTGCAATGCAATTGCACATTGCAATTGAATATCACTGCAACATAATCGCCATTTGCAATGCAATATAACATTGCAGTGGAATACCACTTTGCAGTATAATAGTAATTTGCAATGCAATAGCAGATTTCAATGGAATATCACTCTGCAAGATAATTCATTTGCAAGGCAAAAGTACATTGCAACGGAATATCAGTTTTCTGCCATCGTAGCGCGTTCCTATGCAGAGCTAGACAGATAGCTAACAACTTGATATCTTCCCATAAAAATCACAAGGCTTGACTTTTCTTGTAAACTTTACTGAAAGATTCTTAACGTGAAACTGAAATACAATACAGAAATGGAAGCACACATTAGTACACATGCACATAACTGATATGCAGACACAAATTTAGGTAAGCGTGAGCAACACAGTACATTTGGCATGTAACTTAGCAAAACACGTGGAAACACAGCTTACTCTGAATAGGCATTTAGCAAACTGAAAGGCATTCTCTTACATTCACTTTAATTTAGCCCTGTACGTAGTGCATCAAAATACAGCTACAGTTTAGCCAGCTAGACGCAGAGAGCGAGCACTTCACGACTGGCTGTGCAGGTTTGCTTACAGAGAAAGGTAACAAATTAAACATTTTCTGCAAAATATAGTGTACACTAATCATCTATAACATTCTCAAGTCCTTACAGACAAATAGTGTCCAAGGCTGGAGCGTAACAAGACAATAACTGCCAGACCATGTGTCGAGTTGCAGGTCCTGTGCTATACAGTAGTTCACTTTACCGCACTTTACTGCACTTTACTGCGCTTTATTGCACTTGCTAGGTACCATATATCCACTAGGTGGCGGCACACAATGGAAATCGACCCAAATTACTCAATCCCCTGAATTAGCTTGAAAACTAACATAAATTCCTAATGGAAGGCAGCACACTCCCCGCTTGGTACTATTCCATTGTACCACTACAGATAGAAAATAAAATCTAAATAAAACGTCCTTTGTCTGCAAACATACTCAGAATCCTTTCTCTAGGTTTCTTCAGAAAGGAGAACTATGATCTCTGAGACTGGCCTCAGAAACACTTTTACAGTACCCTCCTTGACAATCTTCACCTCCACCTTGTGGACCCTCTTATCCCTGCTCAGCAGAGTTTTGACAACCAGTCCCACTGGCCATTCATGTGTTTGTGCTTGGCTGTCTTTCAGCAGGACAACATCTCCCACTTTGAAATTTGGCTTGTCTTGTGTCCATCTCCTATGGCTCTGTAGGGTGGACAAGTACTCTCATCTCCATCTCTTCCAAAAAGTGTCTGCAAGACACTGGTCTTGCTTCCACTGCTTCCCGTGCAGCTCAGCCATGCCGAAGTTTCCAGAGGAGGCTGAAATAGCACTCACCTTTTGAGTCAGGAGCATCGCTGGGGTGAGGACTGCAGGCATGTCTGTGTCAGTGGGCAACGGCACCAGGATTCTTGCATTCATGATTGCCATGACTTCAGCCATGAGAGTGCTCAAGACGTCATGTGTGAGATGATTGGTTCATGTCCGAAGCAGCATTGCATCCAGAATACGCCTGGCAACACTGATGAGCCTCTCCCATGAACCACCCATGTGGGATGAATGCGGGGGGGTAAACACCCACGTGCATCCTTTCTTTTGCAGGTCTTCAAGAGCCTTCAAGGACTCCTTCCATAGGTTCCATTTTGCTTCTTTTTCTGGGAGGAGTGGAGCATCCCACTCACACTGATCAGATGAGAGCCCCCATACTAATGCTTTTCCTTGCATTGTTGTGGGAGCTACGAACCCCTGCGGGTCATACAATCTGTTGACTGTGGACAGGACACCTCTGCGTGTGAATGGCCTTTCTTCACGGGACACCAGAAATGTGAAGCTGTCAGTTTCCAGGTTCCAGGAGAGCCCCAGACTCCTTTGCTCCAGTGTTCTCCTGATTGAGCAGAGGCGCTTCATAGCTAAATCCCTGTTGCTCGGAAGATGGCATCTAGGAGAGCAAAATGGTAAGGGTGCCACCCAGCTGTTTCCATCGCCCTGGTTAAACCCCCTCATCCATGATGGTTAGGAAAGCTTTGTCATCCATTGGTAGTGCTGGTTTGTCATCATCATTGAACCTTTCAAAGACTGAGCATCCTAAGCTGTCTATGCTCACAGTGAGGCCTGCCTCTTCCTCACAGGCAGAGGAGGTTGACATATGATGCTGCAACATGCCATCGTAGTCTTCCTTTACCTGGACCCTGCTTGGGGATGGGCTGAGAAAGGATGTGCGACCGTTGTGCAACACGTTTGCTTTATAGACGTTGACATCTGTTGGTTTGTGGACTATTCCCAGGCAAACTCCACCCACGAGGACCCATTCCAGGTCAAGCCACTGTGCATATGGAGCATTGTGGGGCCCGTTGATTTAATCACGAACCTTGTGCACCTTTAAGATGTCTCTTCCCAAGAGCAGTATTGGAGCGTCCGGGTCCAGAGCTGGAATCTTGTTGGCAACTGGCTGTAGGTGGGGCTGATGGCGTGCGACCTCTGGGGATGGAATTTCTATCCTATCATCTGGCATCATGTCACATTCAATTAAGGTGGGGAGGGGAAGCTGTAGTTTCCCATCCATGGACTCGATCATGAAGTTGCCAACTCTCCTACCCCTAGTATCTGTTGTCCCTTAACAGGTTTTTAGCGTGTACGGAGCTGCGCTGGCCTTGACTTCAAAGAGATTAGTAATTTATGTTAGTTTTCAAGCTAATTCAGGGGATTGAGTAATTTGGGTCGATTTCCATTGTGTGCCGCCACCTAGTGGATAATTGGTACCTAGCAAGTGCAGTAAAGCGCAGTAAAGTGTGGTAAAGTGAACTACTGTATAGCACAGGACCTGCAACTCGACACATGGTCTGGCAGTTATTGTCTTGTTACGCTCCAGCCTTGGATACTATTTGTCTGTAAGGACTTGAGAATGTTATAGATGATTAGTGTGCACTATATTTTGCAGAAAATGTTTAATTTGTTACCTTTCTCTGTAAGCAAACCTGGACAGCCAGTCGTGAAGTGCTCGCTCTCTGCGTCTAGCTGGCTAAACTGTAGCTGTATTTTGATGCACTACGTACAGGGCTAAATTAATGTGAATGTAAGAGAATGCCTTTCAGTTTGCTAAATGCCTATTCACAGTAAGCTGTGTTTCCACGTGTTTTGCTAAGTTACATGCCAAACGTACTGTGTTGCTCACGCTTACCTAAATTTGTGTCTGCATATCAGTTATGTGCATGTATACTAATGTGTGCTTCCATTTCTGTATTGTATTTCAGTTTCACGTTAAGAATCTTTCAGTAAAGTTTACAAGAAAAGTCAAGCCTTGTGATTTTTATGGGAAGATATCAAGTTGTTAGCTATCTGTCTAGCTCTGCATAGGAACGCGCTACGATGGCAGAAAAGTGATATTCCGTTGCAATGTACTATTGCCTTGCAAATGAATTATCTTGCAGAGTGATATTCCATTGAAATGTGCTATTGCATTGCAAATTACTATTATACAGCAAAGTGCTATTCCGCTGCAATGTTATATTGCATTGCAAATGGCGATTATGTTGCAGTGATATTCAATTGCAATGTGCAATTGCATTGCAAATGAGTGCTACAATGCCATGTGAGGTTCAAATGCAAAATCCTATTGCATTGCAAATGACAATCAGAAGTCAAATAGATATTACTTTTTAATTTTCTGTTACATTGCAAATGACTATTATATTGCAAACTGATATTCCATTGCAATGTACCATTTCATTGCAATGAATATGATATTGCAAAGTTAAATTTCATTGCAATGTTTGAATGAATTTCAAATGATGATTATATTGTAAATAGATATTCCATTGCAATGTTCTATTGCAGTGCAAATGACAAGTATATTGCAGTGATAATCAATTACAATATTTGGTTGCATTGCAAATGAATACAATGTTGCAAAAGGATATTCCACTGCAACTTCCTATTGCATTGCAAATTAATATAATATTGCAAGTTATATTTCCATTGCAATGTTCTGTTGCATTTCAAATGACAATTATATTGTAAAGTGATACTCCATTGCAATGTGCTATTGCATTGGAAATTACTATTATTTTACAACACGCTAATCATTTGCAATGTTCTACTGCATTGAATATGACAATCATATTGCAAAGTGATATTATATTGCCATGTGATATTGCTTTGCAAATGACTATTACATTGCAAGTTACTAGTCCATTGCAATATCATATTGCTTTGCAAATGACTATTATATTGCAAGTTACTAGTCCATTGCAATATCATATTGCTTTGCAAATGACTGTTATATTGCAAAGTGATATTCCATTTCAATTTGCTATTGCAGTGCAAATGACGATTATATTGCAAAGTGATATTCCATTGCAATATTCTACTGCTTTGCAAACGACGATCAGAAGTCAAATCGATCTTGAATTGTAATTTTCCATTACATTGCAAGTTACTATTATATTGCAAACTGATATTCCATTGCAATGACCATTGCATTGCAATGAGTATTCCATTTCAAAGTTATATTACATTGCTATATTTGATTCCATTGCAAATGATCATTATATTGCAAAGTGATATTCCATTGCAATGTTAAATGCAGTGCAAAGGACAATTATATTGCAGTGATAATCAATTACAATGTTCTGTTGCATTGCAAATGCCTACTATGTTGCAAAGTGATATTCCATTGCAATGTCCTATTGCATTGCAAATTAATATAATATTGCAAGCTAAACTTACATTGCAATGTTCTATTGCATTTCAAATGACAATTATATTGTAAAGTGATACTCAATTGCAATGTGCTATTGCATTGCAAATTACTATTATTTTGCAACACACAATTCATTGCAATATTCTACGGCATTGCAAATGACGATCATATTGCAAAGTGATATTATATTGCAATGTGATATTGTTTAGCAAATGTCTGTTACATTGCAAGTTAATAGTTCATTACAATGTCATGTTTCATTGCAAATCCCTATAATATTGCAATCTGTTATTACATTGCAAAGTGCTATTCCATTGCAAATGACGATTATATTGCAAAGTGATAATCCTTTGCAATGTTATACTGCATTGCAAATGACGATCATATCCCAAAGTGATAGTCCATTGCAATATTCTATTGCATTGCAAATCATGATATTATTAAAAACGATATTCCATTTCAATATTCTAATGCATTGCAAATGATGATTAGAATGCAAACTGATATTCGAGTGCAATTTTCCATTGCATTGCAATTGCTATTATATTACAAAGTAATATTCCATTGCAATGTTCCATTGCATTGCCATGACTACTTTATTGCAAAGTGATATTTCATTACAAATTTATATTGCATTGCAAATTACGGTTATATTGCAAAGTGATACACCATTGAAATATTATATTGCATTGCAAATGTCAGTTATATTGCAAAGTGATATTCCGTTGCAATGTGCTATTGCATTGCAAATGACGATCATATTGAAAAGTGATATTCCATTGCAATGAGCTATTGCATTGCAAATTATTATTATATTGCAAAGTGATATTCCATTGTAATGTGCAATTGCATTGCAAATGACTGCTACAATGCAAAATGAGGTTCAATTGCAAAGTCCCATAATATTGCAATGACGATCAGAAGGCAAAGCCTAAGAACATAAGAACATAAGAAATAGGAGCAGGAGTAGGCCAATCGGGCCCTCGAGCCTACTCTGCCATTCAATAAGATCATGGCTGATCTGATTCTAATGGCCAATCTACTATCACAGAACCATCTCCTGAATCTAACAGAATTAGACATCAAAATAGGAGCAGGATCAGGCTACATGGCCCCTGGGCCCACTCCGCTACCCACAGGGCCATGACCGATCTGAACCTAGACTCATGCCCAAATTGCTGCTCGCTCCCTGTAACCCTTAATTCCCTTTGCTTCTAGGAAACTGTCTATTTCTGTTTTAAATTTATGTAATGATGTAGCTTCTACAGCTTTTTGGGGCAGCATATTCCATGGACCTACCACCCTCTGAGTGAAGTAAACATAGAAACATAGAGATAGGAACAGGAGTAGGCCATTCGGCCCTTCGAGCCTGCTCCGCCATTCAATGAGATCATGGCTGATCTTCGTCTGAGATCTTAGCTGATCTTACCAGTTCAGTACCCTGTCCCCGCCTTTTCTCCGTAACCCTTAATCCCCTTAGCCTTCAGAAATATATCCAATTCTCTCTTGAAAATATTTATTGAATTAGCCTTCACAGCCCTCTGTGGCAGGGAATTCCACAGGCTCACCACTCTTTGAGTGAAGAAATTCTTCCTCATCTCTGTTTTAAATGATTTGCCCGCTATTTTTAGACTGTGGCCCCTGGTTCTGTGCTCCCCTGCCATTGGAAACATTCTCTCTGAATTCAGCCTGTCCAGGCCTGCCATAATTTTATATGTTTCGATGAGATCCCCTCTCAATCTTCTAAACTCCAGTGAGTACAAGCCCAAACTATTCAATCTCTCCTCGTAGGTCATTCCCGCCATTCCAGGTATCAGCCTGGTGAATCGCCGCTGCACTCTTTCCATGGCAAGAACATCCTTCCGCAGATGGGGCGACCAAAACTGTACACAATGCTCCAGATGCGGTCTCACCAGCACCTTGTACAGCTGTAGTAAGGTATCCCTATTCCTATACTCGAACCCCCTTGATATGAAGGCCAACATACCATTTGCCTTCTTAATCGCCTGTTGCACCTGCATGCTCTCCTTCAGTGACTGGTGCACAAGAACACCCAGGTCCCTCTGCACTTCCCCATCTCCCAATCTATTGCCATTTAGATAATAATCTACCCTTCTGTTTTTACCCCCAAAGTGGATAAACTCGCATTTATCCACATTATAGTGCATCTGCCACGTATCCGACCATTCCCCCAACCTGTCCAAATCGCACTGTAGCCTCCTGACATCCTCATCAGAGCCCACCCCTCCTCCTAGTTTAGTGTCGTCAGCGAATTTGGAAATATTGCATCCAATTCCCTGATCCAGATCATTTATATATATTGTGAACAGCTGGGGTCCCAGGACAGATCCTTGCGGCACCCCGCTGGTCACTGCCTGCCACTCCGAAAACGAGCCGTTTATTCCAACTCTCTGTTTTCTATCCGCCAGCCAGTTCTCTATCCACGTTAATACTTTGCCCCCAATCCCATGAGCCTTAATTTTGCATGATAATCTTTTGTGTGGAACCTTATCGAAGGCTTTCTGGAAGTCAAGGTACACCACATCCACTGGCTCTCCCCCATCTATTTTACCAGTTACTTCCTCAAAAAATTCCAGCAGATTAGTCAAACACGATTTACCCTTTGTAAATCCATGTTGACTCTGTCCGATCCTTTCCCCATTTGTCAAGTGCTCCGCTATTTTATCCTTAATAATGGACTCTAGCATTTTGCCCACAACCGATGTAAGGCTTACTGGTCTATAATTCCCTGCTTTCTCTCTACCCCCCTTTTTAAATATTGGGGTAACATTAGCTACCCTCCAATCCACGGGTACTGTTCCCGAGTCAATGGAGTTCCGGAAGATGATCCTTAGAGCATCTGCTATCTCCAGGGCCACCTCCTTAAGTACCCTAGGATGTAGTTTATCAGGCCCCGGGGATTTGTCGGCCTTCAGTCCCCTCAACTTACCCAACACCATATCCCTAGAGATACTAATTTCTGTCAGCTCCTCCCTCTCATTAGTCCCTATGTTTGCCGATATTCCTGGGAGGTTATTTGTGTCCTCCTTTGTGAATACAGAACCAAAGTATGAGTTTAATTGGTCTGCCATTTCCTTATTCTCCATTATATATTCTCCCGAATCGGACTGCAAGGGACCGACTTGGGATTTTACCAGTCTTTTCCTCCTGATATACCGATAAAAGCTTTTGCAGTCTGTCTTTATGTTTGCTGCAAGTTTACTTTCGTATTCTATTTTCCCCTTCCTGATTAATCCCTTTGTCCTCTTTTGCTGTATCCTGTACTGCCCCCAATCTTCCGGTCTGGTGCTTTTTTTTGCCAGTTGATATGCCCTTTTTTTTGATTTTATTCTGTCCCTAATTTCCCTCGTTATCCACGGTTGAGCCACCTTTTTAGGTTTATTTTTATGCCAAACCGGTATAAACATGTTCTGGAATTCTTCCATTCTATCTTTGAATGCTTGCCATTGTCTATCCACTGTCAATCCCCCCAGAAACACCACCCAATCAATCTTACCCAATTCCCGTCTCATACCCTCGTAATTCCCTTTATTTAAGTTCTGGACCTTAGTCTCTGATTCAATTTCCTCACTCTCCATCTCGACTGAGAGCTCGATCATATTATGATCGCTCTGACCCAAGGGGCCTCGTACAAGAAGATTGTTGATAAGTCCCTTCTCATTGCACAATACCCAGTCTAAAATGGCCTGATCTCGAGTCGGCTCCTCGACATATTGGTCCAGATAACCGTCCCGAAAACATTCCAGGAATTCCTCCTCCTCAGAATTTTTACTAATTTGGGTAGTCCAATCAATATATAAATTAAAGTCACCCATGATGACAGCTGTGCTCTTATGGCACACTTCTCTAATTTCCCTTTTTATGCCTTCCCTCACCTCCATATTACTATTTGGAGGCCTATATATCACACCCACTAACGTTTTCCTCCCCTTGCTATTTCTCATTTCTACCCATACAGATTCCGTTTCATCCGAGTTAATATCCTTCCTTTCCATTGCATTAATCCCCTCCTTTACCAGCAATGCTACCCCACCTCCCCTACCTTTTTGCCGATCCTTCCTAAATATTGTATATCCCTGGATGTTAAGTTCCCAGCCTTGCCCACCCTGCAGCCACGTTTCTGTAATCCCAATCAAATCATACTTGTTTACCTCTATTTCCACAACTAATTCATCCACCTTGTTCCTAATGCTTCTAGCATTAAGATACAAAGCCTTCAGGCTTGCTTTTTTCACACTCTCATTATGAATTAGTTTGGCCCTTTGTGTTTCTCTCCTTTGCTTATTGCTTCTCACCTTTCTACCATCTATTTCTGACTTCATATGACTTCCCTCTTTTCCACTACCTAGGTTCCCATCCCCCTGCCAAATTAGTTTAAATCCTCCCGAACCGCCCTAGAAAATATTACCCCGAGGACATCGGCTCCCTCACAGTTCAGGTGTAGACCGTCCTCCTCATCTCAGTTTTGAAAGAGCAGCCCCTTATTCTAAGACTATGCCCCCTAGTTCTATGTTCACCCATCATCAGGAACATCCTCCCCGCATCCATCCGATCCAACCCCTTCAAAATCTTATATGTTTCAATAAGATCGCCTATCATTCTTCTGAACTCCAATTAGTAGAGTCCCAATCTACTCAACCTCTCCTCATATGTCCATTCCCTCATCCCCGGGATTAACCGAGTGAAACTTCTTTGTACTGACTCGATAGCAGGTATATCTTTTCTTAAGTATTGTTCTGCCCTCGCAACGCGATCCTATGCAGAGCTAGACAGATAGCGAACAACTCGATATCTTCCAATAAAATCACAAGCTTGACTTTTCTTGTAACTCTTTACTGAAAGATTCTTACTGTAAAACTGAAATACAACAGAGAAATGGAAGGACACATTAGTATACAGATGCATAATTGATATGTATACACAAATTTAGGTACGCCTGGGCAACACAGTACATCTGGCAACGAATTACATTTAGCAAGCTGGAAGGCATTCTCTTTAAATTAGCCCTGTACATAGTGTATCAAATACGGCTGCTTGTTAACCAGCTAGACAGAGAAAGTTACAACTAAACATTTTCTACAACATGCAGTGTACGCTAATCGTCTATAGCATTCTAAATACTCACAGACAAACAATTTCCAAGACTGAAGCATGGGGACAATACAACCGAGGAGCACCGTGGCGCAGGACTTGTTCCGGCGGCAGCTCCACGAGGAATGAACTTGCAGTGCCGTGGGGAGCGTGGTGACCTCATCACGCTCGGGGTCGTGACGTCGTCGTGTTTGCCGGTAGTGGCGTCGCTGGCCGTTGGGGCCTAAGTCGGGAGCAGGAGCTGGAGGCCAGGCTGGGCCGGTGCTTGCCGCGGGAGCGGAAGATAGCGGCGCTCCCGGCGGCTGCTCGATGCGGCCGAGGACACTGGGCCGGGCTGTGCCAGTGGCCTTTCTGGAGAGCCGGGTCGGGCCGGCAGCCGCCTGACGCACGTCACGTTGTACGTGACGTGACGTCATCACGCTCGGGCGCATCTTAAAGGGGCAATGGCCCTAAAAGGTGAGTTAAAGGGGCAACGGCCCTAACGGGTAAGTTATACATATATAAGTAGGTTATGTACATACAGTAAGTTTGGGTTAGAGGGAGAGACAGCACACTCCCCGCTTGGTACAATTCCATTTGTACCACTAAAGATACAAAATAACCTGAAGAAAACGTCCTTTGGCTGCCACACACTCAGAGTCCGTTCTCTAGATTTCTTCGGAAAGGAGGACTACGATCTCTGAGACTGGCCTCAGAAACACCTTGACAGTCTCTTCCTTGACGATCTTCACCTCCACCTTGCGGACCCTCTTGTCCCTGCTTGGCAGAGTTTTGACGGCCAGTCCCACTGGCCGTTCGTTTGTGTGCTTGGCTGTCTTTCAGCAAGACGACATCTCTCACTTTGACATTTGGCTTGTCTTCTGTCCATTTCCTACGGCTCTGTAGGGTGGGCAAATACTCTCCTCTCCGTCTCTTCCAAGAAGTGTCTGCACGACACTGTACTTGCTTCCACTGCTTCCCGTGCAGCTCGGCCATATCGAAGTTTCCAGAGGGAGCTGAAATAGCACTCATCTTTTGAGTCAGGAGCATCACTGGGGTGGGGACTGCAGGCATGTCTGGGTCGGTGGACCCCGGCACCAGGGTTCTCCTGAGCGAGCAGAGGCGCCCCACAACCCGCTCCCCGCTACTCGGAAGATGGCGTTCAGGAGGGCGAAACGGCAGGGGTGCCGCCCAGCTGTGTCTATCGTCCTTGGACCTTTCAAACACTGAGCATCCTAGGCCATCTGTGCTCACAGTGGGGCCTGCCTCTTCCTCACAGGCAGAGGAGGTTGACCTATGATGCTGCGTCATGTCGTCATAGTCCTCCGTTACCTGGATCCTGTTTGGGCATGGGCTGCGACAGGATGTGCGACCATTGCGCGACACGTTTGCTTTATAGACGCTGACATCCGCTGGTTTGTGGACTGTTCCCAGGCAAACTCCACCCACGAGGACCCATCCCAAGTCAAGCCGCTGCGCATAGGGAGCATCGTGGGGCCCGTTGATGTGCTCACGCACCTTGTGCACCCTTACGATGTCTCTTCCCAAGAGCAGGAGGATTGGAGCGTCCGGGTCCACAGCTAGAATCTTATTGGCAATTGGCTGTAGGTGGGGCTGATGGCGTGCGACCTCTGGGGAGGGGATTTCCGTCCTGTCCTCTGGCATCCTGTCGCACTCAATCAAGGTGGGGAGGGGAAGCTGTAGTTTCCCATCCATGGACTCGATCATGAAGTTCCCAACTCTCCTACCCATAGTCTCTGTTGTCCCTGCACAGGTTTTTAGCATGTACGGAGCAGTGCTGGCCTTGACGTCGAAGAGATTGAAGAATTCCGTCTTCGCTAGAGACTTGTTGCTTTGCTCGTCGAGCACTGCATACATTGTGATTGCCTTCTCCTTTCTCCCTGCAGGATATGCTTTAACCAAGCAGATTTTGGAGCATGAGCGTGGGCTGCTTGCATTTCCGCAAACCTCTGTACACTTGGAGGTGACTGAAGATGTGCTTTCGCTTTGCTCCCCGCTATCCTCTTTGTCAAACACGGCGCTCTCGGTGGTTGACGGAGGAGGACCTGGATGCAGGGCTGCTATGTGTTTTTCCCTGTTGCACTCAAGGCACTTGATTGTCGCCTTGCAGTCTTTTGCCATGTGCGCAGTTGACCCACAACACCTGAAGCAGATGCGGTTCTCTTTCAGGTATGATGTGCGTTCATCAATGGGCTTGTCTCTAAAGCTTCAACACTTTTTGAGTGGGTGGGGCTTCTTCTGTATAGGACACTGACGATCTGGGTCATCCACTTCATTCCCAGCAGAACTGGATTGGTTGACTGAGGGTTCGGCTGGAACATCTGTTTTGTGCACACTCACAGAGGCTTTGTTGCTGTCCTTTGTGGGTTTCTCTGTTCTCGAAGGAGCGCAACTGCTGGAGGTGGAGAAAGTGAAACTTGGATCATTCCTCACCCTTGCCTGTTGTTGGCCAAACCTGGAGAAGAGAGAGAAGGGGGGAAATGCCACTCCATTGTCCTCCTTGTACTTGGATCCCTTAGCTATCCATTTCTCTTGAAGATTGTGGGGGAGCTTTTCCACTATTGGGTTTACCCCGCGAGCCGTATCCAAATACGAGAGGCCGGTCAGGTAACATTCTCCCTTGGCACACTCCAGTTCGAGGAGAATGTCGCCCAGTTCTCTGAGCTCGACATTATCCTTGTTGGTTAGCTTCGGGAAGTCCTCAAGCTTCTTGAGCAGTGCGTGTTCGATGACTTCTGGTGTCCCATAACAGTCGTCGAGACGTTGCCAAATCGGGTTGAGGCCTGCTGTGGGATTGAGGACGTGCGCTGAGCGAATTCTCTTCACCTGCCTTGACGACCCGGCTCCGAGCCACTTTATCATCAAGTCTAGTTCTTCTCTGGCTGACAGATTCAAGTCCTTGGTGGTACTCAGGAAGGATGCTCTCCATGACCAATAATTTTCAGGACAGTCATCGAATTCTAGGAGGCCTGAACTTAATAATTCTCGGCGAGTAAGGTACCTGGCGAAGTCTTGTGCGCCTTGCGGCTCGGGCGAGGACTGCTTAGCTGGATTGGCCGAGTGTTGTGGAGGTCTCTGCAGGTGAGTCTTACTCGTTTCTTCTCTTTTAAGCTCAGTGTCTCCGAAAACGGGCCGTTTGTTGCTGGGGTGAGTAGCTAGTTCTACGTCGAGATACCTGAATGTTTCCTTTGGGAGCACTTTGGAGTGTTGTTGGACATACTCATTTGTACGTTGCACTGGACTGAGGGGCTGTTCCAGGTCATATGTTTCCTGGCTGGGCTCCCCGCGTTCGCTCTCCTCATCTTCTTCATAAGCTGCGGCTTCGGCTTTAGCGGCAGCTCTCTGGCTTTGGAGAATGTGGAGAATGGCAGCGAGATCAGCTCTCTGCTTTACAAGGTCAGCTTTCTGCTTCATCATACTAGCGTCGAGGTCGGCTCTCTGCTTCATGAGGTCAGCTTCTTTTTCAGTGAAGGACAATTGCGCTTGGGTGGCCTTTGCCTTGGCACGTGCTTTGGCGGCTGTAGAAGCTGTCGATGATGACGGTCTGCTGGACCGCCGAGATGACCTGGAGGATACTTTAGAGAACTGTGACTTGGCATCGTTTGCTGGGAGAGCTGTCGGTGACGACGATCTGCTGGACTGCCGAGATGTTCTAGAGGCTGCTTTAGAGGACTGTGACTTGGCCTCGTTTGCTGGGAGAGGCTCATTCTTCTCGATTGGCTGGTCGACTTCCTCTAGAGTATATTGTTTTCCTGAGCGTAGACTCATGGTAGCTGAGTGGTATATTCCTGTGCTTGAGCCCGCTGTGCTGCTGTCTTTTTACTGTTCTGCCCTCGCAACGCAATCCTATGCAGAGCTAGACAGATAGCGAACAACTCGATATCTTCCAATAAAATCACAAGGCTTGACTTTTCTTGTAATGCTTTACTGAAAGATTCTTACTGTAAAACTGAAATACAACACAGAAATGGAAGGGCACATTAGTATACAGATGCATAATTGATATGTATACACAAATTTAGGTACGCCTGGGCAACACAGTACATCTGGCAACGAATAACATTTAGCAAGCTGGAAGGCATTCTCTTTAAATTAGCCCTATACATAGTGTATCAAATACGGAGATTGGGTGACCGCTTTGCGGAACACCTCCGTTCAGTCCGTAAGGGTGACCCTGAGCTTCCGGTCGCCTGTCATTTCAATTCACCGCTCCATTCCCACTTGGACCTCACCGTCCTTGGCCTCTTGTACTGTTCCACGGAAGCTCAACGTAAACTCGAGGAACAGCACCTCATCTTCCGATAAGGCACTCTGCAGCCTTCCGGTCTCAATATCGAGTTCAACAATTTCAGATCATAACCTCGGCCCCTATTTCATTTTCACTTATATTTTTCCACTCCTTTCCTTTCCCCCCCCCCCTTTCCTTTTGTTTCTCTCTCACACCTGGCAGCTATCTTTTGCCCTGCCAGTACACTTTACACCTAATCACAGCCTATTACCATCTCGTCTAGCTTCTAATCTCTTTTACTTCTTTTAGTTCTTTTATTATTTTTTTCCGATCGCAGCCCTGCCTTCGATCTAGTTCCTTTTCTCTCCAGTTTTGAAGAAGGGTCAAACCCGAAACGTCAACTCAAATTTCTCTCCACGGATGTTGCCTGACTTGCTGAGTTTTTCCAGCATTTTCTGTTGTTATTTCGGATTTCCAACATCTGCAGTATTTTGCTATCGCATCAAATACGGCTGCTAGTTAACCAGCTAGACAGAAAAAGTTACAACTAAACATTTTCTACAACATGCAGTGTACGCTAATCGTCTATAGCATTCTAAATACTCACAGACAAACAATTTCCAAGACTGAAGCATGGGGACAATACAAACGAGGAGCACCGTGGCGCAGGTCTTGTTCCGGCGGCAGCTCCAAGAGGAATGAACTTGCAGTGCCGTGGGGAGCGTGGTGACCTCATCACGCTCGGGGTCGTGACGTCGTCGCGTTTGCCGGTAGTTGCGTCGCTGGCCGTTGGGGCCGAAGTCGGGAGCAGGAGCTGGAGGCCAGGCTGGGCCGGTGCTTGCCGCGGGAGCGGAAGATAGCGGCGCTCCCGGCGGCTGCTCGATGCGGCCGAGGACGCTGGGCCGGGCTGTGCCGGCGGCCTTTCTGGAGAGCCGGGTCGGGCCGGCAGCCGCCTGACGCACGACACGTTGTACGTGACGTGACGTCATCACGCTCGGGCGCGTCTTAAAGGGGCAATGGCCCTAAAAGTTGAGTTAAAGGGGCAACGGCCCTAACAGGTAAGTTATACATATATAAGTAGGTTATGTACATACAGTAAGGTTGGGTTAGAGGGAGAGACAGCACAAGTATGGACACCAAAACTGTATGCAGTATTCCAGGTGCGGTCTCACCAAAACCTTGTACAACTGAAGCAATACCTCCCTATTTTTATATTCTATCACCCTAGCAATGAAAGCCAACATTCCATTGACCTTCTTAATCATTTGCTGCACCTGAATACTAACCTTTTGAGTTTCGTGCACCAGGACCCCCAGATCTCTTTGTACTTCAGTACTTTCCAGTTTCTTGCCATTATTATAATAACTTGCTCTATGATTTTTCCTGGTAAAGTGCATAAGCTCACACTTTCCAGTATTTTATTCCATCTGCCAAATCTCTGCCCACTTACTTATCCTGTCTATGTCCCCTTGCAGGTTTTTTATGTCCTCCTCACTCACTACTTTTCCTCCCATCTTAGTATAATCTGCAAACTTTGATATGTTACACTCGGTCCCCTCCTCCAAATCGCTAAAAAAAATTGTAAAGAGTTGGGGACCCAGCACTGACCCCTGCAGAACACCACTAGTTACTGATTGCCAGTCTGCGAATGAACCATTTATCTCAACTCTCTGCCTTCTGTTAGATAGCCAATCCTCTATCCATGCCAGGATATTACTCCCAATCCTGTGGTATTTTATCTTAAGCAATAATCTTTTGTGTGGCACCTTGTCAAATGCCTTTTGGAAGTCTAAATACACTACGTCCACTGGTTCCCCTTTATCCATCCAATATGTTACTTCCTCAAAGAACTGCAGCAAATTTGTCAAACATGACTTCCCCTTCATAAAAACATGCTGACTTTGTCCTATTAAATTGTGATTATCCAAATGTCCTGTTACTGTCTCCTTAATAATGGACTCCAAAATGTTACCTACCACAGATGTTAGGCTAACCGGTCTATAGTTTCCAGCCTTCTGTCTACAGCCCGTTTTAAATAAGGGTGTTACATTAACAGTTTTCCAGTCTGCCGGGACCTTTGCTGAGTCCAGGGAGTTTTGGAAAATTATTATCAATGCATCAACAATCTGTACCGCCACTTCCCTCAAGACCCTAGGATGTAAGCCATCAGGTCCAGGTGATTTATCCGCCTTGAGTCCCATTATTTTACCGAGTATCACTTCCTTAGAAATTTTGATCGTGTTTAGCTCCTCCCCCTCTATAGCCCCCTGTTTGTCCAGTGTTGGGATATTCTTAGTGTCCTCTACTGTAAAGACTGATACAAAATATTCATTCAGTATTTTTGCCATCTCCATATTTCCCACCATTAATTTCCCGGTCTCTTCCTCTAAGGGACCAACATTTACTTTCACCACCCTTTTTCTTTTTATATAAATATAAATACTGTTAATATCTGTTTTTTGCTAATTTACTTTCATAATCTATCTTCCCTTTCTTAATCAATCTTTTTGTTGTTTTTTGCTGCCTTTTAAAGGTTTCCCAATCCTCTATCATCCCATTTGATTTGGCTACCTTATATGCCCTTGTTTTAGTCGAATACTATCCTTAATTTCTTTAATTAGCCACGGATGGCTGTCTTTTCTTTTACACCCTTATCTTCTCAGTGGAATATATATTTTTTGGAAGTTGTTAAATAACTCCTTAAATGTACACCACTGATCATGCATCATCTTACCCTTTATCCTATTTTCCCAATCCACTCTACTCAATTCCGCTCTCATACCTTCATAGTCTCCTTTATTCAAGCTTAGCACGCTTGTCTGAGATCCAACCTTCTCACCCTTTCACTCATTCCAAGGGGATCCTTTACTAGGACATTTTTAATTAATCCTGTCTCGTTACATAGGACCAGATCTAAGTTTGCTTGCACCCTGGTCGGTTCAGTTACATACTGCTCAAGAAACCAATCCCTAATACAATCAATGAACTCATCCTCAAGGCAGCCCTGCCCAATTTGATTTTTCCAATTAATATGACAATTAAAGTCCCCCATAATTATAGATGTTCCCTTATTACAAGCCTCAACTATTTCCTGATTGATGCTCCGTCCAACTGAGTTGGAACTGTTCGGAGGCCTATAGACTACGCCCACTAGTGTTTTTTTTCCTCTTATTATTCCTTATCTCCACCCAAGCTGTTTCATTACCCTGATCTTTTGACCCAATATCATTTCTCTGTATTACAGTGATTCCTTCCTTTATTAACATAGCCACCCCACCTCCCCTTCTTTCCTGCCTGTCCTTCCTGATCATTAAATAACCTGGTATGTTTAATTCCCAGGCATTGTCACCCTGCAGCCATGTTTCTGTAATGGCCACAAGATCATACACATATGCAGTTATTTGTGCCATTGAGTCATCTATTCTGTTACGAATGATACGTGCATTCAGATAGAGAACTTTCAAATATGTTTTGTGACACTTAGTTCCTGCTTTTGCCCTTTTTATTACTTTACCTTTTACTCCATACCTTCTGCCCCTTCCTGACACGCTCTGGTTTTTCATTTCCCCACTGCTACCTAAGTCTATGACCTTCTCTGTTGTCATTTTTGTTATTTGCTCTCTAGGAACCTCCCCTCCCCACTAGTTAGTTTAAAGCCCTCTCTACAGCGATATTCCATTGTAATTTTCTATTAGATTGCAAATTGCTATTATAATGCAAAGTTATATTCCATTGCAATGTTTCATTGCATTGCAAATGACTTTTATATTGCAAAGTGATATTCCATTGCAATGTTTATTGCATTGCAAATGCCGGTTATATTGCAGTGACAATCCATTACAATGTTCTATTGCATTGCAAATGACGATCATATTACAAAGCGATATTCCATTGCTAATTTCTATTGCATTGCAAGTGTCGAATGTATTGCAAAGTGATACTCCATTGCAATGTTCTATTGCATTGCACATGTCAATTATATTGCAAATTGATATTCCATTGCAATGTACTATTGCCTTGCAAATGAATTATATTGCAGAGTGATATTCCATTGAAATGTGCTATTGCATTGCAAATTACTAATATAAAGGGGTATTCCACTGCAATGTTATATTGCATTGCAAATGGCGATTATGTTGCAGTGATATTCAATTGCAATGTGCAATTGCATTGCAAATGACTGCTACAATGCAAAGTGAGGTGCAATTGCAGTGACCTATTGCATAGAAAATAACGATCAGAAAGCAAAACGATAAACATAGAAACATAGAAGCATAGAAGAAAGGAGCAGGAGTAGGCCATTTGGCCCCTCGAGCCTACTCTGCCATTCAATGCAATCATGGCTGATCATCCAAAATCAGTACCCTGTGACTTAATAAAGACTCACTACGCACTTGGTTGTACATAAAGCAAGGCTTTAATCGACTTGTAACAAAACATAGAGGTCTAGTTAGTAGCCACTAGCTTCCTGTTTCTAGACTGTCTCTGGCCAAGCTGGGCCCACGCCCTCGTATTTATACTCCTCAGGCGGCGCCCTCAGCTAGCCGTTCAGTAGTACTTCCTTGTGGAAGTTTCAATTTATGAAATTCTTCCTCCCTAAAAGGTTTGGAAGTCCAGTCTTCCTTTAATGGACTGGGCAGACCATAAATAGCCGTAGTCATTTAGCTTTCTGCTTGTGACCGGAGGGCACATCTCCACAGAGAGTGTCCTGGTCCCTGGGTCGCTTGGCCCATACTGGTAAGTCGGTAGAGTCCACGTTGTCTTGATCATCCTGTGGAGGCCTGGGAATATCATGACTCTGGGTGCGGGTCCTCACAGGTGCGGAGCTGGCCTCATCCTGAGTCGTAGCTGGAGATTGTTTGGCGTCCTGATTTCGGGTGGCCATCCTATGGTGAGCGTTCGGCTCCCTGAGTTGATCTGGTAGTACTGCCGGCAGATCCCTCGAGGTCCCAGGTAGCGTGTCATCTTCATAGGGGTGTGGAGTGTTGGCATCATCGTCATGGGACCTTACATCATACGGGCCTGTGTGACCGGTTGGGCAGGGGGCCAGATCTCTGAGCGAGACAATGGACTCCCGGCCATCGGGGTATTGCACGTGCGCATACGTGGGGTTTACCTCCGTTAACTCCACCTCGTCAACGAGAGGGTCGTTCTTGGCCGACCGGACAAACTTCCGGAGTAGCATAGGTCCTGGAGCCACCAACCATGATGGTAGAGATGTCCCATGCGTAGAGTGACGCCGGAAGTTGAAGAATCGCTCATGAGGGGTGACATTCGTGGATGTGGAGAGAAGAGACCTAATAGAGTGTAACACGTGGGGGAGCAGGGTTTCCCACTGCTGGTCTGGTAGGTTGCATGAGCTCAGTGCCAGATGGACAGCGTTCCAGATGAAGGCATTGTATCGTTCAACCTGTCCATTGTCGACTGGGTGATAAGGTGTCGTCTTACTCGAGGTGACTCCCCGTTGGGAGAGATAACTTTTAAGTTCACTCGACATAAAGGATGGACCACGATCGGTTTGGATAAAATTGGCCCTCCCACAAAGGGAAAAGACCTGGTCGAGGTGTTTAATTACTGTAGATGTAAGCAAATTAGGACAGAGAAGGCAAAGGGAAAGTGTGAATGCTCGTCTACCATCGTAAGTAGGTAGGTATTCCGCATCGACGAAGGCAATGGCCCTTTAAAATCTATGCTGAGCCTTTGCATAGGCTGCATTGCATGTATGAGCAAATCATCTGATGGGCAGAAGAATTGTGGTTTCAATTCTGCACAAATCCTACAGGAGGAGCATGTATTCTTTACGTCTTCTGTTGACAATGGTATATTTTTGGAGCACACAAATTGCAACATACGGGTAATGCCAAGATAGCATAAGTCCATATGCAGATCCGCCAGAGTTGACGTTGATATTGAAGAGCAAAAAGCCCGTGTGAAGTTATCTGGGGCAACATTCTGTTTGCCGGGTCGGTAACGGATAGTATATCCAAAGGCAGCCAGCTCCATCCTCCAGAGTTGAATTTTATTATTTTTGATTTTAAGTACTTCCCATTATCCAACATGAAGGCCACGGAGCGCTGGTCAGTTATGAGCGTGAAATGACGCCGCGCAAGAAAATGGCTCCATTGGCATACAGCCTCCATGATGGCTGTAGGCTCTGTCTCGACGGGGGGGCAGGGCAATGGAGCTCGCTACCCTGTAAGGTTCTGGATAGGAATGCCATGGGCCGACCACCTTGATTCAAGGTAGCCAAGATCGCCACCTCCGATGCATCGCATTCGACCACAAAAGGAAGGTTTTCGTCAATGGAGTGAGGCGTGGCTTTCTCCAGCTGTTGTTTGAGGAGGTTGAAGGCAGAAATAGCCGTTGCTTCTAATGGAAAAGACTTTGCATGAAGCAGGGGCTGTATTTTATCAGAGAAGTGAGCTATCCACTTTGCATAATAAGCAAACATGCCAAGTGCCCGACGAAGAGTGCCGAGATTCGTAGGGGGAGGAAGCTCCTGAAGTGGATGAAGTCACTCTGGGTCCGGTTTAATAACACCGTTGCCCACCCAGTAGCCGAGAATGTTCACTGATGGCAACGACTTCACCGATTTCGATTCGTTTAACGTTACGTGATGACGACGGAGAACGTCAACAAATCTCCGAAGATTGGCGCCATGCTCCTTTTGATCTTGGCCGGCAGTAGTGATATTGTCTAAATACGGAAAGGTATCTGTCAAGTTCTCTTGCCGGACTTGGCCATCCATTGCCCGTTGGAAGATGGCCACCCCATTGGTGACCCCGAATGGAAGGTGACTAAACTGATAAAGCTGACCATTGGCCTCAAAGGCCGTATTCTTTTTGTCAGAGTCTTTCAGCGGTACCTGATGGTATGCGCTCTTTAAATCGAAGGTTGAAAATACGTTGTATTTGGCAAGGTTGTTGACCATATCATATATGCGTGGTAACGGGTAGGCATCCAGATCGGTATATTGATTAATAATCTGTGAATAACCAATACAAAGACGTTTCTTATGTTGTTTTAAAGGGTTTTTCACAATGACGACTTGAGCCCGCCAAAGGATGAACATGGCTCGATAATACCGTCAGCTGAAAGGCGAGAGGTTTCTGCATCGATAAATGCTCGGTTGTCTTGGCTAAAGCGCCGCGATTTCATGGCTATGAGTTTACAGTGGGGGGAGAGATTGGCAAACAGGGAGGGCTCACTGAGTAAGGCCACCGAGAGTGCAAAAAACGGTACCTTAGAAATGGTAAGCTCCGGCTTTGACCCTCCAAACTCTAAAGTGACTCTTTTGTGCTGCTTCTGGAAGTCCTGTCCCAGAAGCACATCGTGACATCAGTTTTTGAGTACTCCGAGCCAGGTGGATGGACACGTGTGACCATTGAAGATGAGATTGACAAGACAGAAGCCAGAAGAATTGGTGGTCAGAGTCATCAGAGCCATTGCAAACTCCCTGTCCGCGGGATTAATGCGCAGTTTTAACCTCCTGAAAGCCCGCTTACTAATGACGCTGTCAGAGCTGCAGGAGTCGATTAGCGCACATAGAGTGTGCCCATTTACTGAAACCTTCGTAGCTGCATGGGACAATCTTTGGGGAAAAGCAACTGTGATGGGAGGAGGGATAATTTTTCCTTCAGCAGCTGTAGCCTTAGCAGTGGTTCTTGGGGGAGGAGCAGCTCCATAGCTAACAGCTGTGAAGCTAACAGGAGCTCTCGACCAGTATACTTTAGAGGAGCGGTCTTTCTTGTTAGCAGAGGGCCTTGACTGGCATTCCTTGGAAAAGTGTTCTTTTTGCTGCAATGATTGCAGGACGCATTACGAGTTGGGAAAACTTTTCTGCAATGGAACGTACCTCCACAAAAGAAAAGCTTTCTCCTGATTGCCAGGATGCTGCGAAGGCGGGTTCATCATCAGCAAAGCCTCTAGGGTAGGGTCGTCGTCCATTAGAGTAGAGTCATCATCAGTGGGGGCATCCACCCGAGACCTATCAGAAGACGTATTAAGGGTGATAGCCGCTGCCCGTGCACGTGGTGGGAGATAAGTGTCTGCATTCATCTTGGCCAAGTCCAGGGAACATGCCAGGTCATAAGCAGCCCGTAAATTGAGTGTTTTATTTAACAGCAGGCGCTGACGTATAAAAGGGGACGCAATCCCATTGATAAAGGAATCACGGATTAGGTCAGCTGTAACCACTTTAAGGTTACAATCTTTGCTGAGACTGCGAAATTTCTGGAGGAATTCATGGAGTGATTCCTCAGGCAGCTGCTGAGTTGTGGCCAGTAGGTGTCGAGCAAAGATTTAATTCGGGGACTTGACAAATAGCTGCTGTAAAATTTCGATAGAAGTTTCGTAGTCTATACAGTCCTCAACATAATCATACACATGAGGGGTTACATAGTTAATTAGCCTTCATAACTTATTAGAGGCAGCCGACCAACATTCTTCAAGAAAGTTGCTAAGGGTACGAAACCAATGCTTCCATACCTTCGCTGCCGCAGGTGCATTCATGTCCAGGTCAAGACGAGCGGGTCTAAGGAGTTTTTCCATGATGGATCAGTTTCTTCCCCAGGTTCCTTTCTGCGGTTCGAGTTGCATCTGGTTCTTTCAAATCACCCAAGGCGTGGAGACGATAACAAGTCGATTAAATTAACGTAATAACGACTCACTACGCACTTGGTACTACATAAAGCAAGGCTTAATCGACTTGTAACAAAACATGGAGGTCTCGTTAATAGCCACTAGCTTCCTGTTTCCAGACTGTCTCTGGCCAAACTGGGCCCACGCCCGAGTATTCATACACCACGGGCGGTGCCCTCAGCAGGCCGTTCAGTAGTACTTCCTTGTAGAAGTTTCGATTTATGACAGTTTATATTTGATAACTTACTGCACAGTGCGCAGTATTGTAGTAATTTAAATGAATGAAAGAAAATCAGTGTTCCGATTGGAGGACCAGGCCCAGGTGATCCCAGGTACGCCTCCGCACAGGCTCTGTCCATGGGATCCGTGGGCCATTGTGCTACTCTCCTACTCGCATCGTCAGAGCACAACATTAAGCAGGAGGGCTGCCATCAGGTAGGTGCCTATTCTTTTCGGAGTTAAACTGGCAACCACAATTTTAGACCCATAATAACTTTGAGGGAGGGAGAGAGGTTTAGGGGTGGGGTCTGGTTCCACGAGGTCCAATTGGCTCCAGACCCCACCACCGTTCCCAGCCCCTTGTCAGAGTCATACAGTCATAACGGCACAGAAGGAGGCCATTCGGGCCATAGAGTCCGTTCCGGCTCTCTGTAGAGCTATCCAGTCAGTTCCATTCCCCTGATCTATCCCCGTAGCCCTTCAATTTTATTTCCCTGAAGAGCCTATCCTGACTCCCGTTGAAAACATTGAGTGTCTCCGCTTCCACCACGTCCGTCGGCAGCGAATTCCAGGTCAACATCACTCGCTACTAAAAAACTTATTCCTCCAACCCCCCCTGTATCTCTTGCCCAAAACCTTAAAACGTTGTCCCCTCATGCTTGTGACATTAACTAGTGGGAACAGACTTTCCCCGTCCATTCTATCCTACCCCTCATAATCTTGTACACCGCTATCAAATCACCCCCCAACCTGCTTTGCTCTAATGAAAACTAATCCAGCTTCTCCAACCTTTCCTTGTAGCTAAGATCTCCCCTCCCCGGAATCATTCTGGTAAATCTCCGCTGCACCCTCTCAAGGCCCTTCACATCCTTCCTCAAGTGTGGTGACCAGAACTGGATGCAATACTCCAGTCGTGGCCTAACCAGCGCTTTATAAAGATTCAGCAGAACTTCACTACTTTTGTACGCAATACCTCTATGTATGAAGCTCAGGATCCCATATGCTTTGTTAACCAATGTCGCAATATGTCCTGCCACCTTTAGGGACCTATGCACATTAACTCCCAGGTCTCTCTATTCCTGCACACTCTTTAAAACTGTGCCATTATGTGTATATTGCCTCTCCATGTTACATCTGCCCAAATTCATCCCCTCACACTTCTCTGTATTCATTTCCATTTGCTACTTGTCTGCCCATTCTGCTTGTCTTTATATGTCCTGTTACAGTCGATTCATATCATCATTGTTTGCCTGCATCCAAGTTTGGTGTCATCGGCAAATATAGAAATTGTACTCTGTATTCCAATTTCCAGGTCATTTATATATATCAATTAAAGCAATGGCTCCAGCACTGATCGTTGAGGAACGCCAATGTCTACCATCCTCCAGTCTGAAAAACAGCCATTTACCATAAGTCGCTGATTTCCGTCCTTAAGCCAATTCCTTATCCAAGCTGCTACTGACCCACCTATTCCATGAGCCTCAATTTTGTTACACAACCTTCTATCTGGTACTTCGGCAAACGCCTTCCGAAAATCCATATAGAAACATCCATTGCATTTCCTTCCTCCATCCTCTCTGTTTCTTCATCAGAATAATCAATTAGATTAATCAAACACTATCTCCCTTTTACAAATCCCTGTTGGCTTTACTTAATTAGCTCAAATCTCACCAAGTGCCCGTTAATTTTTTCCTTGATTATTGCTTCTATAACTTTTCCCACCACTGATGTTAAAATGACAGGCCTGTTGTTAGTAGAATTTTCCTTACACCCCTTCTTGAATAATGGTGTCACATTTGCCACTTTCCAAACCTCAGGAACACCGCCCCCACCCCCTACCCCGTCATCTAGGGAAGATTGGAAAATTATGCCAAGCCCTTCCGCTATCTCCTCCCTCCAATTCCCTTAGCAAGCGGGGATGCAAGCCAACTAGACCAGGCAACTTGTCCACTCTGAGCATAACCAATCTTTTTAGTAAGCCCTGGCTATCAATTTTCACCCTTTCCATTCCAGTTAGCGTTTCCACTTCTACCGATAATTTGTCAGCATCCACCTCCTTAGTAAACACCGATACAAAGTAGTCATTGAGAATTCTAGTCTTGCCCTGTGCATCTAAGCAAATATCACCTTCTTTGTCTCTATTAGGCCCATCACCGCCTCTTACTACCTGCTTACTCTTTACATGCTGGAGAAGATTTTTGGGTTCCCTTTGTTGTTAACCGCCAATCTACTCTCACATTTTCCCTTTGTCAATCTTATTTTCATCTTCACATCCCCTTTCAACAGATTGTACTTGGTCTGGTTCTCCATTTAAGAACTCACCTGACATGCCTCATACACCCTCTTTTTTTGTTTCATCATCTTCTCTATCTCCCTCCTCATCCAAGGAGCCCTTGCTTTGGTTCCCTTACTCTCCCCTCTTGTTGGCATGCACCTAGCCTGTACTTGGAACATCTGCTCCTTTAAGATCACTCATTGTTCCGTAAAAGTTTTTCTATCAGCCTTTGGCTCCATTTTACCCTGGCTAGATCCTTTCGCATCCCATTGAAGTTAGCCCTATTCCAGTTTAGAAGTTCCACTCTAGATTTTTTCTTGCTCCTCTCCATTGCTCATCTAAATCTTATGATACGAGCATCACACTTACTCAAGTGTTCTCCCACAGACACTTGGTCGACCTGGACCACCTCATTCGCCAGAACCAGATCCAGCAATGACTGCTTCTTAGTTGGGCCAAGAACATATTAGTCAAGTGAATTCTCCTGAACACATTTCAGAAATTCCTCCCAGTGCTTTCCCTTTACCATAGCATTAACCCAATCGATATTTGTGTAATTAAAGTCCCCCAATATCACCACTCTATAGCTCTTGCATATTTCTTCAATTTACCTGTAGATTTGCTTCTCTACCTCCCACTCACTATTTGGAGGCCTATAGAATACCCACAATAGCATGATCATAAAGCTTTTTCTCCTCAACTCCAAAGAAATGGATTATGACCTTGTCCCCTCAAGAACATCCGCCCTTTACAACACTACAATGTCTTCCTTAATCAGCACTGCCACCCCACCTCCCTTTTTTCCTTCCCTATCTTTTCTGAACACCTTGTACCCTTGAATAATAAGTGCCCAGTCCACACCGTTTTTAAGCCACGTTTCCGTTATTGCCAGAACATCACATTGCCACATGGCTAATTCTGCTTGTAGCTCACCAACTTTATTCAACACACTTTGTGTGTTCACGTACATGCATTCTAAACCCATTTTTGAATTTTTGATATTCTTTCTTAGTCAGCTCCTATCTAATATGGTACTATTCCCGCCCCTAATACAATCTTCTCTAGTACTATCTAACACACTCACTCTTGTATGCATCTTATTCCTCTTTTCTACTCCTTTTTGATGGTACCCAGTCCCATGCCAATTTAGTTTAAAACCTTTCCAAAGCAGCAACAATCCTCCCCCGACAATATTGGTCCCAGCTCTGTTGAGGTGTAATCCGTTCAGCTTCTACAGGTCCCACCTTCCCCAGAAACGACCCCAATGCCTCAGCAATCTTCAGCCCTATCTCCTGCATCATCTCTCCAGCCACGCATTTATCTATTGTATCCTCCTATTCCTGTACTCTCTAGCCCGTAGCACCGGGAGTAATCCGGAGATTACTACCTTTGATGTCTTGCTTTATAATTTATTTCATAGCTCCCGAAATTCTGTCTGCAGGAACTCTTCCCTCTTTCTGCCTATGTCATTGGTACCGATATGGACCATGGCCTCTGGCTGTTCACGCTCCCCACTCAGAGTTTCCTGCAGCAACTCAGTGACATCCTTGACCAGGGAGGCAACGGACCATCCTGGAGTCACGTCTATGGTGATTGAAACAGGTTTAAAGCAGCATGGTCTGCATTGTTACACACACACGGTAAATGGCAGTTGACAACGGGGCCGAGAGGTCATTTAACTCCTTAACGTGAGCTCATTTAAATCCTTCGCGATAGTTTCACAGTAATGCTTGTGTTTCCGGGCATTCTGATGGCTGGACGAGACAGTGCGGCCATTTTATATCAGAGGCTGGGTCGCCATTTTGGTTTACGTCACTTCGTGGAGCGCCGGTTGATTAACATACGGGTCCATTATTTTGCTTATCTTACTGGGCCGTTATTTTGTTTAAGATACTGTGCCATTATTTTCCTTAATCTACTGTGACACCATTTTGTTTCGTGTAATATTGGGTTGCCATTTCAATTAAGTTGCTGGGCTGTCATTTAGTTTTGAGGCAGTTAGTGGGACGTCATTTTGTTACAGATACTGTCAAGCCATTTTTTTTCAGATACTGCGCCCCCATTCTGTAATGTGCCTTGTATTGGGACCCGATTTAGATTTGTTTCAGGTACTCGGCCATTATTTTGAAACCTGGTACAATAAACGCATCACCCGGGCCTAGGAGGCCGATCAGAGGAAAATTTGTTCAACATCTTAAAGCAGTAATATCAGCTTTTAAACAAGAAAGAGACCAAGCCCGAGATTAAACAAGCTGTCAGATTTTATTAACACAGCACAGGGCCACGTCTTTCAGAATCCCACTCCCCACTGGGACAGACATGTGCTGCACAGAGGGGCACATATTACAGTGTCCGACTCCACACTGGGAGAGACACACGCTGTACACAGAGACACATATTACAGTGTCCGACTCCACACTGGGGTAGACACACCCTGTACACAGTGACACATATTACAGTGTCCGACTCCACACTGGGAGTGACACACGCTGCACACAGGGACACATATCACAGTGTCCGACTCCTCACTGGGACAGACATGTGCTGCACAGAGGGACACATATTTGTTTCCGACTCCACACTGGGAGAGACACACGCTGCACAGAGGGACACATATTCCAGTGTCCGACTGCACACTGGGGGAGACACACCCTGTACACAGGGACACATATTACAGAGTCCGACGCCTCACTGGGACACACGCTGCACATAGGGACACATATTACAGTGTCCAAATCCACATTGGGAGAGACAGACGCTGTAAAGAGGGACACATATTACAGAGTCCGACTCCAATCTGGGAGAGGCACACGCTGTACACAGGGACATATATTACATTGTCCGACTCCACACTGGGAGAGACACAGGCTGTACACAGGGACACATCTTACAGAGTCTGACTGCACTCTGGGAGAGACACACGCTGTACACAGGGACACATATTACAGTGTCTGACTCCACACTGGGAGAGACACACATTGTACACAGGGACACATATTTAAGTGTCCGACTCCACACTGGGAGAGACAGGCGCTGTGCACAGGGACACTTATTACAGATTCCGACTCCACACTGGAAGAGACACACACTGTACACAGGGACACTTGTTACAGAGTCCGACTCCACACTGGATGAGACACACACTGTCCACAGGGACAATATTACAGGTTCCGACTCCACACTGGGAGGAACACACACTGTACACAGGGACAATTGTTACAAAGTCCGATTCCACACTGGGCGAGACACACCCTGTACAGAGGGACACTTGTTACAGAGTCAGACTCCACACTGGGAGAGACACACCCTGTACAGAGGGACGCTTGTTACAGAGTCCGACTCCTAACTGGGAGAGACACACTCTGTGCACAGGGACACTTGTTACAGAGTGCGACACCACACTGGGAGAGACACACACTGTGCACAGGGACACTTGTTACAGAGTCCGACTCCACACTGGGAGAGACACACCCTGTACAGAGGGACGCTTGTTACAGAGTCCGACTCCTCACTGGGAGAGACACACACTGTGCACAGGGACACTTGTTACAGAGTGCGACACCACACTGGGAGAGACACACACTGTGCACAGGGACATTTGTTACAGAGTCCGACTCCACACTGGGAGAGACACACCCTGTACAGAGGGATATTTGTTACAGATTCCGACTCCACACTAGGAGAGACACACTATACATAGGGAAACATGTTACAGAGTCCAACTCCACACTGAGAGAGACACACCCTGTACACAGGCAAACATGTTACAGAGTCCGACTCCACAATGGGAGAGACACACACTGTACAGAGGCACTCTTGTGACAGAGTCCGACTCCGCACTAGGAGAGACACACACTATACACAGGGAAACATGTTACAGAGTCCGACTCCACACTGGGAGAGACACACCCTGTAGACAGGGCCACATATTACAGAGACCGACTCCACACTGGGAGAGGCACACGCTGTGCACAGGGCCACATATTACAGAGTCCGACACCACACAGGGAGGGACACCCGCTGTACACAGGGTCACTTGTTACAGAGTCCGACTCCACACTGGGAGAGATACACACTGTACAAAGGGAGAATTGTTACAGTGTCCGACTCCACACTGGGAGAGACACACACTGTGCCCAGAGACACAAATTGTCATGGCCCTCTGCCTCTGTTTCCATCTATCTCTACCCCTTCATCCATCTTTCTGTACCTCATTTTCCATGTCCCTCTATATCTGTTTCCATCAATCTCTCCCTCACCCTCCATCTCACTCTGCACTCCCTATATCTCTCCCTACCTCTTCCTCCATTTCTCTCTACCTTTTCCTCCATCTCTCTCTACCTCATATTCTATCTCTCTCTACTTATCCCTGCAACTCTCTCTACCTCTTCTTCCATCTCTCTCTACCTCTTGCTCCATCTATCTCTACATGTCCCTCCATCTCTCTCTACCTCTCACCCGATCTATCTGAACCTCTCACTCCAACTTTCGCTTGCTGTCCCTCCATCTCTCTCTACCTAATCCTTCATGTCTCTCTATCTCTGTCTCCTTCTATCTCCAACTCTTCATCAATTTTTCTGTACCTTTTACATATCCCCCTATCTCTGTCACCATCTCTCTCTCCCACTTCCTCCTTCTCTCTCTACTTGTTCCTCCATCTTTTTCTACCTCTGTGTCCATTTCTCTATAGCTCTTCCTTCATCTTTCTCTACCTCTTTCACCATCTCTCTCTACCTCTGCCTCCATCTCTCGCTACTTCTCCATCCGTCTCTCTCAACCTATTTCTCCATCTCTCCCTACATCTTCCTACATCGCTCTCTAGCTCTACCTCCATCTCTCTCTGCCTCTCCCTCCATCACATTCTACCTCTTCCCTGATCACCATCTACGTCTCCCTCCATTTCTCCCTACCTCTCTCTCCAACTCTCTCTAGATCTTCGTTCGTCACTCTCAACCTCGGTCTCACCCTCTCCGTAACTCTGTCTCCATCTTTCTCCATACCTCTTTCTCCATCTCTCTCTACCTCTGCCTCCATCTCTCTCTAACCCTCTCTCCATCTCTCTCTAGCTCTTCCACCATCTCTCTCTACATATTTCTCCATCTCTCTCCACCTCTGTCACCATCTCTCTCTTCCACTATCTCCATCTCTCTCTACTTCTGTCTCCATCTCTCTCTATATCTGTCTCCATCTCTTTACCTCTTTCTATAGCTCTCTATACATCTTTCTCCATCTCTCTCAACTCTTCCTCCACCTCTCTCTACCGCTTCCTCAATCTCCCTATACCTCCCCTTCCATCTCTCTCTACCTCTCTCTCCACCTCACTCTAGCTCTCTCCCCATCTATCCAATATATACTAATGATCTACAAAAGGGAAATAGATGTAAATCTCCAAATTTGCAGACGACACAAAGCTGTGTGGGCGTGTTTCTTGTGAGGAGGATGCCGAGAAACTTCAGTATGATTCGGACAGGTTGGGTAATTGGGTAACAGCATGGCAGATGCAATATAAAGTGGATAAATGCGAGGTTATCCACTTTGGTGGCAAAAACAGGAAGGCAGATTATTATCTGAATGGCAATAGATTGTGAGAAGGGGAAGTGCAACGAGACCTGGGTGTCCTTGTGCACCAGTCGCTGAAGGTAAGCATGCAGGTGCAGCAGGCGCTTAAGAAGGCAAATGGTATGTTGGCCTTCGTAGCGTTATGGTTTGAGTACAGCAACCAGGATGTCTTTCTGCAGTTGTACAGGGCCTTAGTGAGACCACATCTTCAGTATATTGTGCAGTTTTGGTCGCCTTATGTGAGGAAGGATTTTCTTGCCATGGAAGGAGTTCAGCGAAGATTCACCAGGCTGATAGCTGGGATGGCAGGAATGACGAATGAGGAGAGATTGGGTCGATTGGGCTTATACTCGCGGAAGTTTAGAAGAATGAGAGGGGATCTCATTGAAACTTATAACATTCTGACAAGTCTGGACAGACCAGATGCAGGAAGGATGTTCCCGATGCTCGGGGTGACCAGAACCAGGGCTCATAGTCTAAGGATAAGGGGTAAGCCATTTATGACAGAAATGAGGAGGAATTTCTTCACCCAGAGAGTGCTAACCTGTGGAATTCTCTACCACAGAAGGCAGTAGAGTCGAATTCATTAAATATATTCAAGAAGGAGTTGCATATATTTCTTAAGGCTAAAGATATCAACGGGTATGGGGAGAAAGCAGGGACAGGGTACTTAATTTGGATGACCAGCCACGATCTCATTGAATGGCAGAGCAGGCTCGAGGGGCCGAAAGGCCTACTCCTGCTCCTATCCTGTATGTTTCTATGTCTATGTATCTCTCTCTACCTCTGTCTCCATTTCTTTCTTCCTCTTTCTGAATTTCTCTCTACCTCTAACTCCATTTCTCTCTACCCCTGTCTCCAACTCTCTCTAGCTCTTCCTCCATCTCTCTACCTCTGTCTCCATCTCTCTCTACCTCTGTCTCCATCTCTCTCTAACCCTCGCTCCATCTCTCTCCAGCCCTTCCACCATCTCTCTCTACCTCTTTCTCCATCTCTCTCTACCTCTGTCTCCATCTCTATCTACCTCTATCTCCATCTCTCTCTACCTCTGTTTCCATCTCTCTCTAGCTCTTTCTCCATCTCTATCTACATCTGTCTCCATCTCTCTCTACCTCTGTCTGCAGCTCTCTCTACCTCTGTCTCCATCTCTATCTACCTCTATCTCCATCTCTCTCTACCTCTGTTTCCATCTTTCTCTACCTCTGTCTCCAGCTCTCTCTACCTCTTTTTCCATCTCTCTATACCTCTCCCTCCATTTATCTCTACCATTTTCTCCATATCTGTCGAAATATTCCTCCATTTCTTTCTACCTCTCATCTCTCTCTCTCTCTACCTCTTTCTCCATCTCTCTCTACCTCTGTCTCCATCTATCTCTGGTGGTCCCTCCTTCTCTCTCATACCTCTTCCTCCATTGCTCTCAACCTCTTCCTCCATCACTCTCTAACACTTCCCCCCTCTTTCCCTAATTCTTCATCTATCACTCTCTGCCTCTCCCTCCATCTCATTCCAAATCTTCCCTCTTCCCTCTCTACCTGTCACTCCATCTCTCTCTACCTCTTGATCCATCACTCTCTAGGTCTTCCTCCAACTCTCTGTACCTCTTCCTCCATCTCTCTCTACCTCGTTCTCCATCTCTCTACAACTCTTCATCCATCTCTCTCTACCTCTTTCTCCATCTCCCACTACCTCTTCCTCCATCTTTCGCTACCTCTCGCCCCATCTCTCACTAGCTCTTCCTCCATCTCTCTCTACCTCGTTCTCCATCTCTCTACAACTCTTCATCCATCTCTCTCTACCCCTTTCTCCATCTCTCTCTACCTCTCTGTCCATCTCTCTCTACCAGTTTCTCCATATTTCGCTACCTCTGTCTCCATCTCCCTCTATCCCTCTCTCCATCTCTTTCAAATCTTCCTCCATCTCTCTGTACCTCTTTCTACATTTCAATCTACACCTCTCTCATCTCTCTCTTCCTCTGTCTCCATTCCTCTCTGCCTCTTTCTCCATCTCCCTATACCTCATTTTCCATCTCTCTCCACCAATTCCTCCATCCCTCTACAGCACTCCCTCCATCTCTCTCTTCCTCTTCCTCCATCTCTCTCTAACCAATTCCAATTCCAATTAAAATGCTTTATTGGCATGAAAGTTTACAGAGAACCATATTGCCAAAGCTTACATAGCAAAAAGGTACAGTTTTCCAACATTCTGTAGGTGTCAATCGATTTGACATTTGTTGGGTACATACAATATTACTTTTAAACAATATTAATTTTAAACAGTCTTTGTACTTCATTTGGTACGTTCAATATTAATTTTAAACAGTCTTAATTTTAAACAGTCCTCAGGTTGTGACATGTTGTTACATATTTGGCCCCAAGGTATGGTCTGTCTCCTTCTCCTAGGACTAATCTCAATTTTGACAGATCATCCAATTCCTTGAAATCTGGGGTTGTTTGGCTTAGCTTGTTGAATAATATGTTTCTTGATGTGTTGAATTTTTCGCATTTTAGGAGGAAATGCATTTCTGTTTCAACCTCGCCAGCCAGACATTGATCGCATATTCTATTCTCTCTAGGCTGCCAGGATTTCTTGTATCTGCCTTTTTCAATTTCCAGTTGGTGGTCGCTTAGTCTGTACCTGGTGAGGGTCTGTCTCTGTTTTGTGTCTCTGATGGTCGTGAGGTAGTCTGCCAGTTTATATTCTCTTTTTAGGGCCCGGTAACATTCTAATCTGCTTTGGCTTTCGGTTATTTTGTTCCAATGTTCCAGGTAGGTTTCTTTGCATTTTTTAATGATTTGGTTCACTCGGATTGGTGTTTGGACGGCTGTGTTGGTCTGGGGCTGGTCAGGGTCCGGCTGAGTACTTAGTTTCCGTAGCAGCTGACTCAGGGGACTCTTTTCTGGGTTTAGCTCTTGGGTCTGAAAGGCTTTGAAATGAAGGGTGTCTGGGGAGCTAGATTTGAGGTGATTTAGGAAGTTTAGTGCTCGTTTTTGGATGTTTATTATCAGTGGGTATCTGCCTAGTTCGGCTCTGCATGCATTTGTTGG
Source organism: Somniosus microcephalus (assembly GCF_052327205.1). Lineage (NCBI taxonomy): Eukaryota > Metazoa > Chordata > Chondrichthyes > Squaliformes > Somniosidae > Somniosus > Somniosus microcephalus. The sequence goes on along the minus strand of NW_028225186.1, from coordinate 27,708,629 downwards.
CGTTTTTCTTTGGGTGCGAAGGATGCTTCGGCAGAATTCTGCATGTAGGGCTTCTATTGTATGTTTTTCCCATTTAGTGTAGCTTTGGTGATTTAGCGGGCCCCATACTTCACTACCGTACAGTGCAATGGGCAGGATTATGCTGTCAAATATTTTGAGCCAGATTTTGATTGGGATTTGGATGTTGTAGAATTTTCTTTTTATTGCATATAGGGCTCTTCGGGCTTTTTCTTTTAGTGCATTCACTGCTATGCTGAAGCTCCCTGATGCTGTAATAGTTAGACCAAGGTAGGTGTAGCTCATAGTGTGTCCTATAGTGATATCACTGAGGGTAAACTGGTATTTGTTTTCCTGACATCTGGGCCTTTTTTGAAAAATCATGATGTTGGTTTTCTTTAGATTTACTGTTAGAGCCCAATTTTGGCAGTATTTGTCGAGTAGGTCTAGTTGTTGCTGTAATCCCTGTTCTGTGGGAGACAGCAGAACCAGGTCGTCCGCATAGAACAGGGATTTCACTTCTCCATCCAGGAGACGGAGACCTGGTGACTCGCTTTGCTCCAGCATGTCTGCTAATTCATTTATGTATATGTTGAACAGGGTCGGGCTCAAATTGCAGCCCTGCCGGACGCCTCTTCTCTGGGTGAAGAAATCGGTGCGTTTGTCTCCAATTTTGACCCCGCATTTGTTTTTCAGATACATTGATTTAATAAGGTCATAGACTTTGCCCCCTATTCCACATTGAAGAAGTTTATAATAGAGCCCTTCGTGCCATATAGAGTCAAAGGCTTTCTTGAAGTCGATGAAACAGGCGAATATTTTCCCATTTTTTGTTTGGTGTATATGTTTTTCAATGAGGGTGTGAAGGGTATAGATATGGTCGGCGGTGCGGTGTTTTGGAAGAAAGCCTATTTGGTTTTTTCTGAGGATATTATGTTTGTTAAGAAAATCAAGTAATCTACTATTTAGAATACTGCAGAATAACTTCCCTAGACAACTGTTGACACAGATGCCGCGGTAGTTATTTGGGTCTGATTTGTTTCCGCTTTTATATATGGGGGAGATTAGTCCTTGGCACCAGATATCGGGAAAACAGCCTGAACGTAATATGATGTTGAATAATTTGAGTACCGCACCCTGCATCTCCATATTGCTGAACTTGAGCATTTCATTTTTGATGTTGTCTGGGCCACAGGCTTTCTTTAGGTGGAGAGATTTTGTTTTTGTGGCCATTTCTTTCCATGTGATTGGGGAGTCTAGAGGGTTTTGGTTGTCTTTGATTGTTGCTTCTAATGTGTGGAGTTTTTCTGTGACCTGATGTTGACTTGGGTTTGTTTCGTTTATTGGGATGTCTTTGTAGAGGTTTTCAAAATGTGTTCTCCAGATGTCGCCATCTTGGATTGGTAATGCTTGCAATTGTGTTGTACTCTATCTCCATCTCTTTATAGCTCCTTCTCCATCTCACTATACCTCTTTCTCCAGCTCTCTCTACCTCTTCCTCCATCTCTCAGTACCTCTTCCTGCACTTTTCTATACCGCTCCCTCCATCTCCCTCTATCTCTTTCTCCATCTCTCTCCCCCTCTACCTCCATGTCTCTCTACCTCTTTCTCCATATCACTCTACCTCAATCTCTCTATACCTCTCTCTCCATCTCATCTCTCTCTTCCTCTTCCTCCATCATTCTCTAACTTGCTCTCCACCTCTTTGTAAATCTTTCTCCAGCTCTCTCTACATCTTCCTCCATCTCTCATTACATCTTTCTCCATCTCTCTCTGCCACTATATCCAGCTCTCTCTACCACTCGCTCCATCTCTCTCTTCCTCTACCTCCATGTCTCGCTACCTCTCCCTCTATTTCTCACTGGCTCTTCCTCCATCTCTCTGTACCTCTGTCTCCATCTGTCTCTACCTATCCATCCAACTCTCTCTGGTTGTCCCCCCACCTCTCTTTACCTCTTCCTGAATTTCTCTCTACTCATTCCGCCATTTCTCTCTACCTTTACCTCCATCTCACTCTACCTTTTCCTCCTTCACTCTCTGACTCTCCCACCATCTCTTTCTACCTCTTCCCTCATCTCTCTCTACCTTTCCCTCTTTCTCTACCTACCTCTGTCTCCATTTCTCTCTAGCTCTTCCTCCAGCACTCTCTACCTCTTTCTCTATCTCTCTCTGCTTCTGTCTCCATATCTCTTAACCTCTTTCTCCATCTCTCTCTATCTCTTTCTCCATCTCTCTCTACAACTCTCTCCATCTCTCTCTAGCTCTTCCTCCATCTCTCTCTACCTCTCCCTCCATCTCTCTCTACATCTCCCTCCATCTCTCTCTACATCTCCCTCCATCTTTCTCTACCTACTTCTCCTTCTCTCTCTATCTCTATCTCCATCTCCCTCTATCTCCCTCTCCATCTCGCTCTAACTCTTCCTCCATCACTCTCTACATCATCATCCATCCTTCCCTATCTCGTTCTCCTTCTCTCTCTGCCTCTGTATCCAACTCTCTCTTCCTCTACCACAATCTCTCTCTACCCCTTCCTGCATCTCTCCCTCCCTCGGTCTCCATGTCTCTCTTCCTCTTTCTCCTTCGCTCTCTTCCTCTGTCTCCATCACTCTCTACCTGTCCCTCCATCTCTCTATATCTCGTTCTCCATCTCTCCCTACCTCTCCCTCCGTCTCTCTCTACCCTTCCCTCCATGTCTCTCTAGATCTCCCTCCATCTATCTCTACCTCTTTCTCCATTTCTCTATATCTCTATCTCTATCTCTCTCTATCTCCCTCGCAATCTCGCTCTACCACATCATCCATCACTATCAACATCTTCATCCATTCTTTGCTATCTCTTTCTCCTTCTCTCTCTGCCTCTGTCTCCATCGCTCCCTTCCTCTCCCACAATATCGCTCTACCTCTTCCTGCATCTTCTCTCCCTCTGTCTCCATTTCTCTCTTCCTCTTTCTCCTTCGCTCTCTTCTTCTGTCTCCATCTCTCTCCATCTTGTTATCCCTCTTCCTCCATCTCTCTATACCTGTCTCTCCATCTCTCTCTTCCGCTTTCTCCATCGCTCTCAAACTCTTTCTCCATCTCTTTATACCTCAATCTCCATCTCTCTAAAAATCTTTCTGCAGCTCACTCTACCTCTTCCTTCATCTCTCTCTACCTCGTTCTCCATTTCTCTGAACCTCTCTCTCCATCTCCCTCATCCTCCATCTCTCTCTAGCTCTCCGTTTGTCTCTCACTATCTCTTCCTCCATCTCTATGTTCCTCTGTCTCCATCTCTCTCTACCTCACCATCCAACTCCCTCTGGCTGTCTCTCCATCTCTCTCTACCTCTTCCTCCATTTCTGTCTACCTATTCCTCCATCTCTCTCTACCTTTTCCTCCATCTCTCTCTGCCTTTCCCTCCATCTTTTTTATACCTCTTCGCTCATCTCTCTCTACATCCACCTCCATCTCTACCTACCTCTCTCTCCATCTCTTTCTACATCTTCCTCCAACTCTCTCTACCTCATTCTCCGTCTCTCGCTACCTCTCTCTCCATCTCTCTATACCTCGTTCTCCATCTCTCTCTAACACTTCCCTCATCTCTCTTTATGTCACCCTCCAGTTTTCTCTAACTCTTTCTCCACCACTCTCTACCTCTATCTCCATCTCTCTCTGCCTCGCTCTCAATGTCGCCCTACCTCTTCCTCCATCTGTCCCTACCTCTTCATTCATCCCTCTCAATCGCGTTCTCCATCTCTCTCTGCCTCTGCCTCCTCCTCTCTCTTCCTCTCCCACAATCTCTCTCTACCTCTTCTCCAATTCTCTCTACCTCTTCCTCCATCTCTCACTAACATTGTCTCCATCTCTCTCTACCTCTTCCTCCATCTCTCCCCACCTTTTTCTCCATCACTATCTACCTCTATGTCCATCCCTCTCTCACTCCCTCTCCCCGAGAGTGAAAGATGGTTTAGCTAAAGCAAAGCACTCACGCTGCGAAGGGGCCATGTGGTTCAATTTTCTACTGTGTTTTTCCGATTGACCAACATAAATCCCGTCTCTACCTTTCTAAATGTCCAGCTCTTTCTGCCCCTCTCTCTCAATCTCTCTGTTACACAAGATATGCACTGTTATAAAATAAAGATGGAAGGATACAAAGAGATAGACATGGTGCAGGAGAGGAGAAAAAAATGCAAAGAAAAACAGAGATGTATTAATGCAGAATTTGAAACAGAGAGAGAGGGGCAGAGACTCAGAGAGAGAATAGAAGAACAGGAACAATCATGGACAGAGATACAGCAGATAAGGAGAGGGGAGACATGGGACCAGATATGGTGTGAGGTCTGAATTTTCCATGGTGGTAGCGGGTGCGATCGGTTAACTTGATGTTTTACACCCATATGGCTGCACATGATGTGCCAGTTTGGCACCACCCCACAACAACACCATAACGCTTATCTTCAGTGACCAAGCAATTCCCTTCACACACATCACCAATGTGAGGCAGGGCGGCGGTACCATGCACTGCAACTTACTACGACACTTGCAAAGCTGCACACATATCTATCCAAGACCGGAAGCTATTGAAAATAAAGAGGCCGATAAATTCCCAGGGCCTGATAATCTACATCCTCGGGTACTTAAGGAAGTGGCCCTAGAAATAGTAGATGCATTGCTGATCATCTTCCAACATTCGATGGAATCTGGAACAGTACCCATGGATTGCAGGGTAGCTAATGCTACCCCACTATTCAAAAAAGTTGGTAGAGAAAAAACGGGAAATTACAGACTGGTAAGACTAATATCGGTATTGGGGAAAATGATAGAGTCCATTATAAAAGATGCAATAGCAGAGCAATTGGAAAACAGGACAGGATAGAACAAAGTCAACATGGATTTACAAAATGTAAATCGTGCTTGACTAATCTACTGGAATCAGTTGAGTATGTAACTGGTGAAATAGATAAGGGAGAACCAGTGGAAGTGGTCTATTTGGACTTTCAGAAAATAAGAGATTAGTGTGTAATGTTAAGGCACATGGGATTGTGGGCAAGTTATTGACTTGGATAGAGAACTCTTTGGCAGACAGAAAGCAAAGAGTTGGAATAAACGGGTCATTTTCTGAGTGGCAGGCAGTGACTAGTGGGGTACCGCAGGGATCGGTCCTTGGACCCCAGCTATTCACAATATACATTTATGATCTAGACAAGGGAACTAAATGTAATATCTCCAAACTTGCAGATGGCTCAAAGCTGGGTGGGCGTGTGTGCTGTGAAGAGAATGCCAAGAAAATCCAAGATGATTTGGACAGTTTGGGTGATTGGGCTGAAGCATGGCAGAAACAATATAACATCGATAAAGGTGAGGTTATCCACTTTAGTGTCAAAAACAGGAAGGCTGATCATTATCTGAATGGTATTAGATTGGGAGAAGGGGAAGTGCCTCGAGACCTGGGTGTCCTTGTGCACTTGTCGATGAAGGAAAGCATGCAGGTGCAGCAGGCGGTTAAGAAGACAAATGGTATGTTGACCTTCGTTGAGAGGGTTTGAGTACAGGAAGAAGGATGTCTTGCTCTGTTTGTACAGGGCTTTGGTGAGACCACATCATGAGTATTGTGTGCAGTTTTGGTCACCTTATCTGAGAAAGGATGTACTTGCCATGGAAGGAGTTCAGCGAAGATTCACCAGGCTGATACCTGGGGTGGCAGGAATGATGTATGAAGAGAGGTTGGGTCGATTGGGCTTGTACTCGCTGGAGCTTAGAAAAATGAGAGGGGATCTCATTGAAACTTATAAAATTCTGACAGGACTGGACAGACTAGATGCAGGGAGGATGTTACCGATGGCTGGGGAGACCAGTATCATGGGTCAGAGTCTAAGGATAAGTGGTAGGCCATTTAGGACAGATATTAGGAGGAATTTATTCACCCAGAGAGTGGTGAACCTCTGGAAATATCTAACACAGGAGGCAGTAGAGGCCAATTACTTAAATATATTCAAGTAGTAGTTGGATGTTTTTCTTAAGGCTAAAGGGATCAAGGGGTATGTTGAGAAAGCAGGGACCGGGTACTGAATTTGGATGATCAGCCATGATCGCATTGAATGGCTGAGGAGACTCGAGGGGCCGAATTGCCTTCTCCTGCTCCTATTTTCTATGTTTCTATGTTTCTATCGGCTGTGTTAGTTTGAGGGGCTGTGTTAGTTTGAGGGGATGTATTAGTGTGAGGGGCTGTATTTGTTTGAGAAGCTGTATTAGTTTGAAGGGCTGTATTAGATTGAGGGACTGTATTAGTTTGAGGGGCTGTATCATTTTGAGGGGCTGTGTTAATTTGAGGGACTGTATCGTTTTGAGGGGCTGTGTTAATTTGAGGGACTGTATTAGATTGAGGAGCTTTGTTAGTTTGAGGGACTGTATTAGTTTGAGGGGCTGTATTATTTTGAGGGACTGTATTAGATTGAGAGGCTGTATTAGTTTGAGAGGCTGTATTAGTTTGAGAGTTTGTATTAGTTTGAGGGGCTGTATTAGTTTGAGGGGCAGTATTATTTTAAAGGGCTGTATTATTTTGATGGGCTCTATTAATTTGAGGGATTGTATTTAATTGAGCGGCTGTATTAGTTTGAGGGGCGTATTAGATTGAGGTGCTGCATTAGTTTGAGGGTCTGTATTAGTTTGAGAGGCTGTATTAGTTTGAGATGCTGTATTATTTTGAGGGGGTGTATTAGTTTGAGGGGCTGTATTAGTTTGAGAGGCAGTATTATTTTGAAAGGGCTGCATTAGTTTGAAGGGTTGTATTTAATTGAGGGCCTTAATAGTTTGAGGGACTGTATTAGTTTGAGCTGCTGTATTAGTTTGAGGGGCTGTATTAGTTTGAGGGGCTGTATTAGTTTGAGGGGGTGTTTTATATTGAGGGGGTGTATTTGTTTGAGGGGCTGTATTTGTTTGCGAGGCTGTATTCGTTTGAGAGGTTGTATCAGTTTGAGGTGCTGTCATATTTTGAGAGGCAGTATTATTTTATAGGGCTGTAATATTTTGAAGGTTTGTATTAGTTTGAGGGTCTGTATTAGTTTGTGGGGCAGCTTTAGTTTGAGGGCTATATTTGTTTGTGTTGCGGCTTTATTTTGAGGGGCTGTATTAGTTTGAGTAACTGTATTAATTTGAGTTGCTCTATTTGTTTGAGGGGCTGCATTAGTTTGAGGTGCTGGGTTAGTTTGAGAATGCATTGAACCAAATTCCCCACTTTAACTACTTAACGGTATGGCCACAGTTAAATAGGGCAACCACATCCCAAAATGCAAAAGAGCAACCTTGTGAGGGACACTACAACATTTGGAATTTAATTACTAAATGTCTACAGCAGAGTGAAGCGCAGTGCTGGATCAAGATGAGATCTGATGATGATTGAAACAACAACCCCATTGCTGGGAGAATAAAGCTGGCAATTTCCATTCGCTAACAAACCCGATCAGAATTCTCCAGTCTTTGGCGTTTTCAATTACAATCTCAGCACTAAATAGATTCCATCAATCAGGGAATTAACTCGGCTGGCGTCATCTGTTTGTTGAAATTTTTTAAATAACTCTTTTGAATGATGTTGCAACCTCAACGTCCCCGTGGAGATCCCTCACGGTATAAATTAAAGTCTCTGGGAATGTATCTCTCAGAGTATAATTCAGAGAGATTGCCTGCGGCACGAATGAACACATCGCTTCTCACAGAAAATGCATCGGCCAATTCAACATGTCCGTAAAATATACTACATCATCATTGCCGTCATTGGTGTTCCTGGTAAGTGATTATAGCTGTTAGATCCGTGATTCTGAGAGTATGGTGTTCTTCAATAGCCACACGGATGCTGTAACTTAACAATCAACAGGTATTTACTGGAGAAGGGTAGTCTCAAGACTGGGGATACAGAGGCATGCGCAAGGCTTATATACAGGTGTGGTCACTGCCGGTACTACAGTATACAGGAGCTGTAAAAGTAGTTCTGTCTTAAAAGTACATACACTACAATAGCCATTGAATTTGTGTAAATCTGTGTGTGAGCAGGTCTCTGGTTTTGCTCTGTGAATGATAATGTTACATGCTAATATAATGGTATCCGTTATACAGGCACCTCATCAATGATGTCATTCTGCTAAGTCAAATATCTTGACTTTCCTGGGCGGGTTTATTCTATTGTCTAAACTTAAAATAAACCTCTGTTTGTAACTCCCAGGCTCGCTGAATTATTACGTTTTTGCCTTTAATGGAATAAGTTGTATTGTTGAATCATACAATCAGCTTGGGCAACTGTCTCAGAGACGCTATTACTGGGAGTGTCTGTCACTGTATAACTGTACTGAGCGAGGGTCACTAACTAGAGTGGAACGCCTGACACCAGTGGCCATGAATTACTGGGAATGTCTGTCACTGTATAACGGTATTGAGTGTGGGTCACTAACTGGAGTGGAACACCTGACCCCTGTGGCCATGTATTACTGGGAGTGTCTGTCACTGTATAATTGTACTGAGTGTTGGTCACTGACTGGAGTGGAACACCGGACCTCAGTGGCCATGTATTTCTGGGAGTGACTTTCACTGTAGAATTGTACTGAGTGTGTGTCACTAACCGGAGTGGATCACCTTACCACAGTGGGCATGTATTACTGGGAGTGTCTCTCACTGTAGAATTGTACTGAGTGTGGGTCACTAACCGGAGTGGAACACCTGACCCCTGTGGCCATGTATTACTGGGAGTGTCTGTCACTGTATAACTGTACTGAGTGTGGGTCACGAACTTAAGTGGAACACCTGACCCCAATGGCCGTGTATTATTGGAGTGTCTGTCACTGTGTTACTGTATTGAGTGTGGGTCACTAACTGGAGTGGAACACCTGAACTCAGTGTCCATTTTTACTGGGAGTGACTTTCACTGTAGAACAGTACTGAGTGTGGGCCACTAACTGGAGTGGAACACCTGACCCCAGGGCCATGCATTACTGGGAGTATATGTCACTGTAGAACAGTACTGAGTGTGGGTTACTAACCAGAGTGGAACACCGGACCTCAGTGGCCATGTATTACTGGGAGTGTCTCTGACTGTAGAACTGTACTGAGAATGGGTCACCAATCAGAGTGGAACACCTGACCCAAGCTCCCATGTATTACTGGGAGTGTCTGTCACTGTAGAACTGTACTGAGAGTGGGTCACTAACTGGAGTGGAACACCGGACCCCAGTGGCCATGTATTACTGGGAGTGTCTCTCGCTGTAGAATTGTACTGAGAGTCGGAATCTAACCGGAGTGGAACACCTGACCCCAATGGCCATGTATTAATGGGAGTGTCTGTCACTGTAAAACTGTACTGAGAGTGGGTCACTAACCGGAGTGGAACACCTGGTCCCAGTGGCCATGTATTACTGGGAGTATCTTTCACTGTAGAATTGTACTGAGTGTTGGTCACTGACTGGAGTGGAACACCGGACCTCAGTGGCCATGTATTTCTGGGAGTGTCTGTCACTGTAGAATTGTACTGAGTGTGTGTCACTAACTGGAGTGCAACAGCTGACCTCAGTGGCCATGTATTTCTGGGAGTGTCTGTCACTGTAGAACTGCACTGAGTGTGAGTCACTAACTGGAGTGGAACACCTGACCCCAGTGGCCATGTATTACTGGGAGTATCTGTCACTGTAGAATTGTACTGAGAGTCGGTCTCTAACCGGAGTGGAACACCTGACCTTGTGGCCATGTATTACTGGGAGTATCTGTCACTGTATAATTGTACTGTGTGTTGGTCACTGACTGGAGTGGAACACCGGACCTCAGTGGCCATGTGTTTCTGGGAGTGACTTTCACTGTAGAATTGTACTGAGTGTGTGTCACTAACCGGAGTGGATCACCTTACCACAGTGGCCATGTATTACTGGGAGTGTCTCTCACTGTTGAATTGTACTGAGTGTGGGTCACTAACCGGAGTGGAACACCTGACCCCTATGGCCATGTATTACTGGGAGTATGTGTCACTGTAGTATTGTACTGAGTGTGTGTCACTAACTGGAGTGGAACATCTGACACCAGTGGCCATGTATTTCTGGGAGTTTCCTTCACTGTACAACTGTACTGAGTGTGGTCTACTAACCAGAGTGGAAGCAACCGGTTCTATATTGAATTCATTGTTTCAGGTGACTGATCTCTTCCGGCAATGCATCTGCCCTCATCTTTTATGAATTGATGACAGAGGGAAAGATATTTTGTTGCTAAAGTCCTGTCTGGGCTCAGACACGGGGAATGCTTGCCTAGTAATTTCCAGTCTCTTTTCCCTTCTGTGTTTTACAGTGAATTTGCTGGCGATTGTGATCCTGTCCCGGGGAAAGTGCGGGCTCTCCACCTGCACCACTCGGTACCTGGTGGCCATGGCAGCGGCGGATCTACTGGTCATTGTCACTGATGTCATCCTAAGGCAGATCAGATGGCATTATTTTCCAGATACTTTTCTGGACATCACGCCTGTGTGTAGTGTTATCAGTGTCCTGTCTCGTGCAGCCACAGACTGTTCTGTCTGGTTCACCGTCATTTTCACTTTTGATCGATTTGTGGCCATTTGTTGCCAGAAGCTGAAAACAACATATTGCACCGAGAAAACTGCGGCTGTGGTTCTGGGAGCAACCTGCATTCTGCTCTGTTTAAAAAACGTTCCCCACTACTTTGTAATGGAACCTAGAAGGATAATCAACAATGTGCCGTGGTTCTGTTACCAATCCCAAGCTATTTTACTGATCCCGGGTGGGTGGGATTTGACTGGTTTGATACGGTTTTAACCGCATTGCTCCCATTCGCTTTAATTTTGCTGCTCAACGCTTTGACAGTCAGACACATTTTAGTGGCCAGTCGGGTCCGTAAGGAACTGAGGGGTGAGAGCCAGGGAGATAATTGGTGTGACCCAGAGATGGAGAGCAGGTGGAAATCTATGATTATACTCTTCACCATATCTGGCAGCTTCATACTTCTCTGGTTGGCAAATGTTATATTTTTCTTTTATTATATCATTGCAGGAATAGATATGAACAATGTTCCCTTATACAACTTTCGAAGAGTCGGATATAAGCTGCGGAGTTTAGGTTGCTGTACAAGTGCATTTATTTATGGGGTGACCCAATCCAAGTTCAGAGAGCAGGTGAAGAGTGTGGTGAAATATGCGGTTTCCTCAATTATTCTATTAATTAAGAATCAAAACAACTCAACGCTGCCCAGGAGCTGCTCCGAGTGTTTTCAGTTCATGAATGTGATATCTAGCCCCAGAATGCCAGCAACTGAATTACAACATAAAGCGTTCGTGAGTTGAAAATACAACCAGCGGCGGGGCAAGTACTATGTTTAGGACACGGTACTATATCTGATTGACAGTTCCAAAATTGTCTATCTAGACAGGACCACTTGTTTGTTTTATTCAGTCTGAGCTCTTCTGTAAAGAGTCAGTTCTGCTATTTAGTGAAGCAATTAATTTGCAGCTTCCAGAGTAAGAGCCTCGTCAATAGTTGGGCTGACAGAACTGAGATGCAGTTCAGAGGATTGCATTACATCGATTATACAGCTAAAATAAAGCCGTTCAGACCAACTAGTCTGTGCTGGTGTTTATGCTCCACATGAGCCTCCTCCCATTGCAACTACCTCATTTCATCCTTTCAGCATATCTTTCTATTCCCTTTTCTCTCTTGCATTCGTCTAATTTCCCTTTGATAGCCTCTAAGCTATTTCCCTCAACCACTTCCTGTGGTATTGAGTTCCACATTCTAAACACTCTCTCAGAAATGTAGTTGCTTTTTATTTCCCTGTTGGATAAACTACATTGTACGTTTGGCCCACTAATTTTAGAAACTCCCACAAGTGGAATCGTTCTCTCCACATCGATTCATGGTTTTCAAGACCTCTATTAGGCCTTCTAAATGTCCCCCCTCTTACAAAGCAAAGTGTTCAACCTATTAAATTTACAGTTAGCTGTTAACTCTCAGTCCTGGTGCCATCCAACAAAGTATTTGTAAGACCGTAGCCATTGTCCCGCTCCACAAACTCCATTGCCCAGCCACCGACTCCATTCCTCTCTCTGACACCTGTCTAAGGCTGAATCAGACCATTCGCAATCTTGGTGTGGTATTTGACCGCGGGATGATTTTCTGACCACATATCCACTCCATCATCAGGACGGCATACTTCCACACCATAACATCGCTTAACTCCGCCCCTGCCTCAGCTCATCTGCTGCTCAAACCTTCATCCATGTCTTTGCTAGCTCTGGACTTAGCAAATCCAATGCTCTTCTGGCCGGCTTCCCATCTCCCACCCTCAATAAACTTCAACTCATCCAAAATTCTAGCTGGCACCAAATCCCAATAACCCATCAACCCTGTGCTCGCTGACCTACATTGGCTCCCGGCCCAGCAATGCCTCATCTTTAAAATTACCTTCCTTGTTTTCAAATCTCTGCTTGGCCTCCCTATCTCTGTAAACTCCACCAGCTCAACGAACTCCAGAGATCTGTGCGCTCCTACCAATCTGGCATCTTCCACATCCCCGATTTTAACCTCTCCAACATTAGCGGCAGTACTTTCAGCTGCTTGGGTCCTACGCTCTGGGAACCCCTCCATAAACCTCCCTGCCTCTCTATCACTTTCTCCTCCTTTTAAGATGCTCCTTAAAATTTACCTTTATTACCAAGCTTTGGTCATCTTTCCGAATATCTCCTTATGTGGCTCGATGTCAAATTATGTTTGATAACGCACCTGTTATTTTACTACTTTAAATGCGCTATAGAATGCAAGTTGTTGTAAATATTGTTTGTACATTCTCCAATGCTTCAATGTCCTTTTTATAGTAAATATAAGATAACTACGCACTGTTCTCTAAGTGGGATATGGCCAGAGTCCTATACATGTTTAACACAACTTACAAAGTATTTGCAGCTCAGAGACAGGCCATTCGGCCCCAAATCTCCATGTCGGTGTTCATGCTCCACACGAGTCTCCTTCCAGCCTCCTATATCTATTCCAGCCACAATATCATTCTGTTCCTTTCATCCTCATGTGTTTATTTCGCTACTCCGTAAATATATAAATTATATTCACACCAACTGTTCCTTGTGGTAGCGAGTTTCACATTCTATCCACTCTCTGAGTAAAGACGTTTCTGCTGAACTCCCCATTGGATATATTTATAACAAATTTAAATCCCCGTGTTCTGGTCACTCCCGCAAGGTGAAACACCTCTAAGTCTACACTATCAAATCCTTTCATATTCTTAAAGAACTCTATCTGTTCATCCCTCAGTCTTCTCTTCACTAAAGAAATGAGCCCCAGCCTGTTCAATCTTTCCTGATAGGTATAACCTCCTAGTTTTGGTAACATTCAATAATTCCTTTTTGCACCTTCTCCAGTGCGTCTATGCCCATTTTATCAGTTGAAGAGAGGAAATGTTTGCAGTATTCCTAGTGCGGTCTAACCAATGTTCTAAATAAGCTTAACATAACAAACAGAGCTGCCCCAGTAGACCATCGTTTCAGCCTGTTCTTGCCCCACGGAGCTTATTTCTTCCATTCTCGACGAAATTTTTTCTCCGCTTGTCCAGTCTCTTCCCACCTACATCCGCGACACTTCCGACACCCTCCACCACTTTAACATTTTCCAATTTCCTGGCCCCTATCGTCTGCTTTTCAGCATGGACGTCCAATCTCTCTACAGCTCCATCCCATGCCAGGATGTCCTGTGGGCACTCCGCTTCTTCATTGAACAGAGTCCCAAGCAGTCCCCATCCACCACCATCCTACTTCGCCTGGCTGAACTTGTTCTCACATTGAACAACTTCTCCTTTGACTCCACTCACTTCCTGCAAATTAAAGTTGTTGCTCTGGGAATCCGCATGGATCCCAGCTCTTCCTGCCTTTCCGTGGGTTAAGTGTAACTTTCGTATTTCCAGTCTTCCTCAGGTCCCCTCCCTCACCAACTTTCCAGTATGTTGATGATGTGGCATTTCCGGCTCTCACCCTGAATTAGAAAATTTCAGTCAATTTGCTTCCCCTTTCCACTCTTCCCTCAACTTCACATGATCAATCTCCGACTTCTCTGTCTCCATCTCTGGGGATAGGCTATTGATAAACATTCATTATAAGCCCCACTCCCACGGCTATCTGGACTAAACTTCATCGCAGCCCGCTTCCTGTAAGGACTCTATTCCATCTCCCAGTTTCTCTGTCTCCGGCGTATCTGCTCTGATCATTCCACCTTCCATATTAGTCCTTCCGACATGTGTTCAGTTTCCTCAACAGAGGATTTCCATGTACAGTGGTTGAAATGGCCCTTGTCCTTTTCTGTTCTACTTCCCGCACTACTGCTCACATCCCTTCCCCTCCACCCCCGGAACCGCGATCATGTTCCACTTGTCCTCACCTTTCACTGCATCAGCCTTCACCACCAAACACATCTTCCCCTCATCTCCCGTTTCAGCCTTCAGAAGGGATCCCTACCTCTGCGACACCCATCCCATTGTCCAGGGCCCCAAACACTCCTTCCAGGTGAAACAGCGATTTACTTGTACTTCTTGCAATTTAGTATACTGTATTCGCTGCTCACGATGCTGTCTCCTCTACATCGGGGAGATCAAACGCAGATTGGGTGACCGCTTTTCAGAACAGCTCCATTCATTCTTTAAGGGGAACCAAAGTTTCTGATCGCCGGACTCTTTAATTCTCCCCTCCATTCAAACTCTGGCCTCTACATCCTCGCGTCTTACACTGTTCCAATGAAGTTCACCGTAAGCTCGAGGAAAAGCACCTCATATTTCTAATGCATCCCCACTACTTAAAAAAGATGGTAGAGAGAAAATGATGAATTATAGACCGGTAAGCCTGAGATCGGTAGTGGGGAAAATGCTAGAGTCCATTATAAAAGATGTAATAGCAGAGCAATTGGAAAACAGTGACAGGATCTGACAAAGTCAACATTGATTTACAAAAGGTAAATCATGCTTGCCAATCAACTCGAATTTTTTGAGGATGTAACTGGTACAATTGAAAAGGGAGAACCAGTGGAGGTGGTGTATTTGGACATTCAGACAGCTTTCCATATGGTCCTGCATAAGAGATTGCAATGCAAATTTGAAACACATGGGATTGGGTGTAAGGTCTTGATTTGGAGAGAGAACTGGATGGCGGACAGGAAGCAAAGAGTTGGAATAAACGGGTCTTTTTCCAAGTGGCAGGCAGTGACTAATGGGGTACCGCAGGGATCGGTGTTAGGACCCCAGGTATTCACAATACATATTAATGATCTAGACAAGGGAAATGGATGTAATATCGCCAACTTTGCAGGCGACAAAAAGCTGGGTGTGCGTTTGTACTGTGAGGATGATGCAGAGAAACTCCAGTATGATTTGCACAGGTTGGATGATTGGGCAGACGCATGGCAGATGCGGCAATAATGCAGAAAAATGCGAGGTTATCCACTTTGGTGACAAAACAGGAAGGCAGATTATTATCTGAACGGCAATAGATTGGGAAAAGGGGAAGTGCAATGAATCCTGGGTGTCCTTGTGCACCAGTCGCTGAAGGTAAGCATGCAGGTGCAGCAGGCGGTTAAGAAGGCAAATGGCATGTTGGACTTCATAGCGAGAGGATACGAAAAAAGGAGCAAGGATGTCTTGCTGCAATTGTACAGGGCCTTGGTGAGGCCACACATTGAGTATTGTGTGCAGTTTTGGTCGCCTTATCTGAGGAAGGATGTTCTTGCTATGGAGGGAGTTCAGCGAAGATTCACCAGCCTGATACCTGGAATGGCAGCAATGATGTATGAAGAGAGATTTAGTCGATTATGCTTATATTCGCTAGAGTTTAGATGAATGAGAGGGGATCTCATTGAAACTGATAAAGCTCTAACAGGACTAGACAGACTTGATTCAGGCAGGATGTTTCCGATAGTGGGGGAGTCCAGAACAAGGGGTCACAAGCTAAGGATAAGGGGTAAGCCATTTAGGACTGATATTAGGAGGAATTTCATCACCCAGAGATTGGTGAACCTGTGGAATTCTCTACCACAGAAGGAAGTTGAGGCCAATTGATTAAATATATTTAAGAAGGAGTAAGATATATTTGTTAAGGCTAAAGCGATCAAGGGATATGGGGAGAAAGCAGGGACAGGATGTCATAAATCTCATCATCGAGAAACTACCTATGAAATAACACTGGACGGCCAGCTGGTGGTGCCGTCCAAGGCGTATGAATACTCAGGCGTTGGCCCCAACTTGCCCGGGACATTTTGTAAAGACAAGAAGCTAGTGGATACATCTAGACCTCCATGTTGTGAAAAAGTTGATTAAAGCCTTGCTTTATGCTCAAACCAAGTGCGTAGTGAGTTTTATTACGTCAATTTAATCAACTTAATATCGACTCCGCACTTTGGGTGATTTCGGGAACAGCCAGCTGCGACTCGAACCGTAGAAGGGAACTCAGACAAGTATTCGATCCATCATGGAGAAACTACTCAGCCCTGCCGGTCGTGACCTGGACATAAATCCACTTATAGCTGCTAAAGTATGGAAACACCGGTATCACACCTTTAGAAACTTCCTCAGGTTGTGTGGTGAAAATGTTCCTGATAAATTAGAAATACTTGCTAATTATGTATCCCCTCATGTGTTTGATTATAGCGAAGACAGTGTAGACTATGACGCCACTATCCAAATACTACAGCAGCTATATGTCAAGTCCCCAAATGACATTATTTCTTGGCATCTACTGGCCACAACTCGATAACAACCAGGGGAATCACTTGACGAATTCCTTCAGAAACTTCGCAGGCTCAGCAAGGATTGTAATCTTAAAGCTGTTGCAGCTGAGCAGTACCAGGAGGAGTTAATTCGTGATTCCTTTATTAATGGGGTTAAATCTCCCTTCATACATCAGTGTCTGTTGGAGAATAAAACCCTCAATTACAGGCGGTATATGACCAGGCATGTTCTCTGGACTTAGCAAAGAGGAATGCAGACACGTATCTTTTACCACGTGCAGGGGCTGCTGCTATCTCTTTTAGTGACTCTTTCAATAGGCCTCGGGCAGAAGCTCACGGATGATGACTCCAACCAGGCTGATGAAAACCCTACCCTAGAAACCTACACTGATGACAACCCCACCCTAGCGGCATCTTGTCAATCTGGAAGGAAGTGTTTCTTCTGTGGGGGAGCATTCCAGTATAGGAAATGTTGTCCTTATTGTAACACGACCTGCAGTCCTTGCAGCAAGAAAGGTCACTTTTCTAAGGTATGCCAGTCAAGAGCCACTGTTAGTAAGAAAGGCCACATTTCTAAGGTATACCGGTCCATAGCTCCTGTTAGTTTTGCAGCTACTATCTATAAAACAGCTCCTCCCCCAAGAGCCACTACTAAGGTTACAGCTGCAATCTATAAAACTGCTCCTCCCCCAAGAACCACGACTAAGGTTACAGCTGTCAAGTGAAAAACTGCCCCTCCTCCCATCACAGCTGTTTTTCCCCAAAGCTTGTCCCATGCAGCCACGAAGGTTTCGATTAATGGGCACATTTTGAGTGTACTAATCGACTCATGCAGCTCTGACATCCTTAGTGAGCGGACTGTCATTAAGTTAAAACTGTGTATTTACCCCTCGGACAGGGAAATTGCAATGGGGCTGACGACACTGACCATCAATTCTTCCAGCTTTTGTCTTGTAGACCTTATTCTCAATGGCCACACTTATTTCTCCACACGGCTCGGGGTGCTCAAAATCCTGTGCAGTGATGTGCTCCTGGGCCAGGATTTCCAGAAACAACACAAAAGACCCACTTTCGAGTTTGGAGTGTCAAAGCCGGAGCTTACAATTTCCAAAGTACCGTTTTGTGCACTTTCGGTGGCTTTGCTTGAGGAGCCCTCCTTGTTTTTCAATTATTCCCCCCAATGTCATCCCATACTCACTAAATCACAACGTTTCAGCCAAGATGATCGAGCCTTTATTGAAGCAGAAAACTCTCGTCTTCTAGCTGACTGTATCATTGAGCCATGCTCCAGTCGTCATTGTTAAAAATTCTCTGAAGCAACACAAGAAACGCCTTTGCATCGATTGCTCGAAATCTATTAACCAGTATATAGACCTGGATGCCTACCCACTGCCAGGCATCGATGACATGGTCAAAAACATTGCCAACTACAAGGTATTTTCAACTTTTGATTAAAGAGCGCATATCATCAAGTATCGTTAAAGGACTCTGACAAAAAGTATACGGTGTGGTGTACCGATCACAGAACGGACACAATCTGCTTTCCGGTCCGTAGACTATAAATCAGGCATCATGCCTTTAAGAAGGATCACACCTTTAAGAAACTCGATCTGCAACATAGTTAAGCCCAGAGCAGGGGAGGAGCAGTCGAAGCTGTGCACTGATGAAGGAGAGTTGTACTTTGTGAGTCTCTGACTCATTTTATTGTTCAGCATGCAGCCTCAACAATTAAACCTTTTCTGTTGAACCTCTCCGAGTTCAGTATTTTTTGTTAGGAGTACGTAGACTCCTACATTGGTGATCCCGACGCTCAGGACGACTCCTAAGCATAACCATGGCTGACACAAACGCAGTTTCTGTGAAGCTGCTGGAGTTCCGGGGGAACCTGGCCACCGGCTGGTTCCGTCAAGCAGAATCGCAATTCCGTCTGCGCGGCATCACTGCCGACGCAACGATGTACGACTACCTCCTCGCCTCCCTGGGCAGCTCCACAATCACGAAAGTCTGGACAACACTACAAAACCCTGCGGAGGAAGAAAAGTGCGCACATCTCAAGGCTGCGCTCATTAAAAAATTCACAGCCTCGTAATTCGTGCACAACTGCCACCTCCTCGACCTCCCGGGCCTCGGTGACTCCACGCCGTCAGACTTGCTCTCACACATGCTTGCTCTGACCGACAAGAAACTGCCCGGCTCCCTCTTCCGCACGCTTTTTAGCCGCCAACATCCTCACCGCATCCACCCGATCAAGCTGCCTCACAATCTTAAATGTTTCGACAAGACCACCTCTCATTCTTTTTAATTCCAGTGAGTGGAGGCCTAACCTACTCAACCTTTCCTCATAAGTCAACCCCCTCATCTCCGGAATCAACCGTGTGAACCTTCTCTGAACTGCCTCGAGAGCAAGTATATATTTTCTTAAATATGGAAACCAAAACTGAACGCAGTATTCCAGGTGTGGCCTCACCAGTACCCTATATAACTGCAGCAAGACTTCCCTGCTTTTATTCTCCATCCCCCTTGCAATAAAAGCCAAGATTCCATTGGCCTTCCTGATCACCTGCTGTACATGCATACTAACCTTCTGTGTTTCGTGAACCAGGACCCCCAGGTCCCTTTGTACTGCAGCACTTTGCAGTTTCTTTGCATTTAGATAATAACTTGCTATTTGATTTTTTCTGCCAAAGTGCATAACCTCACACTTTCCAACATCATATTCCATCTACCAAATTTCTGCCCACTCATTTAGCCTGTCTATGTCCTTTTGCAGGTTTTTTATGCTCTCCTCACTCACTGCTTTCCCTCCCTTCTTGATATCATCGGCAAACTTGGATACATTGCACTCGGTCCCTTCCTCCAAATTGTTAATATAGATTGTAAAGAGTTGGGGTCCCAGCACTGACACCTGCAGAACATCACTCGTCACTGACTGCCAAACCGAGAATGAACCATTTATCCCAACTCTCTGTTTTCTGTTAGATAGCCAATCTTCCACCCATGCCATAATATTACCACCAATCCCGTGATTTTATTATCTTCTGCAGTAATTTTTTGTGTGGCACATTGTGAAATGCCTTTTGGAAGTCCAAATACACCACATCCACCGGTTCCCCTTTATCCACCCTGTTTGTTACTTCCTCAAAGAATTCAAGCAAATTTGTCAAACATGACTTCCCCTTCATAAATCCATGCTGACTCTATCCGATGAAATATGCTTATCTAAATGTCCTGATACTGCTTCCTTAATAATGGACTCCAACATTTTACCAACCACAGATGTTAGGCTAACTGGTCTGTAGTTTCCAGCCTTTTGTCTACTTCACTTTTTAAATAAGGGCGTTACATTAGCCGTTTTCCAATCTGCTGGGACCTTTCCTGAATCCAGGGAGTTTTGGAAAATTACCATTAATGCATCCACAATCCCTACAGCTACTTCACTCAAGACCCTATGACGTAAGCCATCAGGTCCAGGAAATTTATCCGCCATTAGTCTCATTATCTTACCGAGTACCACCTGCTTAGTTATTTTAATCGTGTTTAACTCCTCCCCCCCTATAGCCCCCTGTTTGTTCAGTGTTGGGATATTTTTAGTGTCCTCTACTGTAAAGACTGATATCAAATATTTTTTCAGCGTTTTTGCCATCTCCATGTGCCCCACCACTAATGTGCCGGTCTCGTCCTCTAAGGGACCAACATTCACATTAGCCACCCATTTTCTTTTTATATAACTGTAGAAACTCTTGCTATCTGTTTTTATATTATTTGCTAGTTTACTTTCAGAATCTATCTTCCCTTTCTTAATTAATCTTTTATTTATTCCTTGTTGGCTTTTAAATGCTTCCCAATCTGCTATCCTTCCACTAGATTTGGCTACTTTATATGCCCATGTTTTCAGTCGGATTCTATTCTTTATTACTTTACTTAGCCACGGATGGCTGTCTTGTCTTTTATGCCCCTTTTTCCTCAATGGAATATATTTTTCTTGAAAGTTGAGAAATAACTCCTTGGATGTACACCACTGCTCATATACCGTCTTACACTTTAATCTGGTTTCCTACTCCACTTTAGTCAACTCTGCTCTCATACCTTCATAATCTCCTTTATTTAAGCTTAGTACGCTGGTTTGAGAGACAACTCTCTCACCCTCCAACTGAAATTGGAATTCAACCCTATTATGGTCATTCATTCCAAAGAGAATCTTTACTAGGACGTTTTTTATGAATGCTGTCTCATTACACAGGACCAGATCTAAGATTGCCTGCCCCCTGGTTAGTTCAGTAACATACTGCTCAAGGAACCCGTCCCTAATGCACTCTATCAAATCTTCCTCAAGCCTGCCCTGCCCAATTTGATTTGTCCAGTCAATAGGAAAGTTAAAATCCACCATGATTATAACTGTTCCCTTATTACAAGCCCCAACTATTTCCTGATTTATACTCCGACCAGCAGAGTTGCAACTGTTAGGAGGCCAAAAGACTGCGCCCACTAGTGACTTTTCCCCCTTATTATTCCTTATCTCCACCCAAAACGTTTCACTATCCTGATTCTTTGATCCAATATCATTTCTCACTATTGCAATGTTTCCATCCTTTATTAACATAGCCACCCCACCTCCCATTCCTTTCTGCCTGTCCTTCCTAATTGTCAAATAACCCTGGATGTTTAGTTCCCAGTCATGGTTACCTTGCAGCCATGTTTCTGTAATGGCCACCAGGTCATACCCATGTGTAGTTATTTGCATCATCAACTCATCTATTTTGTTTCGAAGGCTGCGTGCATTCAGATAAGAAACGTTTAAATATGTTTTGTGACAATTTATTCCTGCTTTTACCCCCTTTACTACTTTAACATTATCTTTATACATTCTGTCCCTTCCTGACATGCTCTGGTTTTTAATTCCCCATCTGCTACCTTGCTCTATTGCCTTCTCCGCTGAAACTTTTATTTTTTGCTCTCTTGCAACCTCCCCCCACTAATTAGTTTAAAGCTCTCCCTACAGCACTAGTTATTCGATTCACCAGGATTCTAGTCCCCGCACTGGGCAAGTGAAGGCTGTCGCAATGGTACAGCTCTCTCCTGTCCCAGTACTGGTGCCAGTGTCCCAAGAAGCAAAACCATTTCTCCCACACCAGACTCTGAGCCACGCATTTAACTCTCTAATTATATTTACCCTAGCCAAATTTGCTCGTCGCTCAGGTAATAATCCAGAGATTAACTTGGCCCCTAGCTGCTCATACTCCCTCAGCAGAAACTATTTCCTTGTCCTATCTATGTCGCTGGTACCAACATGGACCACGACAACTGGACCCTCCCCCCCTCACTCCAAGTTTCTCTCCAGCGCAGATGAGATGTCCTTAACCCTGGCACCGGGCAGGCAACATAGCCGTCGGGACTCTCGCTCTCGGCTGCAAAGAACCCTATCTATCCCCCGAATGATACTATCCCCTACCACTACAACATTCCTTTTTACTCCCCCCACTTGAATGGCCCCCTATTCCAAGGTGCTGTGGCCAGGTTGCTCATCCTCCCTGCAGTCCCCATTCTACTACTACGTCTATGGACTCAACGGGTCGTGGGGTTTCTGATCGGAGCGGGTATTTTCAGTTGGCATCGTGGTAGGGACCGTGGACCCTACCTGGGTCCATCTCCGCTCTACCACAGCCTAATTTCCGGGTGACCCATGCAAGAGTCTAAGCCTCGCCAACTCTCCCCCATGGTCCTTCTTCCACCCATGCACGCTTAACCGGGCAGCGGGCTTGTACTCTGCATTGTCAGGCTTTATATCCCTGGAAGGGAAATCTCCCCCATTGGGGCTCCCTACTTCCAATAGATGATCCCTTAGTAGCAAATTTGCCTCTATCTGTTGGAGGATGCCCATACCTAAGAGCAGGCTCTCACTGTTGGGACCTACCCACTGGGTGATCCACCAAGTATGCCCTCCTGGCGACAGTTGTAGGGGAAGTGGAACACTCCAATGGAGGACCACCCTTTATCCACTAACCCGGGTTATCTGAATGCTTTGATCTAAGGTTGGAAATTTTGTGTCGGTTATCAACACCGAGTGCCCCGTGCCTTAACATTATGGACAGAAGTGCTGCAGTTATTTTACAAGATAACTTTCATAAAGCAAAAGTAAGAAGATAATCCATATAATTTATCAAATCATAATTTTTCTTCTGTCACTCTGGGGAAATACTAAATTCAAATTAAGAAATTTAAATTTATTAAATTCCAATATCTTTACATTTAAATTGTCTCTTAATTCGAGGAGCATTCGTAATAAGGTGGATGAATTAGCTGAATAAATAGAGGTAAACGGATAAGATATGATTGGGATTATGGAAACATGGCTCCAGGGTGACCAAGGCTGGGAACTCAACATCCAGGGGTATTCAATATTCAGAAAAGATAGGCAAAGAGGAAAAGGAGGTGGGGTAGCATTGCTGGTTAATGAGGGTATTTACACAATTGTAAGGAAGGATATTAACTCTGATGATGTGGAATCTGTATGGGTAGAACTGAGAAATACCAAGGGGCAGAAATCGTTAGTGGGAGTGGTAGACAGACATCCAAACAGTAATGCGGAGGTTGGGGATGGCATAAATGGGAAATTAGAGACACGTGCAATAAGGGCACAGCAGTTATCATGGGTGACATTAATCTACATATAGGTTGGGCTAACCAAATTAGTAGCAATACTGTGGAGGAGAAATTCCTGGAGTGTATACGGGATGGTTTCCTAGACCAATATGTCGAGGAACTAACTAGAGATCAGGCTAACTTGGACTGTGTATTATGTAACGAGAAAGGATTAATTAGCAAACTTGTTGTGCGAGGCACGTTGTGTCAGAGCGATCATAATATGATAGAATTCTTCATTCAGATGGAGAGTGAAGTGGTTGACTCAGAGACTAGGATCCTGAATTTAAATAAAGGAAACAACGATGGTATGAGGCGAGGGTTGGTTAGGATTGATTGGGGAATGTTACTCAAATGGTTGACGGTTGATAGGGAATGGCAAACATTGAAAATCGCATGGATGAACTACAGAATTTGATCGTCACTGTTTGGCATAAAAATAAAACAAAAAAGGTGACTCAACCATGCCTAACTAGGGAAATTAGGGATAGCATAAGATCCAAGGAGGGGACATATAATTTGGCCAGACAAAGCAGTAAAACTGATGATTGGGAGCAGTTTTGGATTCAGCAAACTAGGAAAAAGGAATTAATTTAGAGGGGGAAATAGAGTGTGAGAGTAAGCTTTCAGGGTACATAATAACTGACTGTAAGACTTTTTATAGATATGTGAAGAGAAAAAGATTGGTGAAGTCAAGCGTAGGTCCCATGCAGTCAGAATCAGGGGAATTTATAATGGGGAACAAAGAAATGGCTGACCAATTAAATACATACTTCGGTTCTGTCTTCACAATGGAGGAAACAAATAACCTCCCAGACATGTCGGGGAATAGAGGTTCTAAAGAGAGGGAGGAACTGAAAGAAATCAGTATTTGTAGGGGATTGCTGTTAGGGAAGTTGAAAGGATTGAAGGCCAATAAGTCCACAGGGCCTGATAATCTCCATCGTAGGGTACATATGGCAGTGGCCTTAGAAACAGTAGATGCATTGCTGGTCATCTTAGAAAATTTGATAGACTCTGGAACAGTGCCCATGGATTGGAGGTTAGCTAATGTTACAATATTCAAAAAAGGTGCTAGAGGGAACGCGGGGAAGTATAGACCGGTAAGCTTGACATCGGTCGTGGGGAAAATGCTTTAGTCCATTATAAAAGATGTAATAGCAGAGCACTTGGATAACAGTGACAGAATCGGACAAAGTCAACATGTATTTACAAAAGGTAAATCATGCTTGACTAATCGAATGGAATTTATTGAGTATGTAACTGGTGAAATAGATAAGGGAGAGCCAGTGGATGTGGTGTATTTGGACTTTCAAAAGGCTTTCGATAAGGTCCTGCATAAGAGATTAGCATGTAAAGTTAAGGCATATGGGATTGGGGGCAAGGTACTGAATTGGATAGAGAACAGGTTGGGAGACAGGAAGCAAAGAGTTGGAATAAACATGTCTTTTTCCGAGTGGCTTGCAGTGACTAGTGGGGTACCGTAGGGATCGGTCCTAGGATTCCAGCTATTCATAATATATATTAATGATCTTGACGAGGGCACTAGATGTAATAACTCCAAGTTTGCAGATGACACAAAGCTGGGTGGGCGTGTGTGCTGTGAGGAGGATGTCGAGAAAGTCCAGTATGATTCGGATAGGTTTGGTGATTGGGCAGAAGCATGACAGATGCAGTATAATGTGGATAAATGCGAGGTTATCCACTTTGGTGGCAAAAACAGTAAGGCAGATTATTATCTGAATGGCAATAGATTGGGAGAAGGGATAGTGCAACGAGATCTGGGTGTCCTTGTGCACCAGTCGCTGAAGTTAAGCATGCAGTTGCAGTAGGCCGTTAAGAAGGCAACTGGTATGTTGGCCTTCGTACTGAGAGGAACAAGGATGTATTGCTACAGTTGTACAGTGCTTGGTGAGACCACATCTTGAGTATTGTGTGCAGTTTTGGTCACCTTATCTGAAGAAGGATGTACTTGCCATGGAAGGAGTGCAGCGAAGATTCACCAAACTGATACCAGGGATGGCAGGAATGCCGTATGAGAAGAGATTGGGTCGATTGGGCTTATACTCGCGGGAGTTTAGAAGAATGAGTGGTGATCTCATTGAAACTGATAAAATTCTATTGGACTAGACAGACTAGATGCAGGAAGGATTTACCCGATGGCTGGGGATTCCAGAATCAGGGGTCACAGTCTAAAGATAAGGGCTAAGCCATTTAGAACAGAGATGAGGAGGAATTTCTTCACCCAGGGAATGGTGAACCTGTGGAATTCTCTACCACAGAAGGCAATGGAGCCCAGTTCATTAAATATATTCAGGAAGGAGTTAGATATGTTCCTTAAGGCTAAAGGGATCAAGGGATATGGGGCGAAGACAGGGGCAGGGTACTGAATTTGGATGATCAGCCATGATCTCATTGAATGGTGGAACAGGCTCGAGGGGCCGAATGGCCTACTCCTGCTCCTATCTTCTATGCTTCTATGTTTCTATTTCATACTAAATTTGTTGCTTGTTGCACTTAAACATCTGTCAGTGGAAAGGGTTAACTCCTTTGCAGGTTTTCAGAAGGTGGAGCAAGACATTGTCAGGCGCACGCAATTGCGTCACTTCACGTAAATCAAAAAAAAACTTTCCCGATCGAAAAAGGCAGTTGTGATTTCACATTTTACTAAACACGAACAGATAAAACAAAACAAAATAGCACATTCTTGCAGAAAACAGTAAATTACATCATATTTATTATTGTCCTTTCTTCAGATGCCTTTCCAAACTACTGTAAAAACAATGAATATAACTGGACAAAAATTAGTTTTTCACATTTAAACAAATCAAATCAAACTGCTTTGGAAAATTTCACTATAGCAACCACGACTCCAACGTTAAATCTTAGACGGAAACTTAATGTTTTGCTAAACAAACTTTTGTTATTCTTCTCTTTTTGTACACACCAGATTAACTTAAATTGCAGTATTTTTTTTTCAATTCTGGTGGCAAAATCTTATTCGCACATTCTTTAAACTTCAAAAATCCAAGACAAGACAAAACTTTTAAACGCATTTAACACAGAGAAGTGGGTGGAGCTAAACCAAACCTAATAGAATCTTTCTTTTAAAGGCAGACGTTCCAGACAAAAGAAATACTGTAACTTCTTAAACATTCATAGTCAGGAAAACATTCACACTTTAACACACATTTTCATACAAACTGAAATTCCAGCATTTTTTTAAGGTTCCTTTTACTCAGCAAATCTTATGTTTTATTTGTCTCGGCACAGACGTTAATAACTTCCATGTCGGTAAAGCTTTTAGATTCTCTTTTTTTTCTCTTTTTACATCGGTGTCTCAGCAGCGTTTCCTGGCTTTCCATATCATTGTTTGATTCCCTTCCGTTGCTGAGTTTTCAGGTTGGTTAGCCTGCAAATTAGACCTTTTCCCTTCTCCATCTTTCCCTCTCTCTCCTGCACTTTGTGCTTAAACACCACGCTATGTTTCTCTCTTTACACGCTAGTGGTTTATTTCTGAGACAGGCTTTCCAGAATAAAGTTTATCACCTATTTTTTGAAAGGGGACTCAGTCTCCTTTGATTAAACGTTCCGTCAATCATACCTGAACATCCTCCGCACAGGTGCCTCTGCCTAGCTTACTCCTAAATGCATTAACACAACTGTTACAAGCCTTTTAGTGATTTTCTGAACAGATCTCTATCATCAATAACGATCGGCACGCAATTCACGGGCTCTCCCCGCACCCCACGGGGTTTTTCCCTCCTCAAGAGCAACAGCTGATCAGGAAGCTACTTTTGAGGTCCGATCTATCGGCACAAACGTGTCACCTTAAACTCTAAAGCAGTAATATACATTTATGTCTAATCAAATCCGTCAGCCCGCGGTCTCCATGAGGAATAATTACTATGTGATTAGTTTAATACTGACTGGTCCATACACAGTTTTTAGCCCCCTCTGGTTAACGAGCGAGTCCTTGATCCTCCTAGAAGCCTTACTCTGACTTATTTCCTAAGGACACGATGCGATTCTCGCTTCAGCCATCAATTCCAGTGTTTTTAACTCCTATGGCCCATTCCTGTACTATCCCACTTCTGACACGAACTGTTAGATTCGAATTTGGAGAAACCCCAGATGGAGACGGAATTGAGGACCAGTTCAGAATTTATTAAAAACACTAAGAGAAAGTTGTGCACAAGGGAGAGCCACCCAGCTTCTTCAAGCTCGGGGTGCACTCACAAGGGACGAGCAGTTGTTCATTCAAGTTATACAATTCTGTAAGCAACGCCCACCTACTACAGAATGGGGGCATACACCTACAAACAGTGTCAACACAGTTACTCACTTACTGGTTTATGTGGATCGTCACCGAACTGTCGGGCCCACCCCTTGAACTTGGGTACACACTGACCATGCCAGTCACAGATGTTAGTTGTTTCATCCTACTCCCCACATTCATGCTGTTATCTCTTCCCCGTTGTCAGCATAGTTTAAAGTTTGAGAAAACAGGTTTTCTCCTTATCTGTCGAACAAGCAGGGTGGCTAGAAGTCCGCAGTGATTCATGTACGCTGTGAATGGAACAATGTTGGTTGTTAATTTTACCCTCATCTCCTGGGAGGACTGGCTGTGTTTAGACTGGTTAAAGAAGGGATTAACACAACTGTGACGAAGGATATTAGCTCTGATGATGTGGACTCTGTATGGGTGGAACTGAGAAAAACCCAGGGGCAGAAAACGTTACTGGGAATGATATACAGGCGTCCAAACAGTAATGTGGAGTTTGGGGATGATATTTAAAGGGTAATTAGAGAAGCGTGCGAAAAGGGCACAGCAGTCATCATGGGTGACTTTAATCTACACCTAGATTGGGCTAAACAAATTAGTATCAATACTGTGGAGGAGGAATTCCTGGAGTGTTTACGGGATGGTTTACTGGACCAATATGTCGAGGAACCAACAAGAGATCAGGCCATCTGGTACTATGTAACGAGAAAGGATTAATTAGCAATCTTGTTGTACGAGGCCCCTTGGGTCGGAGCGATCATAATATGATCGAATTCTTCATTAAGATGGAGAATGAAATAGTTGACTCAGAGACTAGGGTCCTGAATTTAAATAAAGGAAATTACGATGTTCTGAGGTGCGAATTGGGTAAGATTGATTGGGGAATGTCACTCAAAGGGTTAATAGTGGATAGGCAATGGCAAACATTGAAAGACCGCATGGATGAACGACATAATTTGTTCATCCCAGTTTGGCATAAAAATAAATAATAAAGGTAACTCAACCGTCGCTAACGAGGGAAGTTAGGGATAGCATAAGATCCAAGGGGAGGACATATAAATTGGCCAAAAAAATAGTAATCCAGAGGATTGGGAGCAGTTTAGGATTCAACGAAGGAGAACAAAGGGGTTAATTAAGAAAGGGAAAATAGAATATGAGAGTAAGCTTGCAGAGAAAATAAAAACTGACTGTAAAAGCTTATATAGATATGTGAAGAGAAAACGATTGGTGGAGTCAAGCGTAGGTCCCTTGCATTCAGAATCAGGGGAATTTATAATGGGTATAAAAGAAATGGCAGACCAATTAAATACATATTTTGGTTCTGTCTTCAAAAAGGAGGACACAAGTAACCTCCAGGAAATGTTGGGTAACATAGGGTCTGAGGAAAGGAAGGAACTGAAAGAAATCAGTATTTGTAGTGAAATGGTGTGAGGGAAATTGATGGGATTGAAGGCCGATAAATTGTCAGGGCCTCATAATCTACATCCTAGGGTAATTAGGGAAGTGGCCCTAGAAATTGTAGATGCATTGCTGTTCATCTTCCAACATTCGATGGAATCCGAAACAGTATCCATGGATTGAAGGGTAGCTAATGTTACCCCACTATTCAAAAAAGGTGGCATTGAGAAAACGGGGAATTACAGACCGGTAAGCCTGACATCGATAGTGGGGAAAATGCTAGAGTCCGTTATAAAAGATGTAATAGCAGAGCACTTGGTAAACAGTGACAGCATCGGACAAAGTCAACATGGATTTACAAAAGGTAAATCGTTATTGACTAATCTAATGGAAATTTTTGAGGATGTAACTAGTAAATTAGACAAGGGAGAACCAGTGGATGTGGTATATTTGGACTTTCAGAAGGCTTTCGATAAACTCCCACAAAAGAGATTAGCGTGTAAAGTTAAGGCATATGGGATTGGGGCAAGGTATTGACTTGGTTGGAGAACAGGTTGGCATGTAGAAAGCAAAGAGTTGGAATAAACGAGTCTTTTTCCAACTGGCAGGCAGTGACTAATGGGGTACCGCAGGGATCGGTCCTTGGACCCCAGCTATTCACAATATATATTAATGATCTGGACAAGGGAATTGGATGTAATATCTCCAAATATGCAAGCGCCACAAAGCAGGGTGGGCGTGTGTGCTGTGAGGAGGATGCCGAGAAAATACAGGATGATTTGGACAGGTTGGGTGATTGGGCAGAAGCATGGCAGATGCAATATAACGTGGATAAATGTGAGCTTATCCACTTTGGTGTCAAAAATAGGAAGGCAGATTATTTTCTGAATGGCAATTGATTGGCAGAAGGGGAAGTGCAACGAGACCTGGAAACCTTGTGCACCAGTCACTGAAGGTAAGCATGCAGGTGCAGCAGGCGGTTAAGAAGACAAATGGTATGTTGGCCTTCATAGCGAGAGGGTTTGAGTACAAGCAACAGGATGTCTTTCTGCAGTTTTACAGGGACTTGGTGCGACCACATCTTGAGTATTGCTTGCAATTTTGGTCGACTTATCTGAGGAAGGATATTCTTGCCATGGAAGGAGTTCAGTGAAGATTCACCAGGCTGATACCTGGGATGGCAGGAATGACGGATGAGGAGAGATTGGGTCGATTGGGCTTGTACTCGCTGGAGCTTAGAAGAATGAGAGGGGATCTCGTTGAAACTTATAAAATTCTGGCAGGACTGGACAGACTATATGCAGGGAGGATGTTCCCGATGGTCGGGGAATGCAGGACCAGTTGTCACAGTCTAAGGCTAAGGGGTAGGCCTTTTAGGACAGAAATGAGGAGGAATTTCTTCACCCAGAGAGTGGTGAATCTGTGGAATTCTCTACCACAGAAGGCAGTAGAGGCCAATTCATTAAATATATTCAAGAATATATTTCTTAAGGCTAAAGGGATCAAGGGTATGGGATGAAAGCAGGGACCGGATACTGAACTTGGATGATCAGCCATGATTGCACTGAATGGCGCAGCAGGCTAGAGGGGCCGAATGGCCTACTCCTGCCCCTATCTTCTATGTTTCTATGACAATGGCTCTAATGAGGCTGTGAACACACACATTCCGAAGTTTGATAAGTGAAGTGGCTTCTTGCAGTCTGCAAATATGCTTCAGTCAGCTGAATCTACACTATGGGCAAATAGAAGGTTAACATAGTCAAGTATCCCCGAATTCATTGGGCACGAGCTTGATCTTTCAGTCCCTACCGCGTTTTTCCCCTTGATTACCTATTATTATCAGGATGCTTTTAGTGGTGTCTACCCTGAGGACAGATACACAATATTTGTTCAAATTCTCTGCCATTATCTTGTTTCCCATTATTTATTCTCAATCTCTTCCTCTAAAGGACCAACGATTACTTTAGCTACTCTCTTCCTTTTTTCATGCTTGGAGAAGCTTTTACTCTCTGTTTTTATATTTCTTCCTAGTTTACTCTCATAATCTACTTTGTCCCTCTTTATTTTTTCTAAGTCAGCCTTTACTTGTTTCTAAAATATCCCCAATCTTCTGGCCTACAACTTATCTTCACAACATTGTGTGCCTTTTTTATCAATTCGATACCATCTTTAAATTCCTTCATCAGCCAAGGATGGTTCATCCTTATCGTAGAGATTGTCTTTCTCACTGGAATATATCTTTATTGAGAGTTATGAAATATCTCCTTAAATGTCTACCACTACTTATCTACCGTCTTACTTTTTCATCTATTTTCCCAGTCTATTCCTGCTTTTGTAATTGCCTTTAATTAAGTTTGAGACATTAGTTTCGGACCCCAGTTTCTCACCCTCAAGCTTAACATGAAATTATATCAGGTTATGATCACTCTTCACGAGAGGATCTTTTACGATCAGATCATTAATTAATTAGTCTCATTAGACATTAACAGATCTGTGATAGCCTGCTCCCTGGTTGGTTCCACAACGTATTGTTCTAAGAGACCGTCCCGAATATATTTTATGAAGTCGTCCTCAAGGCTACTTTGCCAGTCTGATTTGTCCAATCTATATGAACCTTAAAATCGCCCATGTTTATTGCAGCACATTTCTTACATGATATTTCTTATCTCCACCCAAACTGATTCTACATATTGCTCTTCCGAGCCAAGATCATTTCTGACTACTGCACTGATCTCATCCTTTATTCATGGTGTGGAGATGCCGGTGTTGGACTGGGGTGGACAAATGTAAGAAGTCACACAACAGCAAATTATAGTCCAACAGCTTTATTTGAAATCACAAGCTTTCTGAGCGCTGCCCCTTCGTCATGTGAGGAAGGAGCAGCGCTTCGAAAGCTTGTGATTTCAAATAAAACTGTTGGACTATAACTTGCTGTTGTGTGAATTCTTACACCCATCCTTCATCAACAGAGCTACTCCACCTCCTTTTCCTTTCTCCCTAAACTCCTATGAAGTAGCCCCGTTGTATGGTGCTGTTTAGTGGGTATCCACTGATGACACTGTCAGGGTCCATGTTTATACCTTCTGCAATCGGACACACAGCACCTGAGCTCAGACATGGAATGGGCCCATTCCACCGAAGGACAAAATACATAGGTATTGCCCTCAGACCATAGTTCTGGGGTAAGTCGCCCCCTTATTAAAAGAAAGGGGAAATAATTTTTAAAAAATTTAAAAAAAAATTATTTATGGTAATGCAGAGTTTAAGCTGGTAAATTTTGAGAATTCTAAGGGCGTTGAATTCATCTAAATATTGATCAGTTGTTTCTATAACGTGCTGGTATATTTGCAGCACAGGATAGAATGTAGCCTGTGTGAAAAGGACGATTGTGCGTGGTTTAAAACCGGTTGGCATTCTCTATGAGCCCGATTCCTCTTATGGATAATTCGATGAACATTAAGCATAACTTCTTTGATTTCTTCTCTATTCCTCTATTGATACAGCCAAGCATCCTATAGGTTTTTAACAGCCCTCTCATCGTGTCCTACCAGCTTCAAAGCTTTGTGCACATACACCTCCAGGTCTCTCTCTTTGTGCACCTATTTAAAATGGCACTACTTCGTTCTCATTGCCTCTCCCTATTCATCCTCCCAAAATATAGAACGTCACACTTCTCTGTGATAAACGTCAGCTGCCAGGTGTTTGCCCATCAGTCGATCAGGGAGTCAGCACCCACAACATCGGTCGGCAACGCATTTCAGAGGCACACTGCTCTCTGGGAAAAGTACCACCGCCTAAAATCCAATCCATTCCTCTCTCTGTGTCAAGTTGTGTGTATATTCTTGTAATATTAATCGGATTGGAGCACAGGAGCAGTTGGGATTTGCTGTTCAGCCGGCAAGTTTGGAAGGGCAAACGGGGAAGAGGTTGAGAGATGGTGTTTGTGAAAGTGGCAGCAAGGGGGACGCGGTCGATAGATTGTAACAAATGGAAGGAACAAATATGTAAAAATGGTGGAATCTGTTCGTAGGTGAGACACAGCGGGTGTGGAGACCTGTGAGTGAATGGCCTCAGGTCAGTTGGTTGACGGAGTTCGTACTGTCCGGGTGCTGTGTTCAGGACAATTATTGACAAGAGGCAATTGTACAACTCATTTCTGCCTTTCAATAGCAACTGAAGAGAAATGTTTGCATAGAATGTTTAAGAAGCGACATAGATATTCAGCAAAACTGAACAGCCTGCACACTTTAAATCTTGTGGTGAAGATACAAAAGTTATAAACGCCACAATATCTGTAACTTTTACCCAGCGCCTTAGACAGCTCGGCCACACTATTACATAGACACGGCTTGGGAGCAGTTTAGGATTCAGCAAAGGAGGACAAAGTGATTAATAAACAAAGGGAAAAAAGAATATGAGAGTTAGCTAGCGGGGAACATAAAAACTGACTGTAAAAGCTTTTATAGATATGTGAAGAGAAAAAGATTGGTGAAGTCAAGCATAGGTTCCTTACAGTCAGAGTCAGGGGAATTTATAATGGGAAACAAAGAAATGGCAGACCAACTAAATTCATACTTTGGTTCTGTCTTCACAAAGGAGGACACAAAGAACCTCCCAGAGATGCTGGGGAACATAGGGCCTGATGAAAGGGTGGAACTGAAAGGTAAATTATGCTTGATTAATCTACTGGAATTTTTTGAGGATGTAACTGGTAAAATAGTTAAGGGATTACCAGTGGATGTGTTGTATTTGGACTTTCAGAAGGCTTTCGATAAGGTCCCACATAAGAGATTAGCGTGCAAAATTAAGGCACATGGGATTGGGGGCAAGGTATTGACTTGGATAGAGAACTGGTTGGCGGACAGAAAGCAAGGAGTTGGAATAAACGGGTCATTTGACATATAGATATGTGAAGAGAAAAAAATTAGTGAAGTCAAGCGTAGGTCCCTTACAGTCAGAATCAGTGGAATTTATAATGGGAAACAAGGAAATGGCAGACCAACTAAATGCAAACTTTGGTTCTGTCTTCACAAAGGAGGACACAAATAACCTCCCAGATATGCCGGGGGACATAGGGTCTGATGAAAGCGAGGAACTGAAAGAAATCAGTATTTGTAGGAAAATGGTGTTCGGAAAATTGATGGGACTGAAGGCCGATAAATCCCCAGGGCCTGATGGTCTACATCCCAGGGCACTTAAGGAAGTGGCCCTAGAGATAGTAGATGCATTACTGATCATCTTCCAGAACTCGATAGACTCTGGAACATTACCCATGGAATGGAGGGTAGCTAATGTTACCCCACTATTCAAAAAAGGTTGTAGAGAAAAAGCGGGGAATTATAGACCGGTAAGGCTAACATCGGTAGTGGGGAAAATGCTAGAGTCTATTATAAAAGAAGTAATAGCAGAGCACTTGGAAAGCCGTGACAGAATCGGACAAATTCAACATGGATTTACAAAAGGTAAGTCATGCTTGACTAATCTACTGGAATTTATTGAGGATGTAACTGGTAAAATAGATAAGGGAGAACCAGTGGATGCGGTGTATTTGGACTTTCAGAAGGCTTTCGATAAGGTCCCACACAAGAGATTAGCGTGCAAAATTAAGGCACATGGGATTGGGGGCAAGGTATTGACTTGGATAGAGAACTGGTTGGCGGACAGAAAGCAAAGTGTTGGAATAAACGGGTCATTTTCCGAGTGGCAGGCAGTAACTAGTGGGGTACTGCAAGGATCGGTCCTAGGACCCCAGCTGTTCACAATATATATTAATGATCTGGACGAGGGAATAGGATGTAATATCTCCAAATTTGGGTGGGAGGGTAAGCTGCGAGGAGGATGTCGGGAAACTCCAGTAAGATTTGGACAGTTTGGCTGATTGGGCAGAAACATGGCAAATGCACTATAATGTGGATAAATGTGAGGTTATCCACTTTGGTGGCAAAAACAGGAAGGCAGATTATTATTTGAATGGCAATAGATTGGGAGAAGAGGAGGTGCAAAGAGACCTGGGTGTCCTTGTGCACCAGTCACTGAAGGTAAGCATGCAGGTGCAGCAAGTGGTTAAGAAGGCAAATGGTATGTTGGCCTTCGTAGCAAGAGGGTTCGAATACAGGAACAATGATGTCTTGCTGCAGTTGTACAGGGCCTTGGTGAAACCGCACCTTGAGTATTGTGTGCAGTTTTGGTCACCATACCTGAGGAAGGACGTTCTTGTCATGGAGGGAGTGCAGCGAAGATTCACCAGGCCGATACCTGGAATGGCAGGAATGAAGTATGAGGAGAGATTGTGTCGATTGAGCTTATACTCACTGGAGTTTAGAAGATTGAGAGAGGATCTCATCGAAACCTATAAAATTCTGTCAGGTCTGGACAGACTAGATGCAGGAAGGATGTTTCTGTTGGCCGGGGAGTCCAGAACCAGGGATCATAGTCTAAGGATAAGGGGTAAGCTATTTAGGACTGAAATGAGGAGGAATTTCTTCACCCAGAGAGTGGTGAACCTGTGGAATTCTCTGCCACAGAGGGTGGTGGATGCCAGTTCATTAAATATATTCAAGAATGAGTTGGATATGTTTCTTGAGGCTGAAGGCATCAAGGGATATGGGGAAAAGGCAGGGACAGGGTACTGAATTTGGATGATCAGCCATGATCATATTGAATGGCGGAGCAGGCTCGAAGGGCCGAATGGCCTACTCCTGCTCCTATCTTCTATATGTTTCTATATGTCTGGAACTACTGACTCGTCACTGAAATTTGGCTTTTTATTGGAAAAGAAGGGTAACAAAGGGAATCAAAGTCATAGACGGCATACTCTCTTCTGATAATTCAACGCACTGGATCAGAAGAACGTACCTATTCACAGGGAAACACCAACAAATAGATGGATGTTGGAAGACACCAATTGTAAATTTAATTCAATATTTATCGCTAAAGCATCTATAAGAAAAAACAGATAATCTGGTCATTATTACATTGCTGCCTTTGGGAGCTTGCTGTGCGCAAAATGTTGTGACGTTTCCTACATTACAACAGGAACTACACTTCAACATAGTTCATTGGCTGTAAATCCTTTGGAAGGTGGTGAGGTTGTGAACGGCGCTAAATAAATAAATTTTTAGCAGAACGTGCGAGCCTGAGGCGAAACAGTGCAAGAGGACAAAAAGTGAAAGCGGGAGAACCGGCGGCAGAGAGTCAATGAGAGTGAAGAGAACGGGCCTGAGTGAAGAAATAAACAAAGGTAGAAAGAAAGAAAGATAATCATTTCCATAGGGAGATATTTGAGGATTTTCCAATTGTGGTAATACAATTCTTAGTAAAGATGTCATCTTTTGATTTGCCGTCAAACTCTCTCTCTGAACTGAAATATTCCGGCTGCATTGAGCCTGAAATGTACCATAATTATAAGAGGAGAGATTAATAGGGGATATTTAACCTCCTAATCACACGTTGCTCAGACTAATGGAATTAAAACCACATCCGATCCTCATCCTGGACACAGAGAGCAGCTCACCACCAGTTTAGAGAGAACGAAACCTCTCTTAACCTTGTCTAAATGTAACGTTCACTCACGGGATAGGTCAGGTTGAGAATATATTCTTGTTATATTGATCGGATTGGCAATTGTAAGAAATCACACAACACCAGGTTATAGTCCAACAGCTTTAATTGAAATCACAAGCTTTCGGAGCGCTACTCCTTCGTCAGGTGAAGTGGACAGATGCATAAAAACACAGCTTATATAGTCAGAGAATAATGTCAGATGTTTACAGGTAATCTTTCTAACTGCCATTTATCACACCTCGGCAGAGAAATAATCACAGCAATCAAAGGTGTAAATGGTGTACAAACAGGTCAGTCAGGAAAACATTACATCAAAGAACAATGAGGTGGTGTCACAAGGGGTCAAATATTGCAGATGCTGGGTTCTGTATGAAAAAGAAAAAACAGACAAAAAACATTTTTTTTGCTGGAAATCACAGCAGGTCCGGCCGCATCTCTGTGGAGAGAACCAGCCAACGACGACTCGAGTCTGGATGACCCTACGTCAGGTGGGGTTACATGTAGCATGACATGAATCCAAGATCACGGTTCAGGCCATCCTCATGGTTGTGGAACTTGGCTATCAGTTTCTGCTCGATGATTTTGCGTTGTCGTGTGTCTCGAAGGCCGCCTTGGAGAATGTTTACCCGAAGATCGGAGGCCGAATGTCCTTGACTTCTGAAGTTTTCCCTGACTGGGAGGGAACACTCCTGCCTGGCGATTGTTGTGTGATGTCCGTTCATCCGTTGTCGCAGTGTCTGCATGGTCTCGCTGATGTACCATGCTCCGGGGCAATCAAAGGTGTAAATGGTGTCCAAACAGGTCAGTCAGGAAAACATTACATCAAAGAACAATGAGGTGGGGTCACAAGGGGTCAAATGTTGCAGATGCTGGGGTCTGTTTGAAAAACAAAAACAAAAGAAAAACATTTTTTTTGCTGGATATCACAGCAGGTCCGGCCGCATCTGTGTGGAGAGAACAAGCCAATGATGACTCTAGTCTGGATGACCCTACGTCAGGTGGGGTTACATGTAGCGTGACATGAACCCAAGATCCCAGTTCCGGCTGTCCTCATGGGTGCGGAACTTGGCTATCAGTTTCTGCTCGATGATTTTGCGTTGTCGTGTTTGTCTGTTTTTTTGTTTTTCATTCAGACCCAGCATCTGCAACATTTGACCCCTTGTGACCCCCACCTCATTGTTCTTTGATGTAATGTTTTCCTGACTGACCTGTTCGGACACCATTCTCACCTTTGATTGCTGTGATTATCTCTCTGGCGAGTTGTGAGAAGTGGAAGTTAGAAAGATTACCTGTAAACGTCTGACATTTTTCTCTGACTATATAAGCTGTGTTTTTATGCATCTCTCAACCTCACCTGACGAAGGAGCAGAGCTCCGAAAACTTGTGATTTCAAGTAAAGCTGTTGGACTATAACCTGGTGTTGTTTGATTTCTTACATTTGTTAACCCCAGTCCAACGCTGGCATCTCCAGACCATGATTGGATTGGAGCAGAGGGTCAGGTGGGATGCAATTTTCAACCCTGTAGTTCGGAAGGGCGATCGGGGAAGCGGCTGGGAGATGGTGGGTGGGACAGAAGGACTGGCAGCCTTATCTTTCTGATCTCCCTTTGTGTTCCAAGTCTTTGCTGAAGTAAGAGCACCTGATGAAACTGCGGGTGAATAGAAGAATTCTGGCTTCCTCCCTCCGAGAACAGAGAAAGGGGGAATGGAGAAGGAAGACTTGGAGAATTATTTGGCATCTTCCCTCTAGGAAAAAGTAGACTGAGCGGAGAGCTCATGATGGCGTTTAACATTATGGCGGGGTTAAATTCATTTAATATTGCAGCACAACAGGGGCCATTCGGGCTGTGGTGCCTGTGCCAGCTCTTTGAAAGAGCTATCCAATTTCATCCCACACCCCAGCCTTTTTCAAAACACTCCAACTTAGTTGTCATCTAACAGATGTCCCATTGCCTTTTGATGTTGCAGTCGAATCTGACTCCACTACCTTTTTAGGTCAAGCGACATATGCAGCAGCACTTTGAAACAAACATTACTCTTCATTTCAGACTGAGGAATGCTTAGAAAAGGGTTTTCAGAATGGATTATCCACTATGGGCGATTTTCCATGTGGAAGTACATGGCAAGAACTCTGCCCTTGTACTATAGGTAAACGGGAAGTAGAATATCCAGGCTGCCTGGCAGGAGACTGTTCGCTGAACCGATTGATCCATTTGGAAGCAGGAAGGCAGCAGCAGTGCATGCTCACCACTGTTTCTTTCACGGAATCAAGTACTCCATTTTTATACAATAGATAAGGTTGCAAAAATGAAAAGATGCTCACATTCTGGCGTGGGTTCGAATCACCAACACTTCAATTAACAGACGAATGCGCTGGCCTATTGCACCACATGGACATTTGATGCAAGTTTTGCAAGTCGAATTATTGCACAGGATCCCAAGCGAATTATGCAGCACGTTGAACCAGACAGTACAATTCATTTCAGCCTCAAACCGTTAAGTGGTCACACACTGAAAGCTGTGCGGAAACACAAAAGCATCAGTCCCGTGCGAGTCACTAAATCGCATTAAAACAGAGCAACCAATTCAGCTCGCGTCAAAATGTTGTGACAAGAAAGTTATACCTCTAACTTTTGGCTGAAAACTAGAGGTTGCAGGGGCCTCTGGTTTCTCGACTGCATCTCACAACCGAGTCCTCCAACGTACTGGAGCTGATTGTGGCGGAGCAGCTCAATTCTCAGGCCCTGATTGGACACATTCAAATGGGTGCGGTCTCGCGCCCCTGTATGTGATTGGCTGGCTGTTGTCACATGATCAGTGTGAAGGGCGATGCAAGACAGCTGAAGTCATCTCGCAATTGGTATCGCTTCAAAACGCTTAGTTCTTACCATGAAAGAATTAAACTGAGGAAATCGTAGAAAAGGGTTTGCAGAATGGATTACCTACTGTGGGCGATTTTCTAGGTGGATTTTCATGGCAAGAAAGCTGCAGTTGGAAAATTGGTAAAAGGGAAGTACAATATCCAGGCTGCCTGGTGGGAGACTGATCGCTGAAGTGACTGTTCCCATTGGAAGCAGGAAGGCAGCAGCAGTTTGGTCACCACTGTTCATTGACGGAATCAAAGATCCATTTTTATACAAGAGATTTGTTTGCAAAATAAAAAGGCGCTCATATACCTGGGTGGGCTCAAAACACCAGCCTTTCCAACATTAGCCGAATGCGCTGGGCCATTGCGCTACATAGATAGGTGAGCAAAGTTTTGCGATTCGAATTGTTCCACAGGAGCCCAGGTGATTATTTACCAGAGCGCTCACACCAGAGGCAACGATTTTGCAGCAAGTGATAAGCTGCGTGGAGCCAGTTAACGTCGGGATAGTAGTAGCCGAGTGGTCTAAGGCAATAGATTCGTAAATCCAGCGGGGGGTTTTCTCGTTAAGGTTCAAAACCTGCTGACTATGGAAATAAGGACGATGTCCTAAATGCACCGCTTTTACTTCATTTTAACTGCTGCCTTTCAGTTCCTGTGCCGAGACACAATCAAACAACGATTCAAGTAGAAAATAAAACAAGCACTTCACCCCATTATTACACCACGGCATCACGAGAGGCCTAGGCCACAGGTGAAATAATACGTCGTTTAATGCTCTGGAAACCGTGAAAGCAATTTTAATCGTCGAAAATATTTATTTTGCATCCCATTGAAGAAAATGCACATTGTCCGCGCAGCCATCTTCAAGTTGATGCTGCTTCCTACTGCGATGCTTATTTAATGAACTAAGCCAGACGAGTCACAGTTCTCAACCCCGCCAGCCAAGATCCGTACATTAGATCATAAGAAAGAGGAGCAGGATTTGGCCACACGGCACTCGATCCTGCTCCGCCATTCAATAATATCATGGCTGATCTGTTCCCTCAACTAAGACTTACTGACCTAGCCCCATATACCTTGATTCCCATAATGTCCAAATCCATCTCGGTTTGAAATGTACTCAACGGCTGAACAGCCATAGCCCTCGTCGGTACAGAATTCCAAAGATACACAATCCTAAAATTGAAGAAATTTGTCATCATCTCAATCCTAAGTGGCCGGCCCCTTATTCTGAAACTTTGACCCCTAGTTCGGGACTCCACAGCCAGGGTAAACAGCCTCTCAGCATTCGTCCAGTCAAGCCGTCAAATATTTTATATGTTCTTCCTTCGTACAGCCTGCTGATGTCATTTCACCACATAAAACAATGTTTAACTGGATGGACAAGCAGCAGGAAATACAATGCAGCCGCAGAATTAATCTCCAACCACTTTCTTTGACCCACACGCGGCCGTATAAAGGGATAAAAGCAGCACACGAGACAAAAGGCGATTTGAATCCCGTTCGTATTGTCGAATTGCCTCAATTTGGCTCAACGGCATATGAAGCCACAATTTGAATCAGACATTGCACTTCGTTTCAGCCTCAAAACATTAAGCGATCGCACACTGCAAATGGCACGGAGAAAGAAAAGCAGGAGGCCCGTGCGAGTCACTAAACTGCATTCAAACAAAGCAACCAAATCAGCATGCGTCAAAGATTTTGAAATTAGAAAATCATACCTCTAGCATTTGGCTGAAAACAAGAGATTGCAGTAACTGCTCACTTCTCGGCCGCGGCGTTGCGACAGGAACAAGTCATCCGCTCACAAACCGAGTCCTCCAACGTACTGGAGCTGCTTGTGATGGAGCAACTCAATCCTCAGGCCCTGATTGGACACATTCAAATGGGGGCGTTCT
Organism: Somniosus microcephalus; assembly: GCF_052327205.1. Taxonomy (NCBI): domain Eukaryota; kingdom Metazoa; phylum Chordata; class Chondrichthyes; order Squaliformes; family Somniosidae; genus Somniosus; species Somniosus microcephalus. The sequence continues at coordinate 27,667,257 of NW_028225186.1, read as the reverse complement.
CGCGCCACTGTATGTGATTGGTTGGTTGTTGTGATGTGATCAGTGTGCGGGGCGATGCAAGGAAGCTGAAGTTGTCTGGCAATTGTTATTGCTTCAAGCTTTCCGTTCTAATCCATGTAAGTGTAAAACTGAGGAAAGGGTAGAAAAGGGTTTTCAGAATGGATTATCTAATGTGGCCGATTTTCCAGCTGGATTTTCATGGCAAGAAGGGAAGTAGAATATCCAGGCTGCCTGGCAGAAGACTGATCGATGAAGCGATTGTTCCCATTGGAAGCAGGAAGGCCGCAGCAGTATGCTCATCACTGTTCTCTTCACGGAATCAAAGACTCCATTTATATACAATAGATAAGTTCGCAAAAACTAAATCGACCCACGTCCCTAGGTGAGTCTGAACCACCAACCGTTCAAGCTAATAGGTGAACACGCTGGTCTATTGCGGCACAGCGACAGTCGATTAAAGCAGTTTGCTATGCGAATTATTCCACGGGAACTCAAGTGATTCTGTACCAGAGCGTTCACAACAGAGGCATCGATTTTGCAGTAAATGAGAAGGTGCGTCTGGCCATTAAAAGGGCAGGTATTCGTGGTCGAGTTGTTAAGGCGATGAACTTAAATTCCATTTGCGTTTCCCCACGTAGGTTCGTATCCTGCCGACTACGGAAATGAGGACATCATCGCAAATGACCCGTTTTCACTTCATTTTAACTGCTGCCTTTTGGTTCCTGTGCCGAGACACATTAAAAGCTACAATCAAACAACGATTCAAGTAGAAAGTAATACAAGCCCTTCACCCCATTATTACATCACGGCATCACGAGAGGCCTAGGCCACAGGAGAGTACTACATTATTTAATGCTGTTGAAACCGTGAAAGCAATTTTAACCGTCGAAAATATTTATTTTGCAACCCATTCAAGAATATGCACGTCGTCCACGCAGCCATCTTCCAGTTGATGCTGCTTCCTGCTGCGATGCTTATTTAATGAACTAAGCCATAGTTCTCAACCCCGCCGGTCAAGATTGGTATATGAGAAGATAAGAAATAGGAGCAGGATTTGACCATGTAAAGCTCGAGTCTGCTCCGCCATTCAATAAGATCATGGCTGATCAGAGGTTCGAAACAACGCCACTTTCCCGCCCACTCCCCATAACACCTGACTCCCCTGTAGCTCAAATATATGTCTATCTCCGCCTTGAATATATTCAATGACTCCGCTTCCACAGCTCTCTGGTGTAGAGGATTCCAAAGATTCACGAACATCTGAGAGATGAAATTCCTCCTCATCTCCATTTTAAATGGGCGACCCTTTTCCTGAAACGTTGTCCCCCCTGGTTTTAGATTCTCACAGGAGGGGAAACATCTTCCCTGCATCTACACTCTCAAGCCCCCACAGAATCATATACAGAGACAAAGAGGGAGACAGAGACAAATGTAGACATGCAGAACGAGAGCCTCAGTTTGGCATCTTACAGACTGGTCCGAGGGAAAGGGACTTCAGTTATGTTGAGAGTGTGGAGAAGCTCGGATTGTTTTCCTCAGAAGGTTAAGAGGAAATTTAATAGAGGCTTTCAAAATTAAAGGGGTTTTGATAGAGGAAATAAGGAGTTGTTGAGATACCGCGGCAAATGTGTTGAGTCGAGACCAGAGTTGATGGAACACAACTGCTTTAATTTACATCATGGCAAAACAAGAGCTTTAAAAGCCCGCGCAACCACTTAAATACTCCCCAGACAGGAAGTGCTCCCGGCAGCCTGTCCCTGCGGGAAAAAAGCTGCCGGGGGATAGGGCCCATGGCTGGGGGCGGCTGCTGCCAGCAGTGCACCTGCATAAACTGTCCATGCCGCTGTGAGCGGATTATGTCCAATGGTGGCATGTCGCCACAGAGCTCCCCCCAGAATCGGCTTAGGAGGAGTGGACGATTCGTGACGGTGGTCTAATGGTTCTGCCGGAGCGGCTCTGAGTGGCCGCCGGTCTAGTTGGTGGGGCCACGCGGTTTGCCGTCAGCTGTGCTAGCTTGCTGGTGGGATGGCCTCAAGTTGGAGGTCGGGCCACGGGGACCTATTCCCCATGTTCTTTGTGTGCTGGTTTGACTCGGTCGATGGAGACCGTTTCGACCCTGTCGCCGAGTCGCAGCTTGAAGAGCTTGTCCCCGGTTTGTAGTACCTCATACGGTCCGTCGTACAGGGGTCGCAGTGGTGATGTGGTGGCCGAGAAAATCGATCTCGGTTAGGCCGAATTGGCACTTCGCCGGGCTGAGGCTAAGCCCATGTTGGGATAGGGGCCCGAACAAGATGCGAAGGTGATCGAGTTGTTCGTGTTTGGAGGAGCTGGCCAGAAGAATGTCGTGTAAATAGACGAATAGAAAGTTTAGGTCCCGGAGGACTGAGTCCATAAGGTGCTGGAAAGCCTGGGCTGCATTCTTGTGGCCAAAGGGCATCCTCAGGAACTCGAACAGGCCGAATGGGGTGATGACGGCCGTTTTGGGGATGTCCGTGGGGTGTACGGGGACTTGGTGGTAACCGCGCACCAGGTCAACCTTGGAGAAGATGGTTCATCTGGCCAGTCGGGCCGAGAAGTCCTGGATGTGTGGCACCGGGTATCGGTCCTGGGTGGTGGCGTCGTTGAGGCGGCGGTAGTCCCCGCAGGGGCGTCAGCCTCCGGCGGGCTTGGGGGCGATGTGGAGGGGGGAGGCCCAAGGTCTGCTGGAATGGCGGATGATGCCGAGTTGCTCCATGGTGGTGAACACGGCTTGCGCGATTTCCAGCTTGGCCGGGTCGAGTCTGCGGGCGTGGGCAGAGAACGGGGGGCCAGTGGTGGGGATATAGTGCTCCACACCATGTTTGGCAGCTTTGGCCGAAAAGGTCGGGTTAGTGAGGGCGGGAAACTCGGCTAGTCGTGCCGAGTAGTCGTCCGTGGCTCTGGCGAGGCAGTAATTCGTCAGGCCGGCCGAACGGGCAGGGGTGACTGCATCACGGATGGGGGCCATTGTGTTGATGTCGATGAGGCGGTGCCTCGGAATGTCGACAAGGAGGCCGTGGGCACGTAGGAAGTCGGTGCTGATGAGTGGGCAGAGAACCTTGGCTGTGAGGAACTCCCAGCGGTAATGGCGGCCTGCGAGGTCGAGCATGACCATGCGGGTGCCGTATGTGCGGATGTCAGAGCCGTTGGCTGCAGCCAGCATGACACCCCGTGCACCGCATTGGATTTCGAGGGCGGAGGCGGGGGTGATGCTGTGCTGGGCTCCTGTTTTGCACAGCAATCGATGGTTGGTGCTGTCGTCGGTGACATACAGTAGGGGCCCCTTTGCCCCGCGGCCATCATGGGGGCCGGTGCGGGGGAGGGTTTGAAAGTGCACAGTGGCGTGCAACGTTGGGCCCTAGAGCCAAAACGGGTGTGGTAGTAGCAGTTACCCGGAGTGGAAGGGCGTTCGGGCATAGTGAACCGGGGGGACCGTGTGGTCATTGCCATGAGGTCTGGTGTGACGTCGCGGGCAGTCTGCATGGAGAGCAGCCGGTCGGCCTTTTCGGCTATCTTGTTTAGGTCCATAGAGTCAGACTCCACAATGAGCGGGCGGATGCTGGCGGGGAGCTGCCGAATAAAAAGCATACGAAAGAGGGCGCCGGGTTTTTTGTTGTCCGAGAGGGACAGCAAGTGTGAAAGCAGGTCTGATGGTGAAGCGTCACCAAGGCCTAGTAGGTCGAGGAGTTGGCAGTTGCGCTGGTAGGAGGACACCTGAAATTTTTTAAGGAGCGCGGCCTTCAGATGTTCGTACTTGCCTTCCTCTGGTGGATCCTGCAGCGCTGCCCAAACCTTAGGGACTTTGGCACAGGTGAGAGAGGCGACAAGGTAGTCGTACTTCGTGGCGTCGACTGTAATGCTTCTCAGCCGGAATCTGGACTCGGCTTGAACGAACCAGGCCTCGGCCAGGTTCTCCCAAAAGTCTGGTAGTTTAACCGTGACTGCGTTTGAATCCGCCATGCTAGCTTAGGATTCGTCCTGAGCGTCGAGGTCACCAGTGTTGAGATACCACGGCAAACGTGGGAGTCGAGACCAGATTTGATGGAACACAAGTGCTTTAATTTACATCATGGCAAAACAAGTGCTTAAAAAGCCTGCACAACCAATTAAATAAGCCCCAGACAGGAAGTGCTCCCGGCAGCCTGTCCCTGCGGGAAACAAGCTGCCGGAGGAAAGGGCCCACGGCTGGGGGCGGCTGCTGCCGGCAGTGCGCCTGCGTAAACTGTCCATGCCGCCGTGAGCGGATTATGTCCAATGGTGGCATGTCGCCACAGAGTAACACTTTCAGTGGCAGGAGGGATGTTAACCAGAGGACACCGATTGAAGATAACTGGCAAAAGAACCAGTATGGGGAGAATTTTCTTATGCACCAAGGGCTCGGGCATAATGAATATCATAATGCTCAGTATAAGTTCTCACGGCCCAGCACTCTCTCATTCCAGGCTTGCACACGTTGATAAGTTTAAAATGTTGCATTTTTCATACTGGCAATGAGTCGACTGAGAGCCGTGCTGTGATCAGCTAAGTTTGTTAGGGTGATGCAGTTGGCAAGAATATACATGGAAGACGAATAATAACCATGACTGTTCTGGCACTGTGAGCTACAGTTAAATGTGGGCATGTAAACATTTAAACTGTCTCGTTCCAAATGTCATTTCCTGCTAACTTTGAACAGCAGGCATTTTTCAGAAGGCAAGGAAGTGCATTGTGTACCTGTTGAGGCAGCAGCGGTGTTGAAAGTTCAAAGGTTGATCAGAAGTAGGCATTGCTTCGCGCTGGTGCATTGATTGGAGGCATTTCAAACAGCCCCAAAATGCACTGCTCCCTCACCGGGAATCGAATCCAGGCCTGAACAGTGAAAGCACCGAATCACAACCACTAGACCACCAGGGAAGCTGCAGAAAGCTGCCTGCCAACAAGCAGAGCAACGCAGACTTTCCTCCTTGCTGCTTTGAGATTCAGATCAATTCAAGCCAGGCAAACTTTTCATAAAAGATGACATCTTTTAGACGAGAACACAAAGGACATGTTCACTAAACCACAGCACCAAGTGCGGGAAGGCGTCCATTTGGCATCTATTTCCTTCTGTGCTTTTCTCAGAGACAGAGACACAGTCAGAGAGAAGCCGTCGGGGAATTGAATACTGAAAATTATAATATCCAGGACATTGTAGAGGAAATGGTTATGCAGTGCTAGAAACAAAGCGTCAAACACGCACAAAATATCCGTGTGTGCTCTCTTTGTGTTGGTGTGACTCAGCTATCCATCTCAGTGTGATGGATTCATGGAGGCTGGCAGCACAGTGGGAGGCCATTCGGCCAATCGTGCCTGTACTGTCTCATTGAAAGAGTCGTGCTTTCTCCCACTGTTATCTCAGTTTCGGTCTCCCTCCTCAGTGCACCACATAAAAAGCAAACAGAAGGAGAACATTATACTAACGTAGAACTGGCGCAGGGAATTGTTATATGGCAGTACATATTGTAAAATTATTTTAGCTTATTTTGTTCTGATCAACTTTTCCCAGGGTCATTTTAAGGAGCTGCCCAAAGGTTTAAAATTGGGGATGTTAAAAATCCTCCCCTTCGGGGAATTGAACCCGTGTCTCCCACGTGACAGGCGGGGATATTCCCCACTATATTAACTAGCAACTGAACAGTGCTGAATCTGTCACAGCAAAAATCGGCCTGTGAACAGAAGGACAAAGCGGCAGAAGGGACAGAAATAAGAATAAGAACAGAAGAAATAGGAGCTGGAGTGGGCATTCGGCCCCTCGAGCCTGCCCCGCCATTCAATAAGATCATGGCTGATCAGATCTTCGACTCAACGCCACTTTCCTGCCCGCTCCCCATAACCCTTGACTCCACTGTAGCTCAAATATATCTCTATCTCCAACTTGAATATATTCAATAACTCCGCCTCCCCAGCTCTCTGGGATAGAAGATTCCAAAGTTTCACCACATTCTGAGAGAAGAAATTCCTCCTCATCTCCGTTTTAAATTGGCGACCGGATATCCTGAAGCTTTGCCGCCTAGTTGTTGATTCCCCCAGGAGGGGAAACATCCTCCCTGCATCTATCCTGTCCAGCACCCTCAGAATCCTATACAGAGAGAGACAGGGACAAAGAGGGAGACAAAGATAGACATACAGAGCGAGACACTCAGTTTGACGTCTTGCAGAGTGATCCGAGGGATAAGGAACTTCCGTTATGTTGAGAGACTGGGATTGTTTTCCTCCGACGGTTAAGAGGAAATTTAATACGAGGCTTTTAAAATTACAAGGGGGTTTGATTGAGGTAATAAGTAGAAACGCTTGCCAGTGGCAGGTTTGACGGTGACCAGAGAAGATCAATTGAAGATAGCAGAATCATTATGTGGAGAATTGTTTTACGCAGCAAGGGCTCAGGCCTAATGAATCTCTTACTGCTTAGAAATGTTATCACGGCCTAACTCTCTCTCACTAAAGTCTTGCACACGTTGATAACTTTCAAATGTTGCATTCTTCACACTGGCGTTGAGTTGATTGATAGCCGTGCTGTGATAAGCTTGGTTTGTTAGGGGTGTGCAGCCTGCAAGAAAATACATGGAAGATTGGTAATAATCGTGACTGTTCTGACACTGTGAGCTGCAGTTAAATGTGGGCATGTACACGTTTAAATTGTCTCGTTCCAAATGTAATTTCTTGCTGACTTTGAAACAGCAGACATTTTGCAAAAGCCAAGGAAGTGCATTGCGTACCTGTTGAGGTGGCAGCAGTGTTGAAATTTCAAAGGTTGGTCAGGAGCAAGCATTGCTTCGCGCGGGTGCATTGATTGGAGGCATTTCAAACAGTCCCAAAACACACTGTTCCCTGACCAGGATTCGAACCCAGGCCGCAGCAGTGAAAACGCCGAATCCTAACCACTAGACCACCAGAGAAACCGCAGGAAGCTTCCTGCCAGCAAGCAGAACAACGCAGACTTTCCTCCTTGCGGCTTATGAAATTCAGATCACTTTCATGCCAGACAAACTTTTTGTACAAGATGACATCTTTTAGACGAGAACTCAAAGGACATGTTCACTAAGCCACAGCACCAAGTGCGGGAAGGTGTCCATTTGGCATATAATTCCTTCTATGCTTTTCTCAGAGACAGAGGCACACAGTCAGAGAGAAGCTATCGGGAAATTGAATACTGAACATTATAATATCCAGGACATTGTAGAGGAAATGGTTATGCTGTTGCGTACCGATCACAGAAAGGACTCAATCCGCTTTTCGGTCCGTAGACTATAAATCAGGCGTCGTGCCTTTAAGTAGGATCACACCTTTAAGAGACTCGATCTGCAACATAGTTAAGCCCAGAGCGGGGTAGCTGCAGTCGAAGCTGTGGAATGATGAAAAGGCCGTCGGACTTGGTGTAGTCTCTGACTCCATTTTGTGTTCAACATGCGGCCTCAACAATTAAACCTTTTCTGTTGAACCTCTCCGAGTTCAGTATTTTTTGCTAGGAGTACGTAGACTCCTACATTTGTGACCCCGTCGCTCAGGACTACTCCTAAGCGTAACCATGGCTGACACAAACGCAGTTCCTGTGAAGCTGCTGGAGTTCTGGGAGAACCTAGCCACCGCCTGGTTCCTTCAAGCCGAACTGCAATTCCGACTCCGCGGCATCACCACCGACGCAACGATGTACGACTACCTCCTCCCCTCACTGGGCAGCTCCACAATCACGAAAGTCTGGACAACACTACAAAACCCTCCGGAGGAAGGCAGGTACATACATCTCTAGGCCGCGCTCCTTAAAAAATCCACAATCTCCCAATTTTTGCGCAACTGCCACCTCCTCGACCTCCCGGGCCTCGGTGACTCCACGCCGTCAGACTTGCTCTCAAACATGCCTGCTCTGACCGACGAGAAACTGCCCGGCTCCCTCTTCTGCACACTCTTTATCCGCCAACTACCTCCCAGCATCCGCCCGGCGATCGTGGTGTCCAGCCTCACATACCTCGAGGCCCTGGCCGATGAAGCCGATAAGCTCCTGTCCACTGGCTCCAACCACGCCGTCACCCCTGACCTGGCCTCCACAGCATCGGTGCGCACTCCACCCTCTATCGTGCGGCCACACAGCTCGGCCACGAGGCCCCCCAGGCCCCCAGGTCCCCCAAACCTCCGACCCAGGGCTACTGCTACTTCCATACCCGGTTCGGCGCACGGGCACACCGCTGCAGCCATCCCTGCATGTTTCTAACCGCCCCCACACCGGCCTACACGATGGACGTGGGGCAAGCAGGCGCGCTGCTGTATGTTATGGACAGCACCTCCGGACGCCGTTTCCGATGCGACATGGGCGCGCAGCGCAGCATCATCCCCTCATCCACCCTCGAGATCCAGCGAGGCGGCCGCGACCCTGCACTGGCTGCTGCCAACGGCACCGACATCCGGACATATGGCACCCGCACTGTCACCAACGACCTCCCAGGCCGCCGCTACCACTGGGAGTTTATCACCGCCAAGATGCTCCCCCCGCTCCTCGGTGCGGATTTCCTGTGCGCCCACGGCCTGTTGGTCGACATGCCTCGGCGCCGCCTCATGGACATGAACACCATGTCACCTATCCCGGGCGCCATGGCACACCCCCAACCCGCCGAAATTGCATGGCAGTGCCGCGCCCGCTCAATGGATGACTACTCAGCACTCCTGGCTGAGTTCCCAGCCCTCACCAACCCGACCTTCTCCACGAAAGTTGCTAAGCATGGGGTAGAACAGTTCATCCCCACCACAGGCCAACGGTGTATGCCTACGCCCACAGGCTGTACCCGGCCAAGCTGGAGATCGCGCGGCCGAGTTCACCACAATGGAACAGCTCGGCATCATCCGCCGCTCCAACAGCCCCTGGGCCTCCCCACTCCACATCGTCACCAAACCCGACAGGGGTTGGCGCCCCTGCGGGACTACCGGCACCTAAACGACGCCACCACGCCGGATTGGTACCCCATACCGCACATTCAAGACTTCTTGGCGAGACTGGCTGGCCGCTCAGTCTTCTCGAAAGTCGACCTGGTGCGCGGTTACCATCAGGTGCCAGTCCACCCCACGGACATTCCCAAGACGGCCATAATCACCACTTTTGTGCTATTCGAGTTCCTCCGAATGCCCTTCGGCCTCAAAAACGCGGCCCAGGCCTTCCAGCGGCTCATGGACTCGGTTGTCCGGGATCTGAAGTTTATCTTTGTCTACCTGGATGACATCCTGGTAGTTAGTTTCTCCAAGCAGGAACACATCGAGCACCTCCGCACCCTGTTCCTGCGGCTCAGTGAGCACGGGCTCATCATCAGCCCAGCCAAGTGCCAATTCGGCCTCAGCAGGATCGACTTCCTCGGCCACCGCATCACGCAGGATGGAGCCATTCACCTGCCCGCCAAGGTGCAAGCCGTCCAGCAATTCCCCCGGCCTACCACCATCAAAGGTCTCCAGGAGTACTTGGGGATGATCAACTTTTACAACCGCATCATTACTGGAGCGGCCTCCCTCATGCGTCCTCTATACGAAGAAAGACAGAATGGCGATCGAGTGGTCGGCGGTCATGTTGACCACTTTCAACTCAACTAAAAAGGTGCTCACCGATGCCACCATGCTCGCTCACCCACAGCCCAACGCCAGGGTGGCCCTCACCACAGACGCCTCCGACCACGCGGTAGGCGACATATACGAACACTGGGTCGATGGGGCCTGGCAACAGCTGGACGTTTTCAGCCACCAACTGCGCCCCCCGGCGGCCAAATACAGTGCCTTTGACCATGAGCTCCTCGCACTGTACCTGGCAGTACGCCATTTTAGATTTCTTTTGGAGGGCCGCCCCTTCACTGCGTTTGTCGACCACAAACCCCTGACATTGACGATGGCGAAATCTGCGGACCTGTGGTCAGCCAGGCAACAAGGCAAGCTCGCCGCGGTGTCCGAATTCAACATGGACATCCGGCACGTCTCCGGTCGAGACAACGTGGTGGCCAAATGCCTATCCTGCCCCGCCGTCCACGGCGCCCACCTGGCAGTGGGCTATGCTCAACTGGCAGCTGAGCAACGCACCCACCCCGATTTGCTCTCCGTGCCCTCAACCCTCCCTGGGCTGCGACTGACCGATGTCGCCTGCGGCCCATCCGCCATCACAGTCAAATGCAACACCTCATTGGCACAACCCCGCCCCGTAGTCCCGGCGTCCTGGCGAAAACGGGTGTTCGACATCGTCCACGGCCTCTTACACCCCGGTAACCGTGTTCCCATTGGACTGGTGGCCAACCGATTTGTCTGGCGCAGACTGCACAAAGATGTGCGTGTCTGTTCCAGATCCTGCATAGCTTGCCAGCGTGCCAAGATCCACCAGCACATCAAAGCCCCACTCGAGGAGTTCTCCGTGCCGAAAGAAGGATTAACCACGTCCACATCGACCTCCTCGGCCCCCTGCCGCCATCACAAAGCCACACGCTCCTGCTGACAATCGTGGACCGTACCACCCGCTGGCCTAAGGCCATTGCCCTGATGTCCACCACCACCGTCGACATCTCGAGGGCATTCATCGGTACCTGGGTCGCTCGGTTCAGCGTCCCCTCCGACATGATATCGGATAGAGGACCGCAGTTCACCTCTGATCTGTGGGCCGCCATCGCCCGAAACCTCGGGGTGGCCGTTCATCGCACCACAGCTTACCACCACCAAGCCAACGGACTGTGCGAGCGATTCCACAGGTCCATGAAGGCGTCACTCCGTGCCAGCCTCGAGGACGAGGCTTGGATCGACCGCCTCCCGTGGGTGCTACTTGGCCTATGCTCCGCAGTCAAGGAAGACCTGCATGCTTCGGCGGCAGAACTCGTGTATGGCCAGCCGCTGCATGTACCCGGAGAGTTCCTGCCAACCACCACGACCCCCTGGTGGGCTGACCAGCAACGCTGCGCTTTCGGCAACCGAGCTCAACATTTCGCTCCGGTACCCACCGGCCGGCACGGCGAACCAGCAACCCGCGTACCACCTAGCCTGCACATGGCCAAATTTGTTTTCGTGCAGCATGACTCCCACCGAGGAACTCTATGGCCCCCATACGAATGGCCCTAGAAGGTACTCCGGACGGGGAACTAGTTCTTCCTCCTCGAACTGGGCCGCAGACTGACAAGGTGTCGGTCGACCGGCTCAAGCTGGCGCACCGAGAGCCAGATGAACCCGTTCAAGTGGGCCCTCCCCCACCGCGGGGCCGATCGCCTAAGAGCCCGATGCGTGCGACCACCCTGCTCCCGACACCAACCGCCAAGAGCCGTTCCGGCCTTGCCATCAAGCCACCACACCGGTTCGTACACTCGCTACTAGCGGATTCTGGGGGGAGCTGTGTGGCGTACCGATCACAGAATGGACACAATCCGCTTTTCGGTCCGTAGACTATAAATCAGGCGTCATGCCTTTAAGAAGGATAACACTTTTAAGAATCTCGATCTGCAACATAGTTAAGCCCAGAGTGGGGGATGAGCAGTCGAAGCTGTGGACTGATGAAAGGCAGTCGGATTTGGTGTAGTCTCTGACTCCATTTTGTGTTCAACATGCGCCCGCAACAATTAAACCTTTTCTGTTGAACCTCTCCGAGTTCAGTATTTTTTGCTAGGAGTACGTAGACTCCTACATTGGTGACCCCGACGCTCAGGACTACTCCTAAGCGTAAACATGGCTGACACAGAAGCAGTATCTGTGAAGCTGCCGGAGTTCTGGTTCCTTCAAGCTGATCGCAATTACGACTCCACGGCATCACCACCGACGCAAGGATGTACGACTACCTCCTCCCCTCACTGGGCAGCTCCACAATCACGAAAGTCTGTACAAAACTAGAAAACCCTCCGGAGGAAGGCAAGTAAATACATCTCAAGGCCGCGCTCCTTAAAAAATTCACAACCTCCCAATTTTTGCGCAACTGCCACCTCCTCGACCTCCCGGGCCTTGGTGACTCCACGCCATCAGACTTGCTCTCACACATGCTTGCTCTGACCGTTGAGAATCCGCCCAGCTCCCTCTTCCGCATGCTCTTTATCCGCCAACTACCTCCCAACATCTGCCCGGTGATCACGGTGTCCAGACTCACGGACCTCGAGGCCCTGGCCGACGAAGCCGCTGAGCTCCTGTCCACCGGCTCCAACCATGCCGTCACCCCCGACCTGGCCTCCACAGCATCGGCGCGCACTCCACGCTCTATTGCACGGCCACACAGCTCGGCCACGAGGCCCCCCAGGCCCCCACGTCCCCCAAGCCCTTCGACCCAGGGCTACTGCTACTTCCATACCCGGTTCGGCGCACGGGCACGCCGCTGCAGCCAACCCTGCACGTTTCTAACCGCCCCCACACCGGCCTACACGATGGCCGTGGGGCAAGCAGGAGCGCTGCTTTACGTTACGGACAGCGCCTCCGGACGCCGTTTACCATGCGACACGGGCGTGCAGCGCAGCGTCATCCCCGCGTCCACCCTCAAGATCCAGCGAGGCGGCCGCGGCCCTGCACTGAGCGGGGGAGGAGCAGTCGAAGCTGTGGAGTGAGGAAAAGGCAGTCGGACTTGGTGTAGTCTCTGACTCCATTTTGTGTTCAACATGATGCCTCAACAATTAAACCTTTTCTGTTGAACCACTCCGAGTTCAGTATTTTTTCCAGGAGTACGTAGACTCCTACAAGGCAGTGCTTGAGACAAAGCATCAAACACACACAAAATAACCGTATGTGCTATCTTTGTGTGGGTATGTGTCAGATATCCATCTCAGTATCATGGATTCATGTAGGCTGGCAGCACAGTGGGAGGCAATTCGGCCAATCGTGCCTGTGCTGTCTCTTTGAAAGAGCTGTCTTTCTTTCTCCCGCTGTTATCTCATTTCCTCTCTCCCTCCTCAGTGCCCCACACAAAAGGCAAACAGAAGGATAACACTCTACTAACGAGGAACTGGTGCAGGGAGTCATAGAGTTATTGAGTCATAGAGTTATACAGCACAGAAAGAGGCCCTTCATCCTATCGTGTCTGCGCCGTCCATCAAGCCCTGTCCAATCTAATCCCACTTTCCAGCATTTGGTCCATAGCCATGTATGCAATGGCAATTCAAGTGCTCATCCAAATGCTTCTTGAATGTTGTGAGGGTTCCTGCCTCTACCACCCTTTCAGGCAGTGACTTCCAGACTCCAACCACCCTCTGGGTGAAAAAGTTCCTCCTCAAATCCCCTCTAAACCTCCTGCCCCTTACCTTGAATCTATGCCCCCTTGTTATTGACCACCCTACTAAGAGGAAAAGTTTCTCTTTATCTACCATATCTATGCCCCTCATCATTTTGTACACCTCAATCAGGTCCCCCCTCAGCCTTCTTTGCTCCAAGGAAAACAACCCCAGCCGGTTTAGTCTTTCTTCATAGCTGAGGCGCTCCATCCCAGGTAACATCCTGGTGAATCTTCTCTGCACCCTCTCCAAAGCAATCACATCCTTCCTATAGTGAGGCGACCAGAACTGCACACAGTACTCCAGCTGTGGCCTCACCAGCGTTTTGTGCAGCTCCATCATAACCTCCCTGCTCTTATATTCTATGCCTCGGCTAATGAAGGCAAGTATCCCATATGCCTTTTTAACCACCTTATCTACCTGTTCCGCTGCCTTCAGGGATCTATGTACATGTACACGAAGGTCCCTCTGACCCTCTGTACTTCAAAGGGTCCTACCACTCATTGTGTATTCCCTTGCCTTATTTGTCCCTCCAAAATGCATCACCTCGCACTTTTCAGGGTTAACTTCCATTTGCCACTTTTCCGCCCATCTGACCAACCCGTTTATAGCGTCCTGTAGCCTGAGGCTTTCCTCCTCGCAATTTACCACCCCACCAATTTTCGTGTCATCTGCGAACTTACTGATCATACCTTTTACATTCTCATCCAAATCATTTATGTAGATCACAAACAGCAAGGGACCCAGCACCGATCCCTGAGGCACCCCACTGGACACAGGCTTCCAGTCACAAAAGCAACCTTCGGCCATCACCCTCTGGCTCCTGCCACTCAGCCAGTTTAGGATCCAACGTGCCAAGGCATCCTGTATCCCATGGGCTCTTACCTTCTTGACCAGTCTCCTATACGGGACTTTGTCAAAAGCCTTACTGAAGTCCATGTATACCACATTCACAGCATTTCCCTCATCCACACATCTAGTCACCTCCTCGAAAAATTCTATCAGATTGGTCAGACATGATTTACCCTTGACAAAGCCATGCTGACTATCCCCGATTAATCCTTGTCTCTCCAAGTGGAGGCTAATTTTGTCCCTCAGAATTTTTTTCAATAATTTCCCTACCACAGATGTTAGGCTCACTGGCCTGTAATTCTCTGGTTTATCCTTCCTACCCTTCTTGAATAATGGCACTACGTTAGCTGTTCTCCAATCCTCTGGTACATCCCCTGTGGCCAGAGAGGTTCTGAAAATTTGTGTCAGAGCCCCTGCAATCTCCTCCTTTGCCTCACACAGTAGCCTCGGATACATCTCGTCCGGGCCTGGGGATTTATCCACTTTTTGGCCTGCTAAAACCGCTAGTACGTCTTCCCTCTCGATGCTAATATGTTCAAGAATATCACAGTCCCATTGCCCGATTTCTATGTCTACATCGTTTTTCTCCATAGTGAACACAGATGCAAAAAATACATTTAAAACCCCACCTACATCATCTGGCTCTACACACAGATTGCCACTTTGGTCCCTAATGGGCCATACCCTTTCCCTGGTTATCCTCTTGCCCTTAATATACTTATAAAACATCTTAGGATTTTCCTTTATTTTGCTCGTCAGTGTTATTTAATGGCCCCTCCTCGCTCTCCTAATTTCTTTTTTAATTGTGCCCCTGCAATTTTTATACTCCTCTAGGGTTTCCTCCGTCTTTAGTATTTTGTAACTGCCAAAAGCCCCCTTTTTTTTACTAATGCATTTTTGTATATCCCTTGTCATCCAAGGTTCCCTTTGCTTGTTGGTCCCACCCTTGACCTTTACGGGAACATGTTGGCGTTGTACTCTCTCTATTTCCCTTCTGAAAGCCTCCCACTGCTTTGTTGTGGATTTTCCTATAAGTAGCTGCTCCCAGTCCACTTTGGCCAGATCCTGCCTTATCATATTAAAATCGGCCTTCCCCCAATTTAGAACCCTCATTTCCGGGACGTTTTTTTCTTTTTCCATGACCAACTTAAATCTCACCGAATTATGGTCACTGTCGCCAAAATGCTCTCCTACTGACACTTCCACCATTTGCCCGGCTACATTCCCTAGAATTAGGTCCAGTACCGCCCCCTTTCTTGTAGGACTTTCTACATGTTGGCTCAAAAAGCTCTCCTGGATGCACTTTAGGAATTATGCACCCTCTAATCCTTTCACACCCTGACTATCCCAATTAATATTGGGAAGTTGAAATCCCCCACGATTACTACCCTATCATTTTCGCACTTCTCTGAGATTTACCTGCACATCTGTTCCTCTATCTCCCCCTGACTGTTTGGGGCCAATAGTACACTCCCAGCAAAGTGCTTGCCCCATTTTTGTTTTTAAGTTCTACCCATATGGCCTCATTAGAGGAACCCGCTAATATATCATCCCTCCTTACAGCATTAATTGACTTCTTAATTAATATTGCAACACCCCCTCCCATTTTACAACCCCCTCTGTCTCACCTGAAGATTCTATACCCCGGAATATTGAGCTGCCAGTCCTGACACTCCCTCAACCATGTCTCCGTGATAGCAACAATATCGTACTCCCATGTGTTCAACAACAACTTCAGTTCATCCACCTTATTTGCAAGACTCCTTGCATTAAAATAGATGTCTTCCAGCCTTCCCATATTCCCTTTTGCCTTCACATATTTGCTCTGCCTTCCCAGCTGACTTGTTTTTTCCTCTGCATTTGGCTGTAAATCACCCCCTACTATAGCTCCACTCTCTATCCCATCCCCCTGCCAAGTTAGTTTAATCCCCCCCCAACAGTGCTAGCAAACCTCCCCGCATGGATATTGGTCCCCCTCTGGTTCAGGTGTAAACCGTCCGACTTGTACAAGTCCCACCTTTCCCAGAAGCAGACTCAGTCATCC
The DNA here is from genome assembly GCF_052327205.1 of Somniosus microcephalus. NCBI lineage: Eukaryota > Metazoa > Chordata > Chondrichthyes > Squaliformes > Somniosidae > Somniosus > Somniosus microcephalus. The sequence goes on along the minus strand of NW_028225186.1, from coordinate 27,651,144 downwards.
AGGAAGCTAAAGCTCTCATTCCTGCACCACCCCTTTAGCCACGCATTCATCTGTTCTATCGTTCTATTCCTATACTCACTAGCACGTGTCACCGGGAGTAATCCAGAGATTACAACCTTTGAGGTCCTGCTCTTTAATCTTCTACCAAGCTCCCTAAATTCTTGCTGCAGGACCTCATCCCTCTTTTTACCTATGTCGTTGGTACCAATGTGGACCACGACCTCTGGCTGTTCGCCCTCCCCCTCCAGAATGCCCTGCAGCCGCTCAGTGACATCCTTGACCCTGGCACCAGGGAGGCAACTAACCATCCTGGATTCACGTCTACGGCCACAGAAACGCCTATCTGTTCCCCTTACTATGGAATCCCCTACCACTATTGCTCTCCCACTCTTTTTCCTCCTTTCCTGGGCAGCAGGAGCACCCCCAGTGCCAGGAAGTTGGCTGCAGCCGCCTTCCCCTGGTAAGTCATCCCCGCCAACAGTATCCAAAGCGTTATACCTAGTTGAAAGGGGGATTGCCACAGGGGTCCCCTGCACTACCTGCCTGCTTCTATTGTTCCACCTGGTGGTCACCCATTTCCCTTCTGCCTGTGCAGCCCTACCCTGCGGTGTGACCAACTCACTGTACAAGTAATTCGCGACCCTCTCAGCATCGTGAATGCTCCACAACCCATCCACCCACAGCTCCAGCGCCCCAAGACGGCCCGTTAGTAGCTGCAGCTGGATGCATTTCTGGCACACGTGTTGGTCAGGGACACTGGCAGAGTTCCTTGTTATACAGTTCTTCATATGCCAGTACATATTTTAAAATTATTTTAGTTCATTTTGTTATATTCAACTTTGCCCAGGGTCATTTTAAGGAGCTGCCTGAAGGTTTAAAATTGGGTATGTTAAAATTCCCCGCGTCGGGGAATTGAACCCCGGTTTTCCACGTGACAGGTGGGGATACTCACCACTAAACTAATGAGGAACTGAAAGACGCCGAATCTGTCAGAGCAAAAATCAACCAGTGAACAGAGGGACAAAGAGGCAGAAGGGACAGAAATAAGAATAAGAACAGCAGAAATAGGAGCAGGAGTCGGCCATTCGGCCCCTCGAGCCTGCCCCGCCATTCAATAAGATCATGGCTGATCAGATCTTTGACTCAACGCCACTTTCCTGCCCGCTCCCCATAACCCTTGACTCCACTGGAGCTCAAATATACGTCTATCTCCGCCTTGAATATATTCAATGACTCCGCCTCCACAGCTCTCTGGGATAGAGGATTCCAAAGATTCACCACATTCTGAGAAATGAAATTCCTCCTCATCTCCGTTTTAAATGGGCGACCGGATATCCTGAAGCTTTGCCCCCTAGTTGTAGATTCCCCCAGGAGGGGAAACAACCTCCCTGCATCTATCCTGTCAAGCACCCTCAGAATCCTATACAGAGAGAGGCAGGGACAAAGAGGGAGACAAAGACAGACATACAGAGCGAGACTCTCAGTTTGACGTCTTGCAGAGTGTCCGAGGGATAAGGAACTTCAGTTATGTTGAGAGTCTGGTATTGTTTTCCTCAGAAGGTTAAGCAGAAATTTAATAAAAGGCTTTCAAATTACAAGGGGATTTGATTGAGGTAATAAGGAGAAACGCTTGCCAGTGGCAGGTGTAATGGTAACCAGAGGAGGCCAATTGAAGATAACGAGCAAAAGAATCAGTATGGGGAGAATTGTCTTAAACAGGAAGGGCTCAGGACTAATGAATAGCTCACTGCTCATGATAAGTTATCACGGCCTAGGCTCTCTCTCATGCCAGTCTTGCACACGTTGCTAACTTTCAAATGTGGCATTTTCACACTGGCGTTGAGTTGATTGACAGCCGTGCTGTGATGTGCTAATGTGTCAGGGAGATGCAGTCGGCAAACACATAGATGGTAGACGGATAATAAACGTGACTGTTGTGACACGGAGAGCTGCAGTTAAATGTGAGCATGTAAACATTTACTTTGTCTAGTTCCAAATGTCATTTCCTGCTGACCTTGAAACGGCAGGCATTTCACGGAAGGCAAGGAAGTGCATTTTGTACCTGCTGAGGGAGCAGCAGTAGTGTTGAAAGTTGATAGGTTGATCAGGAGAAGAATTGCTCCGCACTGGTGCTTTGATTGGTGGTATTTCAAACAACCCCAAAACACACAGTTTCCTGACTGGGAATCGAAGCGTTGAAAGCGCCGAATCCTAAACACTAGACCATCAGGGATGCTGCAGGAAGCTGCCTGCCAGCAAGCAGAGCAACGCAGACTTTCCTCCTTGATGCTTTGAATTTCACATCACTTTCACATCAAGCAAACTTTTCGTACAAGGTGACATCGTTTAGACGAGAACACAAAGGACATGTTCACTAAGCCACAGCACCAAGTGCGGGAAGGCGTCCATTTGTCATCTGTTAACTTCTGTGCTTTTCTCAGAGACAGAGGCACACAGTCAGAGAGAAGCCGTTGGGGAATTGAATACTGAACATTATAATAACCAGGACATTGTAGAGGAAATTGTTATGCCGTGCTTGAGACAAATCATCAAACACACACAAAATACCCGTGTGTGCTCTCTTTGTGTCGGTATGTCTCAGATATCCATCTCAGTGTCATGGATTCATGGAGGCCTGCAGCACAGTGGGAGGCCATTCGGCCAATCGTGCCTGTGCTGTCTCTTTGAAGGAGCAGTCGTGCTTTCTCCCGCTGTTATCTCATTTTCTCTCTCCCTCCTCAGTGCCCCACACAAAAGGCAAACAGAAGGAGAACACTCTACTAGCGAGGAACTGGTGCAGGGAGTTGTTATACAGTTCTTCGTATGCCAGTAAATATTATAAAATTATTTTAGTTCAGATCAACTTTTCCCCAGGGCATTTTAAGGAGCTGCGCAAAGGTTTAAAATTGGGGAGGTTAAAATTCCTCCCAATCGGGGAGTTGAACCCCACTTTCCTGCGTGACAGGCAGGGATACTCGCCACTATATTAATTAAGAACTGAAAGATTTAGAATTTGCCAGAGCAAAACCGACCTGTGAACAGAGGGACAAAGAGGCAGAAATGTGCCATTCGGCCCCTCGAGCCTGCCCCGCCATTCAATAACTCATTGCTGATCAAATCTTTGGCTCATCGCTCGGTCCCCATAACCCTTGATTCTCAACATTGGCTTACAAGGGAAATTAACGATAGCATAAGATCCAAGGAGAGGTCATATAAATTAGCCAGAAAATGCTGCAAACCTGACGATTGGGAACAGTTTACCAGACTGATACCTGGGATGGCAGGAGTGACGTATGAGGAGAGATTGGGTCGATTGGGATTTTACTCGCTGGCATTTAGAAGAATGAGAGGGGATCTCATTGAAAGTTATATAATTCTAACAGGACTAGGCAGACTAGATCCAAAAAGAATGTCCCGATGGCCGGGGAGTCCTTCAACAGGGGTCACAGTCTAATGATACGGGGTAAACCAGAGAGTGGTGAACATGTGAATTCTCTACACCAGATTGCAGTGGAGGCCAATTCATTAAATATAATCAAGAAGGAGTTAAATATATTTCTTCAGGTTAAATGGATCAAGGGATATGAGGAGAAAGCAGGGACAGGGTACTGAATTTGGATGATCAGCCATTATCTCATTGAAAGGCGGAGCAGGATCGAGGGGACGGAATTCCTACCCCTGCTCCTATCTTCTATGTTTCTATGCTTCTGTGGTTCGGATTCAGCAAAGGAGGACAAAGGGATTAATTAAGAGGGGGAAAATAGAGTATGAAAGTAAGCTAACAGGGAACACAAAAACTGATTGTAAAAGATTTGATAGATATGTGAAGAGAAAAACATTGGAAAAGTCAAGCGTAGGTCCCTTGCAGTCAGAATCAGGGGTATTTATAATGGTAAACAACGACATGGCAGAACAATTAAATACATAATTTGGTTCTGTCTTCGCAAAGGAGGACACAAATAAACTCCCAGCAATTTCGGGGATTATAGGGTCTAATGAAAGGCAGGAACGTAATGAAATCAATATTTGTAGGGAAATGGTGTTAGGGATATTGATGGGATTGAGGGCCGATAAATCCCCAGGGCCTGATAATCTACATCCTAGGGTATTTAAGGAAGTGGCCCTAGAACTAGTGGATGCATTGCGGGTCATCTTCCAGCATTCGATGGAATCTGGAACAGTTCCTACGGATTTGATGGTAGCTAATGTAGCCCCACTATTTAAAAAAGGTGTTAGAGAAAAAACGGGGAATTATGGACCGGTAAGCATGACATCGGTAGTGGGGAAAATGCTAGAGTCCATTCTGAAAGATATAATAGCGCAAAATTTGGAAAACAGTGACAGGATTGGACAAAGTCAATTGCAAAATACTGCAGATGCTGGAAATCTGAAATAAAAGCAGGGAATGCTGGAAAAACTCAGCAGGCCAGGCAACATTCGTGGAGAGAAAATAGAGTCAACGTTTCCGGTCTACTTTCAACGTTGACTCTATTTTCTCTCCACCAATGTTGCCTGGCCTGCCGAGCTTTTCCTGCATTTTCTGTTGTTATTTCGGACAAAGTCAACATGGATTTACAAAATGTAAATCGCGCTTGAGTAATCTACTGGAAATTTTTGAGGATGTAACTGGTAGAATAGGAAAGGGAGAACTAGCGAATGTGGTGTATTTTGACTTTCAGAAGGCTTTCGATAAGGTCTCGCATAAGAGACTAGCATGCAAATTTAAAGCACCTGGGATTGGGGGTAAGGTATTGAATTTGATAGAAAACTTGTTGGCAGACATGAAGCAAAGTGTTGGAATAAATGGGTCTTTTTCCGAGTGGAAGGCAGTGACTGGTGGGCTACCGCAGGGATCAGTGCTAGGACCCCAGTTATTCACAATATATATTGATGATCTAGCCGATGGAACTTGATGTAATATCACCAAGTTTGCAGACGACACAAAGCTGGGTGGTCGTGCACGATTTGGACAGGTTGGGCGATTGGGAAAATGCTTGGCAGATGCAATATAATGTGGATAAATGCGAGGTTATCCACTTTTGTGTCAAAAACAGGAAGACCCCTGACCTTATTTTTGCAGGTGGCAGCTGTTGATCATTCTGCCATCCCTATTTGCAACATTTCCCCTCTCCTGTTTTCAATCATAGCACAGACTGTCCCTTTCGTTCCTTCCTCCCCTCCCCCACTTTCCCTGCCTTTATATCTGCTTAAAACCTGTTGCATCTCCAACTTTTTCCAGCTCTGACATTGGTTCACGTTGCTACTGGGGAGAGATAACCTCACCGCCTTCTTAGGAAGTTTAACCACTTCATTCACTTTCTCATTTGAGCTCCGTTTGGAATTAGAGTTTATTTTATTTCATTGTTGCATATTTAACGACGGCATTCAAGAAGGAAAGAGAAACTTGGAGCAATTTCTTCTGTCATAGCTGCAATGAGACTAGAAAGAATTTAAGATTTTAAAGAACTTTTCTCAAAAAGTAAATGTTAAAACACTTTTTTCCCCTGACGGTTTGAATATAATTCTGTAAGAAACAAGCAAACATCAATGTTCCCCTCATCTAAACAAGTTTCAAGCGGGTCTTGAAGTCGCAATTATATTAAGCAGGCTCTGAATTGCTTAAAACTTTTTTAAAATGGAAATTTCTCAATATTTGATTTTCAACAATCGACTGAAGTGAGTAGCTTCACACAAAGATGCAACCATGCAGTTGAAGTCGGGGAGAACTGGGAGGTTTTGGAAGAGTTACTTATTACTTTTTATTGATTTTATAAAAATATCATTGAGACGTTTAGGAAGAAAATCAAAATGGGGAAAAACACAAACAATTTTATTTTACATAACATCTAAAGAGAAAATGCTGGAAATACTCAGTGGAGAGAGAGAGATAAACAGATGTAACGTTTCAGGTCTGTGACCTTTCTTCAGAAATGAATAATGTTAGATTTGTTACAGATTTTAAAGAGGTGCAGAGGCAGCGAAAGGTGGGGGGGCGGAATGAACAAAGGGGATGGTCTGTGACAGTGTGGTAGGCAGGTATGGTTGAAACCGGCTTCTGCATCTGGCTAAATCTCTAAATTTATCCAGTTCAACAAACGGCCACAGAGAAGAAACCTTAACTTTTTTCCTCTCTCGCTCCCCACAGATGCTACCTGGCCTGTGGAGTATTCCCAGCATTTTCTGTTTATATTTCAGATTCCAGCATCCGCTGTATTTTGCTATTGTGAACGATTTTACTTTGTCTGTCATTCTGTAGTCTGAACAAGTCCCAGGAATAACATAACCATAGATTTCTTCTTAAATGTTTAGTAGAGTGTTCATAGAAACAAGAACTCTGTACTGATGTATGAAAAATGCAGCAAGCTACTTTAGGAGAAACCATTGTTTTTTTAATGAAAAAGACACACAAAATACTTTGATTAACTGATAATCTATCATTTTGATTGGTATATATGTTTGAATTAGAAGATTCAAATTTGAGAGCACAATGAAGTTTGTTTCCTGCTGTTTAATTGGGAAGTGCCTAAAATAATTCAACACTTTTCGTGATAAGAGCAGGGATTAATATTGTGGAGAATGTTTGAGAGAAAAACATTGGAAGCGAAATTTGTAAATTAACATCTTTACATCAACATATTAGTAAATATTCCCACGTCAGTCGAATTGGTTCTCTTGTCCAGGAAGAATGATGAATATTTATTTGTGTTAAATCATAGATTATCCTGCTTTTTGCTTATAATTCAGTGATGCAAAATGTGTATGTGCTTTTCTGCACTTGTGAATAAGTGCTATTTCTGTCATGTTACATGGGGGATGTGCTGGTTCAAGGAGACCACGTTTATTAATGCAAGTGATATCATTTGGAAATATGGATACTCGTTGCTGTTCAATTCTTTTTACTACTGTGAACTAAAGAACTACAGCACTTTATATTTGTTGGTTGTCTGGTTGCATTGTAATTAATCTGATTACTTATCTGGACGTACAGCCCGTCAGCACCATAGGGAAGCCTCTGCACCTGCTGCTTGTGCAACCATTGCTATAGTGATAGGATGGAAGGGGTATTAAGTTGAAAACCTTAAAATTAATACAAATTGCACGAATAGACATGCCTCATTCAGCTCAAATTGGGCTTTTTGATTGTTTGTCGATGTGTAACTGAGTGTCGTTTCTGAAGTGGTAATTTAATATGCTGCAGTTCCTTTATATCCGAGTCAGTTCTGACAATTATTTATTTAAACAGAGTTTGTACATAGCGAACTAAAAGCTTTTAATTAATTCTACCGTAAAAAACTTGCAGAATGAGCATGTAAATGTCAAATGAATTTCAATATGGGCAAGTGTGAGGTGGTGCATTGTGGTAGCAGGAATAAGGACCCCAGCTACTCCTTGGAAAATAAGAGTCTAAATGGGGTAGAGGTGCAACGGGCTCTAGGGGTATATATTCACAAATCATCAGAAGTAGCAATGCAGGTTAAAAAGCCATGAAAGTGCAAATAAAGCACTGGCTCATTTCTGGTGCAACAGATTTCAAAAACAGGGAAGTTATGTTAAACTTGCAGAACCTTGTCTGATTGTCTCATGATTTGAGATGGTGGGGTGGCAATAGCTAATTTCTGTATATATGAGTTTAACTGGTTGTTGTTAATGTCGTTGATGTTAAACTTTCTTTTCTAAAAGTTGCTCTAAAATTTGTTGATGTAAAATTTGCCCGCAGGTAAAAAGGTCGCGCTCAAAGGAGTTTGCGGCCATTCAGTACAAAATGATTCGATGTAGCATTGGTGGAGAGGAGCTAAGGATATTAGGTGGGGTGGGGAGGAGCTGAGGATATTAGGTGGGGTGGGGAGGAGCTGAGGATATTAGTTGGGGTGGGGAGGAGCTGAGGATATTAGTTGGGGGAGGAGCTCAGGGCATTATGTGGGGTGGGGAGGAGCTGAGGATATTAGTTTGGGTGGGGAGGAGCTGAGGGTATTAGGTGTGGTGGGCAGGAGCTGAGGCTATTGGTTGGCGTGGAGAGGAGCTGTGGTTATTAGGTGTGGTGGGGAGCAGCTGAGAATATTAGCTTGGGTGGTGAGGAGCTGAGGATATTAGGTGGGGTGGGGAGGAACTGAGTGTATTAGGTGGGGTGGGGAGGAGCTGAGGCTATTAGTTTGGGTGGGGATGAGCTGAGGGTATTAGGTGGGCTGGGGAGGAGCTGAGGCTATTAGTTGGCGTGGAGATTAGATGAGGATATTAGATGGGGTGGGGAGGAGCTGAGGATATTAGCTTGGGTGGAGAGGAGCTGAGGATATTAGGTGGGGTGGGGAGGAGCTGAGGATATTAGTTGGGGTGGGGAGGAGCTGAGGATATTATCTTGGGTGGGGAGGAGCTGAGGATATTAGGTGGGGTGGGGAGGAGCTGAGGATATTAGTTGGGGTGGGGAGGAGCTGAGGATATTAGGTGGGGTGGGGAGGAGCTGAGGATATTAGGTGCGGTGGGGAGGAGCTGAGGATATTAGTTGGGGTGGGGAGGAGCTGAGGATATTAGGTGGGGTGGGGAGGAGCTGCGGATATTAGGTGCTGTGGGGATGAATTTAGGATGTTCGATGCATATATCGGAAGTCACAAAGTGAGGCTGAAGCAAACAGGTGACACGTTCTGTTACATGAAATAAATAATATCTTGACCGAATTCTTCGAAAAGCAGTGCTACAAAGTGACAAGCCTCGAATTTAACCTGCAGTAAATCCTCAGATGTTCTGATAAAATTCCAAAACTGCTTACACTTGTAGATGTGTGCCTTTATTAATTAATGTTGCTTTTTATTCAATACACTGATGCTTTACTTCAAATATTGAATAGATATTTCTCACAATGGTATCTCACAATAGACATTAGAAAACATAAAATCTGTGCAGTTAATTGACAAGCGAAGTTTAACATTGATGAATGCGACGTGATTCACTTTGGTAGGAAAATAGAAGCATCATGGTGGTAGTGCGGTTGATGCTGTGTATATGGACATTCAAAAGGCATTTGACAAAAACCACGTGACATACTGGATCCCAGATATTCACAATATATATTAATGATCTGGATGAGTGAACTAGATGTAATAACTCCAGAAGTTTGCAGACAGCACAAAGCTTTGTGGGCGTGTGCTGTGAGGAGGATGCCGAGAAAATCCAGTATGATTTGGACAGGTTGGGTGATTGGGCAGAAGCATAGCAGATGCAATATAACGTGGATAAATGCGAGGTTATCAACTTTCATGTCAAAAAGAGGAAGGCAGATCATTATCTGAATGGCAATAGATTGGGAGAAGTGGAAGTGAAACGAGACCTGGGCGTCCTTGTGCACCAGTCACTGAAGGTAAGCGTGCAGGTGCAGCAGGCGGTTAAGAAAGCAAATCGTATGTTGGCCTTCGTAGCGAGAGGGTTTGAGTACAGGAACAAGGATGTCTTGCTGCAGTTGTACAGGGCCTTGGTGAGACCACATTTGAGTATTGTCTGCAGTTTTGGTCGCCTTATCTGAGGATGGATGTTCTTGCCATAGAAGCAGTGCAGCGAAGATTCAACAGTCTGATATCTGGGATGGCAGGAGTGACGTTTGCGGAGAGATTGGGTCGATTGGGCTTGTACTTGCTGGAGTTTAGAAGAATGAGGGTGGATCTCAGCAAAACTTATAAAATTGTGTTAGGACTAGACAGACTAGATGCAGGAAGGATGTTCCCGATGGTCGGCGAGTTCAGAACCAGGGGTCACAGTCTAAGGATAAGTGGTAAGCCATTTAGGACAGAGATGTGGAAGAATTTCTTCACCCAGCGAGTGGGGAACCTGTGGAATTCTCTGCCGAAGAAGGCAGTAGAGGTCAATTCATTAAATATATTCAAGAAGGAGTTGGATACACTTCCTAAGTCTAAAGGGATCAAGGGATATGTAGAGCAGGCAGGAACAGGGTACTGAATTTGGATGATCAGACATGATCTCATTGAATGGCAGAGCAGGCTCGAGGGGCCGTAATTGCCTACTCCTGCTCCTATCTTCTATGATTCTATCTTTCAACACATGTTCATAAAATTGTATTCCATGGGATATGAAATTGGCTAAGAGTCAGAGAGTTGTGGTGAAGGGTTGTTTTTCATACTTGTGGTCAGTATATAGCCGTGTTCCTCACGTGTCGCTATTAGGAGCAGTGCTCTCTCTGATATATTTTAATGAGTTGGGTATGCAGGTCATCGGAACTCGAAAATGCAGCACACAATGAGAAGGATAGTAACAGGCTTTAGGTGGCCGTAGCCTGACTTTCCAACATGAGAACATAAGAAAAAGGAGCAGGAATATGCCATTCGGCTCTTCGAGACTGCTCCACCTTTCAATATGATCATGGCTGACCTTCGGTAAAAACGTCATTCATGCAGCACCTTCTAATGGACCCTCATTGCAGCATTTAAAGTTATCTCGTTACTCAGTTTATGGCATATTTTGCATTAATGGAATAAAAAATAATTGGAGCCGGAAGCAAGACACTAAATGCAAAGAAAAATTTGGCTGGGTCTTTACCATTATAAACTGTGCCTCAAGCTGGAGGGTGTGAGAGCTTCAGAATATCCCTGAAATGACGCTACACTTCTCTGATGGCGTTTCTTTCCGAATCCAATCCCTTTGCTTACAGCAGTGACCGAGCTCTGATTCAATTAGGCAGGCACTTGACAGATTCTATTTAACACCGAGAATTCTGAAGTGAAAAATGTGGAGCGGCAATGTGATCTCAATGGTACAATTTTAAAGGGAATGCAGGAACAGAGAGACTTAGGCATTTATGTACGCTAACCTTTGAAGGCGGCCAAAAAATTGAGAATTATGTTAATAAATCATACGGGATCCTTCACTTTATTAAAAAGCAGTAGAGCATCAAAGCAGGGAAGTTATGCAACAACTTTATAAAGCGCTCATTAGGCTGCAGGTGGAGTAGTGTGTCCAATTCTGTGCACCACACTTTGGGAAATTGTCAAGGCCTTGGAGCGTGTTTGGAATAGATTTACTAGAATTGTACCAGGGATAAGGGACTTCAGTTATGTGCAGAGACTGGAGAAGCGATGGTTGTTCAGATTAGAGCAGAGAAAGTTAAGGGAAGATTTACTAGAATGGTACCAGGGATAAGGGACTTCAGTTATGTGGAGAGACTGGAGAAGCTGGTGTTGTTCAGATTAGAGCCGAGGACGTTAAGAGAAGATTTGATAGAGGTGTTTAAAAGCCTAAATACATTTAATAGATTAATAAAGGAGCAAATGATTCCAGTGGCTATGGGGTCGGTATCCGGAGAAGAAAGATTTAATGTGATTGGCAAAATTACCTGAGACAACATGAGGAAGCTTTTGTTTTACACAGGGAGTTGTTGTGATCTTTCAAAGGGGATTTGGAAAAAAGCACGAGATAAAAAAGTACTGGGGAAAGAGTCAAGGAGTGCGATTAATTGGATAGCACTAACTAAAAGCGGCACAGGCACGGTGGGCCGAATGGCCTCCTTCTGTAATCACCGATACCTCAGAAAATAAGAAATTGAACGTGGCAGCAGAGAAATGTGCACTCGGGCTACAGAGGAACAAATAATCAAAAGCAGGATCACTGGACAGCAAAGCAAATGAATTGGGGTATATTTTTAAGGCGAAAGAATTCAAAAGAAGTGAAGTTGGCCAATGGTGGGAAGTGCTTTTCACAACGATCCGTGCTGGGAACACATTTGTTCACCATTTACTTGAACAATTAGGACTCAGGAATCGGAATTGCAATTTCAAACATTATGGATGCCACCCAAATGGTGGTCTATTCTTAATACAGACATCTCAGCGACAAAATCCAGGAAGACGTTATTAAACAGGCAAAATTGGCGGGTGACTTGTAAATGAACCTCAATATAGAGAAATGTGAGGTGGTGCATTTCAATAAGAAGAATACCAAGGTCACATACTCCTTGGAAAATAAGTGCTAAACGGGGCTGAGGGACATAGGGATGTGATAGTATAGTTATATAAATCACTAAAGGTTGCAATGCAGGTTGATCAGGCCAAAAAATCAAAGAAAGCACTGGGGCTCATTTCTAGAGGGATATAATTGTATAAAATAGAAGTTATGTTAAATTTGTATGGAAGCTTGGTTAGACCACACTTGGTGTGCTGTGAACATGGTCTCCATCTTATAAAAAGGACACAGAGGGACTGGCGAAGGTACAAACAGTATTTACTAGAAAGAAACCAGAACTGAGAGGTTATACCTGTCAGGAAAGACTGAACAGGCTGGGGCTTCTTTCTTTCGGAAAGTGAAGACTGAGGGATAATCAGATAGTGCTCTTGGAGAATATGAAAGGTTTGCATAGGGTAGATTGAGAAGGTGTTTCCACTTGCAGGAGAGGCTAGTATTCGGGGCTATAGATATATGATCGTCATTAATAAACCTAACAGGGAATTCAGGAGAAACCTTTTTACCAAGTGAATGGTCAGAATGTGGAACTTGCTAAAACAAGGAGAAGTTGATGTGAATAGTGTAGACACATTTAAAGGGGGAGCGAGACAAGCACCTGAGGGGGGAAAGGAATAGAACGACATTTTACTGGGTTAGATGAAGGAGGGTGGGTGGAGGCTCGTGTGGAGCATGGACACCAACATGGACATTTTGAGACGAATGGCCTGGCTCTGTGCTGTAAATAATTTGTAAATTGTATTAAACATATATGGGACACAGGTCAGGTCACAGTTAGAGAACCGTTCATAGTTATGGTCTCCATAACATAAAAAGGGTATAAAGAACTGGAGAGAGTGCAGAAAATACTTACAACATCAACAACTTGTATTAACATAGCACCTTTAACAGAGTAAAATGACCCAAGTAATTCATGGGAGCATTATTAAACAAAACTTGACACTGCGCTGCATAAGGAGATATTAGGAAAGATGACCAACATCTTAGTCAAAGAGGTAAGTTTTAAGCAGCATCTTAACGGAGGAGGGAGATTTACAGAAGCAGAGAGGCTCAGGGAGGGGATTCCTGAGATTCAAGCCCAGTCAGCTGAAAACACAGCCGTCAATGGTGGAGCGGTTACAATCGGAGATGTACACGTGGCCAAAATTAGAGGAGCACAGAGATCTCGGGAGTGTTGAGGGGCTGGTGGAGCTTGCAGAGGCAGGGAGGGCGAGGCCATGTTGGGATTTGAAAGCAAGGATGATAATTTTAAAATGGCGGCATTGCCGGAACGGGAGTGACTGTAGGTCAGTGATCACAGGAGTAGAGGTTTACCGGGATTGGGTGTGGATTAGGTTACGGGCAGAACAGCTTTGGATGTGCTCAAGTTATGGAGGGTGGGAAATGGAAAGCCGGCCAGGAGAGAGTTGGTGTTATCAAGTCTAGAGCTACCAAAGGCAAGAATGATGCTTTGAGCAGCAGATGAGCTGTGGCAGGAGCGACGTTCAGCGATGTTACGCCAGTGGATGTAAGCTGTCCTGGTGATGAAGTGAATACCCGGTTGGAAGATCATCCCAAGGTCTAATACGACACAAAGTTTCCAAACAGCAAACTGCTGCTAAAGAGAGCGATGGAGTCGGTGGCTAGCTTTGGTCTTACAAATATTTAGTTGGATGTCACCAGATCTGAAAGATTGCAGCTATCAGGAACGTTTGAACAGTTTGGGCATTTCTTAGAAGAGAGAGGACTTAGATGAGGCTGATAGAGACCTTGACAATGATGAATGGGTTGGACAGGGTAGATGTGGAGAGAATGTTTACACTTGTGGGAGAATGACACACTTGGGGTCATAAATAAAAAAATAGTTACTAATTAATTCAAAAGGGATATAAGGAACAATTACTTTACTCAGAGAGTAGTTAGAATGTGGAACATAATGGCACAGGAAATGGTTGAGGAAAATATTTTCGATTATTTCAAAATGAAACTGGACGAGTAAATGAACGAAAAAGGAACAGAAATATAATCTAAGTGGCTGAGATAATGAACATGCAATGAGAGGAGACTGGTGTGGAGCATAAACGCCAGCACAGACTGAGTGGCCGAATGGTTTGCTTGTGTGCTGTATATTCCAGGTACTATAATCCTCTGAACTACAGCTCAGCTCTGTCTGCCTATCTATTGACCAGACTCTTACTCTGGAAGCTGCGAATGAATTGCTGCCCTTAATAGATGAAGGGACTCTTTAAAGGCAGAATGCAGACAACTCGTGGTCCTGTCCCAAAAGACAACGTGGGTAATGTCAATCAGAATCAGCGCCGAGTCCTAAACACAGTGCTCGCCCCGCCGCTGGCTGTATCTTCAGATCACCAGTGATTTCTGGTGTAATTCAGTGAATGGCAGTGCTGCGCTGGAAACACTGGGAGCCGCCTCAAGGCTGCGCTCAGTTATTTATGATGAATAATTAATTGAATAATTGAGGTAAGCGGATATTTCACCGACCTCTTCACCTGCTCTCTGAACTTGGACTGGGTCACCCCATAAATAAATGTGTTTGTGCAGCAACTTAAATTCTGCAGCAAATATGCGACTCCTCGAAAGATATTTAAAGAACGACTGTAAAAATAGGGATTTGTTGCTGTAATGATATAATATAAGAACTGGCTAACATAGAGCAGCCACAGCAATAAGAAGCTGGTGGATATGGTGAAGAGTAAAATAATAGACTTCCTTCTGCTCTCCATCTCTGGGTCTCTGTCATTCTCTCCCTTTCCCTCACCCCTTAGTCCCTTACGGACCCGACTGGCCACTAAAATGTATCTGACTGTCAGAGCGTTGAGCAACAGAATTATAGCGAATGGGAGCAATGGTGTTAAAACCACATCAAACCAGTCAAATCCCACCCAACCAGGATCAGTAAAGTATCTTGTGATTATGGCACAGATCCACGGTACATTGTCGATTATCTCCCAGGGTTGAATTGTAAAGTAGAAGGGAACGCTTTTTAAGCAGAGCAGAATGCCGGTTGTTGCCAGAACCACAGCCGCAGTTTTCTCGGTGCAATATTTAATTTTCAGCTTCTGGCAACAAATGGCCACAAATCGATCAAAGGTGAAAGTGACGGTGAACCAGACAGAACAGCTTGTGGCTGCAGCGGACAGGACAGTGAGAACACTACACACAGGAGTGATGGACAGGAAAGACCATAGGAAATAATGCCATCTGATCCGCCTCAGTATGACCTCAATGACAATGACCAGGAGATCGGCCCCTGCCATGCCCACCAGGTAACGAGTGGTGCAGGTGGAGAGCCCGCACTTTCCCCGGGACAGGATCACAATCGCCAGCAAATTCACTGTAAAACAGAGAAGGGAAAAGAGATTGGAAATTATTTATCACACATTCTCTGTGGCTGAGCCCAGGCAGTGAAGGCTGGATTTTTACAACAAAAAAACCGGCGGTTGGTGTCGGGTCAGAGGTGAAAATTAAACAATATCCTCCGAACCCGAAAATGCCTCCAAGCAGCCCGCTTCCGGGTTAATGGAGATGGGACATGGGGCGGGCAGTGAACTGCACCTACGAGGCGGGTTGGCAATTTAAATATTTGAATGAGGCATGCAGCCTCTGATTTAACCTCTTTTACAGGTTTAACTACGGTATGCCGTTCTCACTGTGCCACTGGAATGATTTCATCCCCCACCCATCAAGTTCTACCCGTCGCCTGACCCCCATGAATAGAACTGCGCAGTCGGGGTCGGACATTTGGAAGACTGATGAATGGAACACCCGCCGGGACCGGTCAAACGTCCGGGACCGGTCAAACCTCCAGGACCAGTCACACACCCGTGACCGGTCAAACCCCCGGGACTGGTCAAACCCCCTGGGACCGGGCAAACCCCGTGTCCATGATCGGACACACCACGGGATCAGATGGAATCAACCCCAGGACCGACCTGGTCCTGCTCCGGAATCCCCCCGACCCCGTCCAACTGGAAGCTCGGCTGTCAATCAGGCTGAATTCCAGGGTGGGGAATCAGTCCAGGACAAAGGACGTACGCTGTGGAGTTAAGATACCCCAACGTCCGGGAATACCTGGACTTCCAGGTATCCTGTATGATATTCCACACCCACCCCGTACCCTTTGGCCATCGTACGTGCCATGCCTCTGTTAATATCCAGGTGGAAGTATGTCAGGTAATGCAAAATACTGAGACTGCTGTAAATCTGAGAAGAACATAAGAACATAAGAAATACTAGCAGGAGTAGGACAGTCGGCCCTTCGAGCCTGCTCCGCAAGTCAATGAGATTATGGCTGATTTCTGTCTCAATTCCATTCATCGGCCTCATCGCCATATCCCTGGATGCCCTTACTGGTCAGAAATCTATCGACCTCTGTTCTGAATATACCCAATGACTGCGCCACCAAAACCCTCTGGTGTAGAGAATTCCAAAGATTCACCACCCTCTGTGTGAAGGAATGTCATCTCAGCCGTGTCGTGAATGTCCTACCCTTCATCCTGAGTCTTTGACCCCTGGTTCTAGACTCCCCAGCCAAGGGAAACATTCTCCCAGCATCCGCCCTATCAAGCCCTGTAATAATTTTGTATGTTTCAATGCGAGCCACTCTCATTCTTCTGAATTCAAGATAATACAGGCCTTGTTTACTCAATCTCTTCTCATACGACAGCCCCGCCATCCCAGGAATCAATCTCGTGGACATTCGTTGCACTCCCTATCTGGCAAGTATATCCTTCCTTATGTAAGGAGCCCACAATTGTACACAGCACTCCAGGTGTGGTCTCACCAAGGCCGTATATAATTGGATATAATTGAAGTAAACCTCTTTACACCTGTACTCAAACACACTTGTAATAAAGGCCAGCATACCATTTGCCTTCCTAATGGCTTGATGCACCTGCACTTTCCCTTTAAGTGTCTCATGTATAAGGACACCCAGGTCCCTTTGAGCATTTGCATTCCCCAATCTTTCACCTTTTCGAAAAGACTCTGCCTTTCTGTTTTTTTCCACCAAAGTGGATTACTTCACATTTATCCACATTATAATCCATCTGCCATGATCTCACTCGCTCATTGAGCCTGTCGATATCCTATTGAAGCCTCTGCAAATCCATTTCGCAACGGACACTGCCACCTAGCATTGTGTCATCAGCAAATTTGGAAATGTTACATTTAGTCCCCTCATCCAAATCATTGATATGGATTGTGAATAGCTGGGACACAGCACCGATCCTTGCGGTACCCCACTAGTCACAGCCTGCCATCCTTAAGAAAGACACATTTATTCCGACTCTTTTTTTCTGTCTGTTAACCAATTCTCAATCCATGCTAGTATATTACCCTCAATTCCATGGGCCCTAATTTTGTTCAGCAACTTCTTTCTCTGCGACATGTGCCCAACTTCCCCTCCAGCTTGTTATTCTGCTGTAACCATTTACACCTCCTCTAGACCAATCTTCTCTTTCTTTATTTGTCCCATTCACCTTGCAGCATCATCCCTTATGTCACTGAATCACACCTGCCCTCCAGCCAATCATAGACTTTGTTCTTTCCTTATGCAACCACACCTTTCTCTGACTCTATCATTGCTTTAATACTGTTAATCTCTGATATCTTCGAGTTCTGACCTCCCTGGTCCCTGGAACCATTCTTGTACATCTTTTCTGCACCATCTCTAAAGCATTCATGGCCTTCCTGAAGTGTGCTGGCCAGAATTGAGAACAATACTCCAGTTGTGGCCGAACAAATGTTTCATAAATGTTTATCATAACTTACTTGCTTTTGTACTCGATGCCTCTAATTATAAAGCTCAGATTCCCGTAAGCATTTTCAACCACGTTCTCAACCTGCCCTGCCAACTTCAACGATTTTTGTACATGAACACCCATATGCCTCTGCTCCTGCACCCTCTATGGAATGTCTTGCTTGAGTAACCTTACTGAATTCTTTGAATAAGTACCAGAAGGAGTAGATAAGGGTAATGCAGTAGATGTAATATACTTTGGCTTTTTAAAGCCATTCAATAAGGCACCACATAGCAGACTGCATCACAGAGCAAGTGGAGTTCGGAGACAAGCAGCAGAATGGATAACAAGATGGCTGCAAGAACAGAAAATAGGGAGTAGTGGATAAAGCTATTTACTCAGATAGGTGGATGGTGAGAAGTGATGTTCCACAAGGATCAGCGTTGTGATCCCTGTTTTTTAACATTTACATAAGCGATATTGATTTGGGAAGCAGAAGCACAAATTCAAAATTTGCAGCTGATTTCAAATTGGGAATACAGTTAGTACAGAGGAAGAATGCAACACAATACCTGAAGACATTAATCAACTGACAGAAAGGGCGTTTAAATGGCAAATTACATTGAATGTAGCTAAATGAGAGGTATTGCATTTTGGTAGGAATTAAAAGGTTCCCAAATACTCATTGGAAAATCAGAGTGGGAATGGTGTAGAGTGGAACCGATTAACAAATCATTTAAAGTAGCAATGCATGTTAACAAGACCATAAACATGCAAACAAATCACTGGGGTTCATATCTAGAAGAATAAAAACGTAAAGCAAAGAGGTTAGCTTAAACTTATATAGAACGTTGGTTATACCTCACTGAGCGTACTGTGTGCAGTTCTGCTCTCCATATTATATAAAGGATAATAAGTCTCAGGAGAAAGTGCAATTTTTTACAAGTATGACACCAGAACTGAGACATTATGACCATCAGGAAAGATTGAACAGGCTGGGGCTCGTTTCTTTACAAAAGTGAACGTTGAGGGGTGGCCTCATAGAGATCTTCAAATTTGGAGGGGGTGACATAGGGTAGATGCTTAGACTTGTGACGTGAGTGCAAAATTGGCGATTATCGAGAAAAGGTAGTCACTAATAAATCCAATACGGAATTGAGGAGAAATTTGTTTACTCAGAGGGTGGTAAGAATGTTGAGCTGATTTCAACTTGGAATACTTGAAGCGAATAGCAGAGATACATTTAAGGGGAAGCGAGAGTACACGAGGTAGAAAGCATTGGAAGGTTATGTTGATAGGGTTAGCTGAAGAGGGGTGGGAGGAGGCTCCTGTGGAGCATAAACACTGGCATCACATAGTAGGGCCGAATGGCCTGTTTTGTGCTGTAAATTAAGCACATTCATCAGCTTATTTAATCATTGTGGATATTGAAGTGTTTCATTTATTGATGAAATGCCCTATTATTACGTTATTATCAATTTATTAATGCTATTATTTACTGCCCCTGGAACTGATCTCTGTATTATGAAAACCTGCTATGCATGTTCTATCAGTTATACGTCTGCTGTACGATTAGGATCACAGGCTCACACAGATACACAACAGGGTTTTAGAAGTTGCAAGGCTCCTTTTTAAGAGGTAGAGTTTAAAGCACAATCAGATATTACATATGGTTTAAGCTGAGTAAAATAGACATAAAACCCGTGACAGTAGAAAGCGACCTAATACTCCCCGAAGCAGAATGACATGACCGGATGGACAGTAGGCAGTAGGGTGGTCAGGATTGGTTGGATTCCTGCTGTCTGCTGCAGTGGTCACTTCCATTGGGTCATGTCGCAAGCTGCTGGCGGTGTTTGGCCATCAGCCACCTCAGAGGCTAAACTTGACCAAGGTGTTAGGCCACAGCCAACTTGGGGATGCCTTCGCCCCTGACTGCCTGATTTCCTCTCTCGGTCATCTATATTTATAGTTATTTTTGTGGGCTGGTAATCACCTGGTGTCAATCATTTGATCCCCATCCTATTGTCCAATTGTGAAGCGGGAAGGCAACCCTCGCCGTCCCTTTCTGCATGTCTGACAAGGCCTCCCTCTTATCTTTCTGAGGAATGTTTTGTCAAGTTTCTTCAAGGGCATTTTATGGGTTCGTGGTTCCTTGTTATCTAGCAGTTGCTATCCTCACTTTTTCCTTTCATTTTACAATTCCATTATCACTTCAATTTGTCTTTTGATGCTTGATATTCCACCATTTATGCTCTCTTTTTCCGCTTGCCTGTTGTCTGTCTCTGTTCTAAGAATTAAAACGCATCTTTGAATCTAACAGCTATTTCTTACACTCCCGCTTCGCAGGGACTCACCTCACTGAGCTAAGGCCAGAGATCGGTGCAGGTTACCTGTGTAAAGACTCTGAATCAGAGATAAGAACTGTTCTGTCAAACCTAAATCAGTTACAGAAGTGCAATAATCAATAACCACAGCCCAATATTCATCCCGTCTAATGGTAACATAATGAATTTCAGCAGTCATGACCCACATATTCTCAGGACTGTGTTGGGGGAAGGGGACAAATCAGCACCAAAACAATTAAAGTGTTTACAATAACTATACATAAAGTAAGAATAAATCATTATATAGAGGATTTGAATACTGTAAAACTGCTCTCCCGCTCTTCACCTGTCTGTAATTAGGTAACCTCTGTTTCTTTTGGTGCAGTTCAATAGGAAACAAAGCATTATCAATATATTTCACCTTATATATGAACATAAGAACATATGAAATAGAAGCAGGAGTAGGCCATATGGCCCCTCGAGCCTGCTCCACCATTCAATAAGTTCATGGCTGGTCATCGACCTCAAAAGCCTTATCCTGCCCGATCTCCATATCCCTTGATTCTCCATGAGTCCAAAAATCCATCTATCTCAGTCCTGAATGTACTCAAAGACTCAGCATTCACAAGCCTTGGGGTACAGAATACCAAAGGTTCTCCACCCTCTGAATAAAGAATATCATTCTCAGCCCTCTCTCAAATTGCCTACACCTTATCCTGAGACTATGTCCGCTAGTTCTAGATTCACCAGCCAGGGGAAACAACCTCTCAACATCTAACCCTGGAATTAGTATCATACAGTCATAGAATTATACAGCACAGAAAGAGGCCCTTCGGCCCATCTTGTCCACGCCGGCCATCAAGCCCTGTCTATTAAAATTCCATTTTCCAGTACTTCGTCCGTAGCCTCGTAAGCTATGCTGTTCCAAGTGCTCATCCAAATGCTTCTTGAATGTTGTGAGGGTTCCTGCTTCTACCAGCCTTTCAGGCCGTGAGTTCCAGATACCAACCACCCTCTGCATTAATTTTTTTTTCCTAAAATCCCCTCTAAACCTCCTGCCCCTTACCCTGAAACTAAGCCGCCTGGTTATTGAACCTTCCAGAAGGGGAAATGTTCATCTCTATCTACCCTATCTGTGCCACTCATAATTTTGTATACCTCAATCGGATCGCCATTCAGCCTTCTCTACTCTAAGGAAAACAACCCCAGCCTGTCCAGTGTCTCTTCATAGCTGAAAAGATCAATCCCAGGTAATATCCTGGTGAATCTTCTCTGCACCATCTCCAATGCAATCACATTATTGCTATAGTGTGGCGACCAGAACTGCACACAGTATTCCAGCTGTGGCCGAACCAGTGCTTTGTATAGCTCCATCATAACAACACTGCTCTTATATTCTATTCCTCAGCTAATGAAGGCAAGTATCTCAATAACGTTCAGAATCTTATAGGTTTCAATGAGAAAACCTCTCATTCTTCTGAATTGCAGAGCGTATAGGAACATTCTACCCAACTCTCATCATATCACAGCCCTCTCATCCCAGGAATCAATCTCATGAACCTTTGTTGCAGCGCCGCATATGCACATAACCAAACTTCTTCAAACAACAGCAAAAACCTTCCTCTGTGCCACTGATTACATTCGGAAAACACGAATGCAGCACCATGAACGGGAGAGATCAGTCATCTCGAACAATAATTTCAAATTGGAACCGACTTGTTCCACTCCAGTTAGTGACCCACACACAGTACAGTTCTACATTGAAAGATACTCCCAGCAATACATGGCCACTGGGTCAGGTGTTCCACTCTGGTTAGTGACCCACACTCAGTACCGTTCTACAGTGACAGATACTCCCAGTAATACATGGCCACTGGGATGAGATGATCCACTCCAGTTAGTGGCCCACACTCAGTACAGTTCTATAGTGAAAGATACTCCCAGTAATACATGCCCACTGGGATCCGGTGTTCCATTCCAGTTAGTGACCCACACTCAGTACAGTTCTACAGTGACAGATACTCCCAGTAATACATGACCACTGGGGTCCGGTGTTCCGCTCCAGTTAGTGACCCACACTCAGTACAGTTCTACAGCGAAAGATACTCCCAGTAACACATGGCCACTGGGATGAGATGTTCCACTCCAGTTAGTGACCCACACTCAGTACAGTTCTACAGTGACAGATACTCCCAGTAATACATGGCCACTGGGGTCCGGTTGTTCCGCTCCAGTTAGTGACCCACACTCAGTACAGTTCTACATTGACAGATACTCCCAGTAATACATGGCCACTGGGATGAAATGATCCACTCCAGTTAGTGGCCCACACTCAGTACAGTTCTACAGTGACAGATACTCCCAGTAATACATACCCACTGGGATCCGGTGTTCCATTCCAGTTAGTGACCCACACTCAGTACAGTTCTACAGTGACAGATACTCCCAGTAATACATACCCACTGGGATCCGGTGTTCCATTCCAGTTAGTGACCCACACTCAGTACAGTTCTACAGTGACAGATACTCCTAGTAATACATGGCCACTGGGGTCCGGTGTTCCGTTCCAGTTAGTGACCCGCACTCAGTACAGTTCTACAGTGACAGATACTCCCAGTAATACATGGCCACTGGGATGAGATGTTACACTCCAGTCAGTGACCCACACTCAGTGCAATTCTACAGTGACAGATACTCCCATTAATACATGGGCACTGGGATGAGATGTTCGACTCCAATTAGTGACCCACACTCAGTACAGTTCAACAGTGACAGATACTCCCAGTAATACATGGCAACCGGGGTCAAGTGTTCCACTCCAGTTAGTGACCAACACTCAGTACAGTTCTACAGTGACAGATACTCCCAGTTATACATGGCCACTGGGGCCAGGTGTTCCACTATATTTAGTGACCCACAGTCATTGCAGTTCTACAGTGACACACACTCCCAGTAATACATGGCCACTGGGATAAGATGTTCCACTCCAGTTAGTGACCCACACTCAGTACAATTCTACATTGACAGATACTCCCAGTAATACATGGCCACTGGGATAAGATGTTCCACTCCAGTTAGTGACCCACACTCAGTACAATTCTACATTGACAGATACTCCCAGTATTACATGGCCACTGGGGTCCGGTGTTCCACTCCAGTTAGTGAACCACACTCAGTAAAGTTCTACAGTGACAGATACTCCAGTAATACATGGCCACTGGGGTCCGGTGTTCCACTCCAGTTAGTGACCAACACTCAGTAAATTTCTGCAGTGATAGTCCCTTCCACTAAAACCTTCTCTCAGAGAATTGCTTGCACTGAGGTCTGATACAACAATACACAATATTACACGGAAGGCAATAGCTTCATAACACAGCGAGCCCGTGAGTTACAAACAGAATTTTAATTTCAGTTGAAGCATTGTAATAAAATCTCAGAGGTAATTCAGGACATTTGATTAAACGAAATGCTATGATTGATCGGGTGTCTCAATAACAGTGATGAGTAGATCAGGATGCAAAATTATCAGTCACAGGGCAAAACCAGAGACCAGCCCACAGACAGATTAAACAACTTCAATAGGTATAATCACTTACCAGGAACTCCAATGACGGCAATGATCATGTAGAATATTTTCTCCACACTGTAAAATGAGTCAAACATTTTCTGTGTGAAGCCGTGTTTCCCTTCGTGCTGCCGGCAATCTCTGTGAATTAAACTCTGAGGTGGTACATTCCCAGAGCCTTTCATTTATACCCTGCGGGATTCCCACGGGGACGTTGAGTTTGCAGAAGCGCTGACAATACTATTTAAAAACACATTTGAACAAACAGATGACGACAGTGGACTGAATTCCCTGTTGTGATGGAATATATTTACTGCTGAGATTGAAATTGAACACCCCAAAGACCGGACAATTCTGATCACATGGTATAACTAATGGAAATTGCCAGCTGTATTCTCCCACCAATGGGTTTGTTGTTTCAAACACCACCAGGTCCACCCCTAGATCTCATATTGTTCAGGTGATGTCCTTCACTCTGCTGTGGCCATTCAGTAATTACATTCCAAATGTTAGAGCGTCCTCTCAGGGCTGCTCTTTGCAATCTCGAATGGGGCTGACCGCCTTAAGTGTGGCCATTTAGTTAAACAATTAAATTAGCGTATTTGTTTCATTGGTTCCTCAAACAGGTACAATCCCTCAAATTGATAGAACAACTCAAACTAATGCAGTACCTCAAACTAATGCAGTACCTCAAACTAATACAGTGCATCAAACTAATACAGTGCATCAAACTAATACAGCTCCTCAAACTAATACAGCACCTCAAACTAATACAGCTCCTCAAACTAGTAGCCAGACCTGCCCACAACCTCTCTGGTACAACGTCCAATAATCTCTTGTTCCCACAAACTCACAGTGCATGGGATCTCACTTGCCAGACACCATGAAGGCGTTACCAGGCTAACAAGAACTGATTGTAGAGATGATTTGAACAGTTTAACAATGCGAATTCTAAATATATATATGTAAAAGTCTTAAGTTTTTTCTGTTAAGTTAGTAATGGTTTATTATATACAGGCATGGCAGGGCACCTCATTCCCGGGAATGCACATCTTGTGCTATGTGGGAACTCCAGTACACTTCCCGTGTCCTGTAAAACCAAATGTGCAGCACGTGTCGTCAGCTGTAGGAGCTCGAATTCTGGGTTTCGGAGATTGAGCAGCAACTGGAGTCACTGCGGTGCAACCGTGAGGCTGAGACGCTACTTGCATAGCATGTTTCAGGAGGTGGTCACCCCTCAGCTTAAGAGTGTGCAGGCAGAGAGGGAATGGGTGACCGCCAGAGAGAAAATAGAAGATGGCCGGTATTGTAGGACCCCCCTGAGTGCATCTCACTCTCTAACCGGTATTCAGTTCTAATTACTGGAGAGGGCTCTGTTTCATGTGGCACGTAGTGTCAGAGCCAAGACCGGCGCACCTCGGGTGGCTCAGCTTTACGGTGGGGGCTGGGGATGGGTGAAAAAACATCAGGAAAGCAATAGTGATAGGAGATTTAATAGGTAGGGGAATAGACAAGCTTTTCTGCGGCCGCAGACATGAATCCAGGATGGTATGTTGCCTCCCTAATGACAGGGTCAAGGATGTGACTGAGTGGCAGAAGAACATTCTGAGGGGTAGGTTGAACAGACTGAGATCATGTTCCATATCGATAACAATGACATATGTAGGAAGAGGAGTGAGGACCTGCAGGCAGATTTTAGGGAGCTAGGAAATAGATTAAAATCAGGACTTCAAATGTAGTAATATTCGGATTACTCCAGGTGCCTGTGCTTTTGAGTATAGAAATAGGAGGGTAGAGCAGATGAATGCGTGGCTGGAGAGATGGTGCAGGAGGGAGGGCTTTATATTCCTGGGACATTGGGACCCGTGCTCGGGGAGGTGGGGCCTATAAAGGCCGGAAAGGTTGCACCTCAACAGGGCCGCAACCAATGGCCTCGATGGGGATGGTGGTGGATTGCTCGTAGTGCTGGGGATGTTTTATACTAAAGTGGCAGCCGCTGGCCACCAGGCTGTAGCACTGGAAAGACGAAACAAGGTGCAAGAAGGATTGGAGAGATGGATAGCCAAGAGTAATAAATAATAAGGTATTATGTGGGGTCAGACTAAAAGAATACAAGACAGGTTTACAGTCCCAAATTGGTAAAAGCATGACGTGTGGTAAATAATTTATGTGAGCTGCAGACGCAAATAGCCACAGGGAAATAAGATATTGTGGTGATCACGTTGACATGGCTCAAGAAAGCGCAGGATTGGTTACTAAATATTACTGGGCAGAAGGTGTTCAGGAAGGAAAGGGAAGGAAATAAAGAAGGTGCGATGGCAGTATTGAATAAGGAGAATTTTACAGTGCTAGAGAGAAAGGATGTCCTGGAGGGGTTAAGGACAGAATCTATGTGGTTAGTGTTAAGCAATAATAGAGGTGAGATTACACCAATAGGTGTATTTTATAGACCACTAACTAGTGGGAAAGACCTAGAGGAGCAAACATGATAAAAAGCGGAAGCAGCATGCTATAGACAGGGCTAAGCACTCCCACCATCAATGGATCAGAACAAAGTGCTGCAGTCCTGCCACATCCAGTCCTGAATGCTGGTCGACCATTAAACAACTAACATAGAAACATAGAAACATAGAAGATAGGAGCAGGAGTAGGCCATTCGGCCCTTCGAGCCTGCTCCGTCATTCAATGAGATCATGGATGATCATCCAAATTCAGTACCCTGTCCCTGCCTGCTCCCCATATCCCTTGATCCCTTTAGCCTTAAGAAATATATCCAACTCTTTCTTGAATATATTTAATTAACTGGCCTCCACCGCCCTCTGTGGCAGAGAATTCCATAGGTTCACCACTCTCTGGGAGAAATTCCTCCTCATTTCAGTCATAAATGGCTTACCCCTTATCCTTAGTCTATGACCCCTGGTTCTGGACTCTCCGGCCTTCAGAAACATCCTTCCTGCATCTAGTCTGTCCAGGCCTGACAGAATGTTATAGGTTTCGATGAGATCCCCTCTCAATCTTCTAAACTCCTGTGAGCATAAGCCCAATCGACACCATCTCTCCTCATACGTCATTCCTGCCATCCCAGGTAACAGCCTGGTGAATCTTCGCTGCACTCCCTCCATGGCAAGCACCTCCTTCCGCAGGTAAGGCGACCAAAACTGCACACAATACTCAAGGTGTGGTGTCACCAAGGCCCTGTACAACTGTAGCAAGACATCCTTGTTCCTGTACTCGAACTTTCTTGCTACGAAGGCCAACATACCATTTGCCTTCTTAACAGCCTGCTGCACTTGTATGCTTACCTTCAGCGACTGGTGCACAAGAACACCCAGGTCTCTTTGCATTTCCCCTTCTCCCAATCTATTGCCATTCAAATAATAATCTGCCTTCCTGTTTTTGCCACCAAAGTGGATAACCTCACATTTATCCACATTATAGTGCATTTGCCATGTTTCTGCCCAGTAAAATCCCCTTCCTTAATTGGTGCAAAGGACAAGCCTGAAGCATTTGCAACCATTTCCAGTCGGAAGTGCCAAGTGCCAGTCTTCAGCCAATTCGAATTACTTCAGGTGATATCAAGAAACGGCTGAGCACACTGGATACAGCAAAGGTTATGGGCCCTGACATCATTCCGAATGTCGTGCTGAAGGCTTGTACTCCGGAACTAGCTGCGACTCTAGCCTAGCTGCTCCAGTACTGCTAAAAAAACTTGCATCTACCCGATAATGTGGAAACCAGCCCAGATATGTCACGTCAACTACAAGCAGGACACATCCAATCTCAACAAATACCTGTCCATCAGTCTACCCGCAATCATCAGCAAAATGATGGCAGGTGTCATTGACAGTGCTATCAAGCAGCATTTACTCAGCAATAAGCTGCTCACCAAAGATCATTTCAGGTAACGGCAGGACCACTTGGCTCCAGAGCTCATTACAGCCTTGGTCCAAACATAGACGAAAGAGCTGAATTCCAGAGGTGATGCGAGATTGACAGAATTTGACCGAGTGTGGCATCAAGGTGTAAGGGGTCGTTTCAACGAGCTTATGGTGTGCTAAATCGGTTTTGATTTTCGCACTACTCGTGAGCGGTTTCGAAGCACTCCCCTCTCACGGTTCTAGACACTGGGCTTATTGCCAGACAACATTTGTGTGTTGGCCCAACTCGTGACTCGGAAGACAAATGGTCAGATGAGACAGATTGAGTTTTAAATCAAAACGATCTTTATTTTTGAAAGAGAATGTACACAGAGAAAATGGCAAGAATAAATGCAGACGAAAAATAACGATTCTCACAGAGAACTAAATTATACACTGAGAAAAATAACTTTAAAGCATATAAACAGTTCTAAAAAAGCGATAAGCTAAAAACGGGGGTGAGGGAAGCGCACGGACACATCGAGGGATAAATCACACTCCTTACTAACAAATACCCTTCACGTTACAAAACCTCCCGTTACTGAATATACCTCAATTATGTCAGTTAGGTAGAGTTGGGCCTTTATGCTCACCAGAATTTCCAAACCCTTCTGGACCTTGGTACCTCATGTTATGTCTGGAATTTCCGATCTTCCTTATGGGACCGGCTCCTGCAAACTGTTACTTGGTGTCGTCCGGGACCTCCGACCTTTCTTATGGGACCGGCTCCTGGACTCGCTCTCCTGTACAAACTTTGGAAGTCCTCCGAAATCCTCGAGCTGTTTTCTGTTCTGCACGGTCCTCGAACTCTTGATGGTAACTGGACTTGGACTTCTCGGTGTGAACCGTCTCTGGAGGAGTCTTCCTTACTCTGGTCGAATCTTAGACTGACTTGCTGACGATTTACCTGAACGGTTATACTCTTTTCTGGCCCTAATCTTTGCGCCAAATCAACCGTTTTCCTTTGTTAAGGTTGCTTTAACAAAAGCAAGCTCATTAATTTTAACTGCTCGCCAATCAAACTAATGGGAATCCGATTAGTGTCCCTTCGTTTGTGTGTGCTCAGCAGTTTCTGATATCGGTTACCACTTTGCCAGCAATTACCGCACCTCCAGGTGCTAATAGTTTTGTTTACTGCTGTAACCACATTACAATATCAAAAACAGTAATGTTCTGGATTCTTCTAATCGATGATGACTCAGACTGCTGTTAGGTACTGTGTGTGTGTCCTTTTGAACTGGGCCATGAGAACTGCCAACTCCATTCTGTGTTCTCACAATGTGGCCACTTCAGGGGCCGTACCCGTATACTGTATTTCATGGATTTTTGCGAATCCTACAAAGGGACCCCAGCTAAACTGAAGTTAATGGGAATCAGGGGGAAAACACTCAACTGGCTGGAGCCATAACTAGCACAAAGGAAGATGGTTGCGGTTGATGGTCATCAGTCATCTAAGGCACAGGATATCACCACAAGATTTTTTCAGGGCAGTGTCCAGGGGCCAAACGTCTTTTGCTGCTTCATCAATACCCACCACCCCTTGAAATTCAATGGCATTACCCTCGCTGAATCCCCCAGCATCAACATCCTGGGGGTCACCATTGACCAGAAACATAACTGGACCAGCCACATAAAAGCTGTTGCAACAAGAGCAGGTCAGAGACTGGGTATTCTGCAGCGAGTGTCTCAACTCCTGACTTCCCAAATCCTTTCAACCATCGACAAGGCACAGGTAAGGAGTATGTTGGAATCGTCTCCAAGTGCCTGGATGAGTGCAGTTCCAACAACACTCAAGGAGCTCGACCCCATCCAGGACAAAGCAGCCCACTTGAATGACACCCCATCCCCCACTTCCAACATTTGCTCCCTCCACCATCGGCGTACCGTGGCTACAGTGTGTACCATCTACAGGATGCACTGCTGCAACTCGCCTAGGAGTCTCTGGCAGCAACTCCCAAACCTGCGAACTCTTGCACCTAGAAGGTCAAGGGCAGCAGGCTTATTGGAACAGGACCACCTCCAAGTTCCCCTGCAAGTCACACAACACCCTGATTTAGAAGTATATCGCAGATCCACGATACGTCGCTTGGACAAAATCCTGGAACTGCCTAACAAGCAGCACTAAGGGAGTACTTTCACCACACGGACTGAAGCGGTTCAAGAATGTGGCACACCACCAACATCGCAAGTGTACTAAGGGATGGGCAATAAATGCTGGCCTTGCCAGCGACGCCCACATCCCATAAAATAATTAAAATAAGACAGGCAGAGTTTTAGAGACAGACAGAGCCAAACAAAGAGACAGAGACAGACAGGTAGTGAGAGACAGACTGACATAGTCAGACCTATATACACAGAGAGACAGATACATACAGAGAGATCGGCAGACAGAGGCACAGAAAGAAAGAGATAGAGGAGTGAAAAGAGAAATAGACTCTGACAGAGTGATCCAGACAGAGCTAGACACAGAGAAACAGACGGAATGAATAACAGAGAGAGGGTCACAGGTGGACAGAGAGCGTCCCACAGCCAGACCTAAATATATGATCAGACAAACAGACAGACAGTGAAACAGACTGAGAGGGACACAGTCAGACTGAGACAGAGAGACAGCAACAAGGACAGACAGAGGGAGACAGATAGACAAACAGTGCCAGAGATAGAGAGAGAGAGAAGTGACAGACAGTGGTAGGCAGATGGAAATAAACATACAGAGTCGGACAGACTCAGACAGGCAGAGCAAAGGCAGACAGTGAAAGACTGACAGAGACAGACAGAGACTCAACAATAAATTCCGACAGAGAGAGAGACACACACACAGGGATACACATACAGAGAATCATAGAAATAGACACAGAAATTTACACACAGAAGGAAGCCATTTCTCGGTCTATCCCTTTCTCCGCTTTTAAACAAATGTACAATTTTAGCATCCTCCAGTTTTCCGGCACCACACATGTAGCAAGAAAGGATGGGAAAATGATGGTCAGACCCTCTGCTCTTTCCCCTTTTGTTGTTCTTAATAGCCTGGGATATATTTCATCCGGCTCTGGGGATTTATCCACTTTCACAGCTGCTAAGCCCCTGAATAGTTAATCTCTCAGTCTGCCTCTGTCAGGCACACGCTGCCTGTTTAAAGCTGTCGGTCTCTTTCTGCGTGTCTGTCTCTGTCTGTCAATTTGGCACAGGCTATCTGTTTCTATGTCTTTCTCCATCTGCGTGCCTCGGTCTGTCTCAGCTACATACACACACACACACACATGCACACATGCAGAAACACAGTAACAGACAGAGAGACAGACATAAAGACAGAGTCAGGCAGGCAGAGGCAGGCAGACAGAGAAAGACATTTAAACAGACAGACTGTGCCAGATGACAGACAGATAGAGACACACACGCAGAAAGAGACCGACAAAGAGAAACAGACAGACTGTGCCAGACGGAGGCATACTGAGGCAGACTGAGACAGACAGCAGAGACAGACAGCGGAAGACTGTTGAAATGACTGACTGAGACTGACGCAGACTGAAGTAAAATGAGACAGACAATCAGACATAGACAGATAAACAGACGGAGACAGAGAGACATAAAAAGCCGAAGACACAGGCAGTGATACAGACAGACAGAGGCAGAGAGATACATAGATATAGAGAGGCAGAGAGAGAGGACAAGACAGAGACAAAGACAGACAGACAGTGGACAGAGAAACAGACAATAATCATACAGAGACAGAGAGCCAGAGACCGACAGAAACATAAAGAGATAGATTGTGAGGCACAGACAGACACAGACAGCGAGACAGAATTTGACAGGCAGGCAGAGAGTTAGATAAAGACAGAGGCAAACACAGTGACAGAGATAAAATAGCGACAGAAACCGGCAGGCAGTGACAGACAGACTGAGATAATCAGACGGACATGGACAGAGAGAGAAATACATAGAAAGACAGAGACAGACAGAGATAGAGAGGCAGAAAAATAAATAGACTCAGACTGACAGAGCTAGACAGAGGTAAACACTTAGACGATAGCATAAATACTGCGGGTGCTGGAAATCCGAAATAACAACAGAAAACGCTGGAAATATTCAGCTGGCCACTTCTCTTCTTAGGCAGTCCTTCACAACCGAGGATGACTTGCTTCCACATTAAAGATGAGTTCTCAGGTGACTGATGAGCCCAAGGTGGGACCTACAGACTCTGTCACAGGTCGGGCAGACGATGGTTGAAGGGGCGGGTGGGTGGGGCAGATGGTAGTTGAATGGGCGGGTGGGTGGTGTGCTTGGGTTGATGTATGCTCCTTCTGCTGTTTGTGCTTGGCTTCCGCTTGCTCCTGGCGAAGAATCTCAAGGTGTTCGGCACCTTCCCGGATGCTACTCCTCCACTTTGAGCAGTCTTGGGCCAGGGAATTCCTGGTGTCGAATGGGATGTTGCACTCTTTCAAGGAGGCTTGGAGGGTGTCCTTGAAGCGTTTCCTCTGCCCACCTGGGGCTCTCTTGCCGTGCCAGTGCTCCGAGTAGAGCACTTGTTCTGGAAGTCTCGTATCGGGCATGCAGACAATGTGGCCCGTCCATCGGAGCTGATCGAGCATGGTCAAAGTTTCGATGCTGGGTATGTTGGCCTGAGCGAGAACACTGACGTTGGTGTTCCTATCCAGCCAGTGGATTTGCAGGATCTTGCGCAGACAGCGTTGGTGGCAACTCTCCAGTGCTTTGAGGTGCCTGCTGTACATGGTCCATGTCCCTGAAGCATACAGGAGGTCGGGAATCACTACTGCTCTGTAGACCACCAGCTTGGTCCTGGGATTGAGGTCCTGGTCCTCATAAACTCTCTTCCTCAGGCGACCGAATGCTGCACTGGCACACTGAAGGCTGTGTTGGACATCGTCGTCGACGTCTGCCCTTGCTGATAGTAGGCTCCCGAGGTATGGAAAGTGGTCTACGTTGTCCCAGGACTCGTCATTGATTTTGATAATCAAGGGGGCAGTATTGTGTGGCGGGAGCAGGTTGGTAGAGAACATTTGTCTTCCGGATGTTTGTGTAAGGCTCATGCGCTTGTATGTTTCAGTGAAGGTGTTGACGATGGCTTGGAGTTCGACCTCAGAGAGTGCGCAGTCAGAAGCGTCGTCTGTATACTGTAATTCGACGACAGAGGATGGGACAACCTTGGATCTGGAATGGACTCGACGGAGGTTGAATAGTTTCCCGTTTGTTCTGTGCATTAGCTCCACTCCAGCGCTGAGATTACTGAGGATGAGATGGAATGTTGCAGCAAGAAAGATCGAGAAGAGCATTAGAGCGATGACACAGCCTTGCTTGACAACGGTCCGTACGTGAATTGGGTCAGTGGTGGATTTGTTGTTCAGGATCACGGCTTGCATGTCATTGTGAATCAGCCGCAGGATGATGACAAACATTTGAGTGCAGCCGAATTTGAGGAGGAAAATACATAATCCCTCATGGCTGACGGTGTCGAAGGCCATTGTGAGATCAAAGAAGGCCATGTACTGCAGTTGTTGTTGTTCCCTGCATTTCTCTTTCGCGGTGAATATCATGTCCATTGTGCCCCTCATTGAGAGGAATCTGCATTGCGCCTCTGGGAGTAGCTCTTCAGCCACTGGAAAATGGCGATTGAGGAGGATTCTTGTGATGACTTTTCATGTTACAGACAGTAGGGAAATTCCTCTATAATTACCGCAGACGGACTTGTCATCTTTCTTGAAGATAGTCACGATTACATCATCTCTGAGTTCCCCTGGCATGCTCTGCTACTTCCAAATAAGATAAATGAGTTGAGGTATTCACGCTAATAGTGCTTCTCTGCCACGTTTTAGCGCCTCAGCAGGGATTCCACATGATCCTGAAGCCTTGTTCTTTTTCCATTGTAGGATGGACATTTCAACATCCTGCCGGGCTTGCGTTGTGCTGAGGTGGTGGCGGGTAGCTTGCAGCTGGATGGAGTTGAGGACACTCGCGTCGAGGACAGCATCTCGGTTAAGGAGATCTTCGAAGTCTTCCTTCCAGCGGGAACAGACTGCCTCTCTGTCCTTGATGATTATCTCTCCGTTCTTGGCCCGAAGTGGGGTAGGACCTTGCCTGCTTGGGCCTTAGATGGACTTGACTTTGCTAAAGAATCCAGGCACGTCATGGTTGTCGGCTAGCTGCTGGATCTCCTGCGCTTTCTCCTACCACCACCTGTTGATTAGGTCACAAGTATTTTGTTGGATCTTGGCCTTCAGTCTTCTGTGGAGTTGTTTTCTTACTGTCGAGATCTGTTGCTGTTTCCAGATCAGGAATTCCTTGTGCTTGCGGCTTATTAGCTCCTGGATCTCCTGGTCAGTCTCGTCGAACCGTGCTTGGTGCTTCCTTGTTGAGTGCCGAGCATCTCTTCACAGGAGCCGATTTTGGAGGTCTTGAGTGCAGTGTAGGCGCTGTGGACAGCCTGTGTATCTGGATCGCTGGGAGTCGCCAGATTGGATGTAAGGCTGAAGCTGGCTATGGATTTCTTAGCTGGGTCTTTGAGTGCGCCAGTGTTGATTTTCCTGCGGCACTGTTTCTGTTGCTGCCCCTCTTTTGGTGCTACATTGATGGAGATGACAGAGCAGTTTAGGCAGTCGTCTGTCCAGCTGTGTGTCAGCTCCTGTCAGGTTGCGGGTAATGTGGACGTCCTTGCATTCCATGAAGCCTTGTACTTGTCCCTCTGATGGAACAATGTCTTGGTTATGACAAGGGCATAGGTAGACACATAGAAATAGACAGTGAGACAGACATGCAGAGAGGGACGCAGACAGAGAGAGACACAGACAGCAACATCAACTGAGAGAGAGAGAGAGAGAGAAAGAGAGAGAGAGAGAGAGAAAGTGAACAGAGCTGGAGAGAGGGAGACAGAGGCAGGCAGAAACTTACTGAGGCAGGCAATCAGACAGAGAGAGCCACGCAGCAAGAGACAGGCAGAGACAAACAGACAGAATATGCAAGACAGACAGACAGAGTCAGCCAAACAGAAAGAGACAGACAGTGAGACAGAGAGGCACAGACTAAAAAAGACTGTGACAGTGGAAACTGAGTTTATCAGAAACTGACATAGAATTAGGCAGAATGAGATTGAGGCAGACTGTTACAGAAAATCAGAGAGAGGCAGAAAAACCGACAGAGACAGAGAAACAGACAAAGCCAGATACATGAGCAGAGAGACAGAGGCAGAGATATACAGAGATATACTGAGACAGAAAAAGAGGGCAAGACAGAGAGACAGACAGGCAGACGCGCAGATAGATAAACAGGTAATGACAGGCAGAGGCAGACAGCGATGGAGACAGACAGAGAATGGGAGACTCAGAAAGACAGTGATAGAGAAACAGACAGAGGCAGAAAGCCAGGCGGAGCATCAAACAGAACGTGATTGACAGTCGGGACCGACAAACAGACAGAGAGGGAGAACGAGAGACAAACAGAAGCAACAGAAACAGCAACAGAAGGAGATATGCTGTGACAGAGGGAGAGGCACAGACAGAGACACGAACAGACATATAGGCAGAGAGACAGGGAGAGAGACAAAGTTACAGAGAGAGACTGGCAGGGAGATAGAGACAGAGAAAGACAATTAAAGAGAGTGATACAGAAAGGCAGTGACAGACAGGCTGATATAGTCAGATGGACGCAGGTAGAGGGACAGATACATACAGAGAGACAGGAAGAAAGAGACACAGAAAGACAGAGACAGTCTGAGATAGGGAGGCAGATAGAGGAATAGACTCAGACTGACAGAGCCAGACAGAGACAGACACAGAGAAAGAGAATGACAGAGCGAGGGAAGCAGATGGATAGAGAAACAGTCAGTAACCAAAACTGACAGGGAAAGAGAAAGAGACAAAGACAGACAGAGCGGGAAAGAGGGAGACAGGGAGAGAAATAAATACAGGCCATCACAGACAGACGGACTAAGACAGGCAGACAGTCGACAACCACAGGGACAGAAACTGGTAGAGTGAAAGACAACGACAGACAGAGCCAGAGAGACGTATAGAGAAAGACAGACCGACAAAGAGACAGAAACAGAGAGACATAAATAGATAAACAAATACATAGAGACAGGCAGAGAAAAGATTCAGGTGTACAGACTGACAGACAGGTACAGACAGGTACAGAGAGACACATTCAGAAGGGGGCATAGACAAACATTCGTTAAAGTAAAATAAGGTCTCTAGTTTAGCGTGAGTAGTGTTTAAATTGAAGTATGATCCCTCGTGTTTTCAATATTCTTTCATTTGGAGGACGTAAATCGATAAAATTAAGGGAAGTAGATGGCAGGGTAGCTCGGCAGTGTGGAGTGCTCCTACTATGCTGTGTGGGAAGTCAGGGACACACTCAGTGTCTAGGGCGAACAAGCGTGCAGGAAGTGTCTTCAGCTACAACTACTCGAATTCCGCGCTTCGGAGCTGGAGCTGCTGCTGGAGTCATTGTGGAGCATCCAGGAAGCTGAGATCTTCGTGAATAGCACGGTTAACGAGGTGGTCACATCGCAGGTGCACAGGCAGCAAGTGAATGGGTGATGGCCAGACAGAGTAAAATATCTAGTAAGGTAGTGCAGGTGTCCCCTGGGTTCATCTCGCTCTCCTACTGCTGGAGGAGATGGTTACTCAGGGGGGAGCAGCAAGTGCCAAGTCCATGGCAATACGAGTGGCATAGCTGTGCAGGAGGGGAGGAAAAGAGTTGGCGAGCTATAGTGATAGGGGATTCTATCGTAAGGGGAACAGATAGATGTTTCTATGGCTGCAAACGTGACTCCAGGATGGTATGATGCCTCCCTGGTGCCGGCGTCAAGGATGTCTCTGAGCAGCTGCAGGACATTCTGAAGAGGGAGGGTGAATAGTCAGAGGTCGTGGGTCACATTGGTTCCAACGACATAGGCAGAAAGAGGGACGAGTTCCTGCAAGCAGAACATAGGGAGCTAGGAAATAAATTAAAAAGCAGGACCTCAAATGTAGTAATTTCAGGATTACTCCACTTGCCACTTGCTAGCGAGAGCAGAAAAAAGAGAATAGACCATATGAATGTGTGGCTGGAGAGATGGTTTAGTATGGGAGTGATTTAAAATCCTGAGGCATTGGGACCGATTCTGGGGATGGTGGATCCTGTACAAGCTGGACCAATTACACCACACCATAACCGGGACCAATATCCTCGAAGGGGGGCTTGCAAGTGCTTTTGGGAAAGATTTAAACTAGTTCGACAGGGGGCTGGGAAGCTAAGTTTATGCCCAGAACAGGGAGAAAAATAGCTGGAAGTGCATGTTAGAGTATTAGTCAGCAAAACAAGTAGAGAGCAAAAAAAAAACAGTAAAGAGGGTCAAAGTGCAGGAAAATATTAAAAAGGGAAAGTTGAAGGCACTTCATCTAAAAGCACGCAGCATTTGCAACAAGGTGGATGATTTAATGGCACTAATAGCAGTAAATGGGTATGATGTAATTGCCATTCCAGAGAAATGTTTGCAGTGAGACCAAAGCTGGGAGTAAATGTTCCAGGGTACTCAACAATTAGGAAGGACAGACAAAAAGGAAAGTAAGGTGCTGTAGCGCTGTTAATAAGGGATGAGATCGGTACGGTGGAGATAAAAGATCTTTGCTTGGCAGATCAGATGTAGAACTGAAATCAGTTTGGGTGGAGCTAAGAAACAACAAGGGGTGGAAACCAATGTTGGGAGTTGTGTAGAGGCCACCAAAGAGTAGTTTTAAAGTAGGGCACAGTATCAATCAAAGATTAGATGTGCATTCAACAAGGGCAATACGGTAATCATGGGGGCCTTTAATCTACATATTGACTAGGCAAATAACATTACCACTAATGGTGAGCAGGACGAATTCTTGGAATGCATTTGTGATGCTTTTCTGGATCAGTATGTGGAGGAACCAGCCAGGGAGCAGGCTATTCTGGATCTGGTACTGTGTAATGAGAAAGGGCTAATCAATAATCTTGCAGTAAAGGGGCCTTTAGGGACAAGTGCCAATAATATGATTCAATTTTTTATTGGCGCAGAAATTCGTGTAGGGGGCTTCCTGCGGGTGCAAGCACCGAACTACACTTACCTACCGCACCGGCCGCTGAGCTGTGGGCCCCCATGGGATTCTGATCCTGGGACTCCTGCAACTGCCGGCGTGCTGTGCTTGCATATCCCAGGGGCACAGTTAGTTTGACATGTCCCCTGGAAACACGTGGGCCATGGGGAGCCAATGGTAGCAGGGAATGCTTCATTCATAAGTTTGACAGCTGACCCGTTTAACCTATTAATACTTTAAGCCATAAAACATCACTAAATCTTCAAGTAAACTTTTTTAAAAATTCACAATTTTTAAAATAAACTATAAATTACATGAAATAACTATTTTAAACAATAATTGAAATTTTGGAAAAAATAATTTTATTTTCTAACGGGCCTAAAAAAAAATTACCTTGCTTGAAAGTTTGTAATAATAATAAACCTGTGGAAAAAATGTTTTAATTATAATTAATTCACCACTTACCTTGTAAAAAGTAGGCCTTGCGATTGCTTTTTACATGCCAAACTTCTGGAGACTGAGCTTCCCGGGAAAACCTGCAAATAACACGAAAGTTCGATGCGCACGCGCTGCCTCTCCTGCGCACGTGTTCCACCTCTTAACCGCTTCTTTCAGGGGAACGGAAGTGCCGGTTTCCCGCGCATGTGCAGTGCATGTAGGAAACCGGCCCGTCCATTGGGCTTACGGGTGAGTACCACGTACATACTCATCCTTGGAGACCTGAATTTCTGGGCCATGAAGTTGGAGAGTGATGTAGTTTAATCTGAAGCTAAGGTCTTCTATCTAAACAGAGGAAACTACAAGTGTCTGAGGGACAAGTTGGCCATGGTGGATTGGGCGACTACACTAATAGGTATGAAGGTGGACATACAACGGCTAACATTCAAGGAAATAATGCATAATTTGCAAAAAACATATATTCCTGAAGGCATGAAAACCCAAAAGGAAAAGTGATCCAGCCATGGCAAACAAAGGAAATTCAAGCTAGTATTAAGTCAAAGGAGCAAGCTTATAAATTTGCCAGAAAATCGGTCTGCATGAGGATTGGGATCTTTTTAGAAATCAGCAAATGAAGACCAATAAATTGATAAAGAATGGAAAATGGCATATGAGCACAAACTAGCGAAAAATATAGAACGGATTGTAAAAGCTTCTATAGGTTTGTGTAAAGGAAAAGATTGGCGAAGTTAAATGTAGGTCCTTTACAGTCATAGACGGGAGGATTTATAATGGTGAATGAGGAAAAGGCAGAGAAATTAAATAAGCACTTTGTTTCTGTCTTCAGGGGGGAAGACACAAAAAACCTCCCAGAAATACGAGAAAATCAAGGACGTGGCGAGAATGAAGAACTTAAAGAAATTATTATCAGTGATAAAAATTACGAGCATAATGAATGGCTCTAAAAGTCGATAAATCTCAAGGACCGTGTGACCTACATCCTAGGGTTTTGAAAGAGGTGGCCATTGGGATAGTGGAACCATTGGTTGTCATCTTACAAAATTCTATAGATTCTGGAACGGTTCCTGCAGATTGGAGGATAGCAAATGTAACTCTGCTATTTAAGAAAGGAGGGAGAGAGAAAACGGTTAACTACAGAACTGTTAGCCTCACATCAGTAGTTGGGAAAATGCTGGAATAAATAATAAAGGATGCAATAACTGGGCACTTAGAAACTAATAGTAAGATTGGGCAGATTCAACATAGAGTTCTAGAGTCATAGAGTTATACAGCACAGAAGGAGGATATTCGGCCCATCGTGTCTGCAGCCAACCTCAATCCCTGTCTATTCTAATCCCATTTTCCAGCACTTGGTCCATAGCCTTGTATGCAATGGCGTTTCAAGTTCTCATCTAAATGCTTCTTTAATGTTGTGAGGGTTCCTGCCTCTACCCCCCTTTCAGGCAGTGAGTTCCAGATTCCAAACACCCTCTGGGTGAAAAGGTTTTTCCTCAAATCCCCTCTAAATCTCCAGCCCCTTACCTTGAAGCTATGCCCCCTGGTTATTGGTCCCTCTACTAAGGGGAACAATTCCTGTCTCTCTACCCTATCTTTGCCTCTCGTAATTTTGTACACCTCAATCATTTCCCACTCAACCTTCTCTGCTCTAAGGAAAACAACTCCAGCCTGTCCAGTCTCTCTTCATAGCTGGAACGCTCCAGCCCAGTTAACATTATGGTGAATCTCTTCTGTACCATCTCCAATGCAGTCTCATCCTTGCTATAGTGTGGCGACCAGAACGGCACACAGTATTCCAGCTGTGGTCTAACTAGCGTTTTGGACAGCTCCATCCTAACATCCCTGCTCTTTTATTCTATGCTTCAGCTAACGAAGGCAAATAACCCATATGCCTTTTTAACCACCTTATCTAACTGCCCTGTTGCTCCAGGGATCTATGTACATGCACAGGATGTTCCCTCTGATCATTTGTTGTACCTAATGTCCTACCATTCATTGTGTATTCCCTTGCCTTGTTAATCCTCACAAAATGCATCACCACACACTTTTCACGGTGTAATTATATTTGCCACTGCTCTGCCCATATAACCAACCCGTCTATATCATCCTCTAGCCTGAGGAATCTCTCCTCGCTACTTGCCACTCCACCAAGATTCGTGTCATCTGAAAACTTACTGATCATACTGCCTACGTTAATATCTAAATAATTAATGTACGCTACAAACAGCAAAGGACCCAGCGCCGATCCCTGCAGTACACCACAGGACACAGGCTTCCAGTCACAAAAACAAGCTTCGATCGTCGCCCTCTGCTCTTGCCACTAACGCAATTTTGGATCAGAAGTGACAAATTGCCCTGGATCCAATGGGCACTTATAGTCTTGTCCTGTCACCCATGTGGGACTTTGTAAAAAGCCTTACTGAAGTCCATGTAGACTTCATCAACTGCACTAACCTCATCCACACACCTAGTCATTCCCTCGAAAAATTCAATCAAATTAGTCAGACATGATCTCCCCCTGACAAAGACATGCAGGCTCCCCTTGATTAATCCTTGCCTCTCCAAGTGGAGACTAATTCTGTCCCTCAGAATGTTTCCAATAATTTCCCAACCACTGATGTTAGGCTCACTGGCCTTTAATTCCCTTGTTTATCGCTACTAACTTTCTTTAATAATGGTACTACGTTACTTGTCCTCCAGTCCACTGGCACCTCCCCTGTGGACAGAGAGATTCTGAAAATTTGAATCAGAGACCCTGCAATCTCTTCCCTTGGCTCACACATCAGCCTGGGATACATATCGGCTGGGCCTGGGGAATTATCAAATTTCAAGCCCGCTAAAACCGCTAGTACCTCTTCCCTCTCGATACTTCTTTGTTCACGTGTATCAAAATTCCCCTGCCTGATTTTTATGCTTGCATCATCCTTCTACATAATGAACACAGATGCAAAATATTCATTTTAAATATCAGCTACTTGGATTTATGAATTGCAAGTCCATTTTTACTGATTTTTGGAGTTGTTTGAGGATGTAACTAATGGAGTCGACAAAGGAGAACGGCAGATGTGGTGTATTTGGATTTTCAGAAGGCTTTCGATAAGGTCCCACACAAGAGTTTGGTGAATAAAATTAGGGCACATGGAATAGGTGTAATAGACTTGCATGGACAGAAAATGAAGAGTCGGAATAAACGTTTTTTTTTCAGGATGACAGGCTGTGATAAGTGGGGTATCGCAAGGATCGCTGCTTGGGCCCCAGCTATTCACAATCTACATCAATGATATGGATAAGGGGAATAAATGTAACATTTCCAGAATTGCTGATGACACAAAGCTAGGTGGCAGTGTCAGTTGCGAAGAGGATGTGAAGAGGCTTCAAGGGGATCTCGACAGGTTCAGTGAGTAGGCGAGAACATGGCATCTGGATTATAATGTGGGTAAATGTGAAGTTATCTACTTACTTAGAAAAAACAGAAAGGCAGAGTTTTTCCTAAATGGTGAATGATTAGGGAATGCAGATGCTCAAATGGGCCTTGGAGCACTTGTGCATGTGACACTTAAAGTGAATGTGTAGGTGC
This sequence comes from Somniosus microcephalus, assembly GCF_052327205.1. Taxonomy (NCBI): domain Eukaryota; kingdom Metazoa; phylum Chordata; class Chondrichthyes; order Squaliformes; family Somniosidae; genus Somniosus; species Somniosus microcephalus. The sequence goes on along the minus strand of NW_028225186.1, from coordinate 27,609,557 downwards.
AGCAAGCCATTAGGAAGGCAAATGGTATGCTGGCCTTCATTACAAGTGGATTTGAGTAAGGAGTAAATACGTCTTTCTCCAATTATATAGGGCCTTGATGAGACCACCCGTGGAGTATTGTGTACATTGTTTGTCTCCTTAACAGAGGAAAGATATAGTTGGCATAGAGCGAGTGCAACAAAGGTTCACGAGTTTCATTCCTTGGATGGCGGGACTGTCGTATGAGAAGAGATTGACTAAACTATCCTGTATTCTCTTGAATTCGGAAGAATGAGAGGGGATCTCACTGAAGCACACAAAATTGTTACAGGCCTTGATAGGGTGGATACAGGGGGAATGTTTCCCTTGGCTGGTGAGTGCAGAACCAGGAGCCACAGCCTCAGGATAATTGCTGGCCATTCAGGACTGGGATGAGAAGAAATTTCTTCACACGGAAGTTGGAATTGTCTACCACAGAGGGCTGTGGATGCTCAGTCATTGGGTCCATTCAAAACAGAAGTCGATAGATTTCTGACTAGTAAGTGCATTAAGGAATATGGCGATAAGGCCAGTGAATGGAACTGGGGCAGTTGACCAGCCATGATCTACTTTTGGGTGGAGCAGGCTCGAAGGGACGAATGGCCAACTCCTGCTCCTATTTCTTACGTTCTTATATGTGAGTCCAGAACCACAGCAAGGGGGTTGACTCTTGACTGACATCTCAAATGGCCTAGCAAGTCACACAGTTGTAAATAACGACTACAAATCAAAATAACATGAATGGACGGAGCTCCCGGCATCGAACTCGGCACCGGCTAAAAACATGGCAATGGCACACCCAGACCAATCGACGCTGCAAAGTCCTCCTCACCAACATCTGGGGATTGTGCCAAAGTTGGGAGAGCTGTCTCACAGACTAGTCAAGCAACAACCTGACATAGTCATACTCACAGAATCATACCTTACAGCCAATGTCCCAAACTCCTCCATAACCTTCCCTGAGTCTGTCCTGTCCCACTGACAGGAGAGTCCCACCAGGGGCACTGGGACAGTCGGGAAGGAATGGCCCTGGGAGTTGTCAACATTGTCTCCGGACCCCATGAAGTCTCTTGGCTTCTGGTCAAGAATGGGCCAGGAAACCTCCTGCTGATTACATGGAAACATAGAAACATAGAAGATAGGAGCACGAATAGCACATTCGGCCCCTCGAGCCTGCTCCGCCATTTAATGAGATCTTGGCTGATCATCCAACTTCAGTACTCTGTCCCTGCTTTCTCCCCATATCCCTTGATCTCTTTAGCCTTAAGAAATATATCTAACTCCTCCTTGTATATATTTAATGAAATGGCCTCAACAGCCTTTTGTGCAAGAGAATTCCACAGTTTATCCACTCTCTGGGTGAAGAAATTCCTCCTCAACTCAGTCCTAAATGGCTAACACCCTTATCTATAGACTGTGATCCCTGATTCTGGACTTCCCTGTCATCGGGAACAGACTTCCCTGTCATCGGGAACATACTTCCTGCATCTTGTCTCTCTAGTCCTGTTAGAATTGTGTACATTTCAATGAGATCCTCTCTCATTCTTCTAAACCCTAGCGAATATAAGCCTAATCGACCTCTCTTCATACATCATTCCAGCCATCCCAGGTATCAAACTAGTGAATATTTGCTGCACTCCCTCCGTGGCAAGAACATCCTTCCTCAGATAAGCCGACCAAAACTGCACACAATACACAAGGTGTGATCTCACCAAGGCCCTGTACAACTGCAGCAAGATAACCTTGCTCTTGTACTCGAATGCTCTCGCTATGCAGGCCAACATACCATTTGACTTCTTAACCACCTGCTGCATCTGCATGCTTACTTTCAAAGACAAGGAAACCCAGGTCTCGTTACACTTCCCCGTCTCCTAATCTATTGCCATTCAGATAATAATCTGCCTTCCTGTTTTGCCAGTAAAGTGGATAACCTCGCATTTATCCACATTATACTGCATCTGCCATGCATCTACCCAATCACCCAACCTGTCAAAATCATGTTGGATTGTCCCTGCCTCCTGCTCATATAGCACAAACGCCCACCCAGCTTTGTGTCGTCTGCAAACTTGGAAATATTACATCTAGTTCCCTCGTCTAGATCATTAATATATATTGTGATAAGCTGGGGTCCTATCACCGATCCCTGCGGTACCCCACTAGTCACTGCCTGCCACTCTGAAAAACACCCATTTATTACAACTCTTTGCCTCCTGTCTGCCATTCTGTTCTTTATCCAAGTCAGTATTTTAACACCAATCCCAGCTGCATAAATAAATTTGCACGCTAATCTCTTATTTGGGACCTTAACGAAAGCCTTCTGAAAGTCCAAATACACAACATCCACTGGTTCTCCCTTATCTATTCTAACAGTTACAGCCTCAAAAAATTCATGTAGTTTAGTCAAGCATGATTTACCTTTTGTAAATCCATGTTGATTTTCTCCTAACCTGTCACTGTTTTCCAAGTGCTCTAATATTACATCTTTTATAATGGACACTAGCCTTTTCCTCACTACCGATATCAGGCTTACCGGTCTATAATTCCCCGTTTTCACTCTACCACCTTTTTTAAATAGCGGGGTTACATCAGCTACCCTCCAATCCATGGGAACTGTGCCACCTGCCGCACTCCCTCAGCTGATGAATCAATAATCCTCCCTGTTGAATACCACTTGGAAGAAGCCCTGAGGAGGGAGGGAGTGTCCCCGGGAATCCTCAATATTGACAGCGGATCACATGAAGTCTCAAGATTTCAGGACAAGCATGGGCAAGGAAACATCCTGCTGATAACCACATAGCGCCCTCCCTCAGCTGATGAATCAGTACTCCTCCATGTTGAACACCACTTGGAAAAAACACTGAGAGCAGCAAGGGCACAGAATGGAATCTGGGTGGGGGACTTCAATGACTCGGCATCACCACTACTGGCTGAGTCCTGAAGGACATAATTGACTGTCTTTGCCTGCGACAGGTGGGGAGTGAACCACCAAGAGGGGTAAAACCGACTTGACCTTGTCCTCACCAACCTACCTGTCATAGAGCCATCTGTCCATGACAGCATTGGCAGCAGTGATCACAGCACAGTCATTGTGGAGACGAAGTCACGTCTTCACACTGAGAACAACCTCCATCGAGTTGTGTGGCACTACCACCGTGCTAAATGGGATAGATTCAGAACAGATCTAGCAGCTCAAAACTGGGCACCCATGAGGCGCTGTGGGACATCAGCAGCAGCAGAATTGCATCCCAACACAACCTGTAACCTCAGCCCGGCATATCTCTACTCTACCATTACCATCAAGCCAGGGGACCAACCCTGGTTCACCAAGGAGTGTGGAAGAGCATGCCAGGAGCAGCCCCAGGCGTACCTAAAAATGTCGTGCAAACCTGGGGAAGCTGCAACACAGGGCTACATGCATGTAAAAAAGCAGAAGCAGCATGATATAGCCAGGGCTAAGCCATCCCACTATCAACGGATCAGGTTAAAGCTCTGCAGTCCTGCCATATCCATTCGTGAATGGTGGTGAACAATTAAACAATTAACGAGAGGAGGAGGCTCCAAGAATATCCCCATCCTCAATGGTGGTAGAGCCTAACAAGTGTGTGTAAAAGGCAAGGCTGAAGCGTTTGCAAACAACTTCAAACAAAGTTTTTAAACCATCTACAAGGCGCAAGTAGTGAGTGTGATGGAATACTCTCGACTTGCCTGGATGAGTGCAGCTCCAACAACAGTCAAGAAGCTCGACACCATCCAGGGCAGATCAGCCCGCTTGATTGGGACGCCATCCACCACCTTAAACATCCACTCCCTCCACCACCAGCGTACCGTGGCTGCAGGGTTTACCATCTAAAAGATGCAATGCAGAAACTCCCCATTGTTTCCTCGGTAGCACCTCCCAAACCCGCGACCTCAACCAACTGGAAGGGCAAGGGAAGCAGACGCATGGGAACACCACCACCTCCAAGTTCCCCTCCAAGTCACACACCATCCTGACTTAGAAGTATTTAATAGAATTTTACCAGAGATGAAGGGTTTCAGTTACATGGAGAGTTTGGGCAATGAGATTTTTCCCTTCGCGTGGCGAAGATTAAGGTGAGATAGAATAGATGTGTTCAAGGGTTTGGATAGAGGAAGTAATGAGAAACTGTTACCGGTGGTGGAAGAGTTGACACCAGAAAAGATAGATTTGAGATAATTGGCAAAAATACCAGAGGGGAGATGAGGAGAATGTGTTTTATGCAGCGAGTTGTTATGGTTTGGAATGCGCTTTCTGAAAATGTGATAGAAGGAGATTCAATAATAAATTTCAAAAGGGAACGGGATCAGTACTGGAAGTGAGTGATTTACAGAGCTATGGGAATAGAACAGGGGAGTGGGATTAATTGTTTAACACTTTCAATGAGCCGGAACAGGCTCGATTGACTGAATGGCCTCTTTCTGTGCTGAATGATTCTGTGATTCTGTGATAACTGAAGCTATTGAGCTCTTGTCTCATGTGAAGAATAGACGTTCTGCAGTTTTGATCCAAATTCTAATCGTTACCTGTAATGTGATAAAGGCGACAGCTGAGAATGAGCTAGATGAAGGGATCAAGTGTATTGTATCCAAGACTGCTGATGATTCAACGCAAGATGGGGCAGTAAGCTGTGAGGAGAACACAAAGAGTCTGGGAAGAGATCTACATAGACTAAGTGAGGTGGCAGATGGAGTATAATGTAGGGAAATGTGAGGTTATTCACTTTGGTAGGAAGAATAGAAAAACAGAATATTTTTTTAATGGTGAGAAACTTTTAATTGTGGGTGTTTAGCTAGAATTGGGTGTCCTCGTGCAAGAAACACATGAAGCTAGCATGCGGGAATTCAATGAGGAAGGCAAATAGCGTGCTGGTCCTTCATTGGAAGGGGGTTGGACTATAAGAGTCGTGCTACAATTGTACAGGGTATTGTTGAGTCAACACTTGCCTGGAGTACTGTGCACAGTTTTGGTTATCTAAGGAAGAATATAGTTGCCTTGGAGGCGGTGCAACGAAGGTTCACTGGATTGATTCCTGGGATGAGTGGGCTGTCCTATGATGAGAGCTTGTCTGGAATAGGCCTATACTCTATGGAGTTTAGAGGAATGAGAGGTGATATAATTGAAACATACAAGATTCTGAAGGGGATTGACATGGTAGATGCTGGGAAGTTGCTTCCCCTGGCTGGAGAATCTAGAACTAGGGGGCATAATCTCCGGATAAGGGGTTGGCCATTTAAGACTGAGAGGAGGAAGCATTTCTTCACTCAGAGGGTTATATCTTTGTAATTCTCCGCCCAAGACGGCTGTGAATGCTGAGTCTTTGAGTATATTCACGATAGAATTTTGGACTCCAGGGGAAACAAGGGATATTGCAAATGGGCGGGAAAGTGGATTTGTGGTCGATGATCAGCCGTGGTCTTACTGAATTCACACAGAATCACACAGAATCGACAGTGCAGATAGAGGCCATTTCGGCCCATCGAGCCTGCACCGATACATATACCACCCTATCCCTGTAACCCCACATATTTAATCCCCTAACACTAAGGGTCAATTTATCATAGCCAAATCATCTTAACCTGCACATCTTTGGACAGTGGGAGGAAACCGGAGCACCCGGAGGAAACCCACGCAGACACAGGGAGAATGTGCAAACTCCACACAGACAGTCGCCCGAGGCCAGATTTGAACCCGGGTCCCTGGCGCTGTGAGGCAACAGTGCTAACCACTATGCCACCGTGCCCCCCTTGAATTGTGGAACACGGTCAAGTGGCCGGATGGACTACACCTGCTCTTATTTCTTATGTTTTTGTTTTCGTTCCACATACGCTTGCTCCTTTTTCTTATGTTCTTCTATTCTTATTAACACCATGGGCTGGTGAGACAAGGTGTGTTGAAAATTTCATAAATAGATTTAAAAAAACTGAAGTCATGCTCTAAATTTGTGACCCAAAGTAGGGGCCATGAATATAAGTAGTCACCAATAATTCCAATCAGTAATTCAGGAGAAGCTTTTGCACCCAGAGAATGGTGAAAACTCACTGCTACAGGGAGGAGTGGAGGCGAATAGCATTGATCCATTTAACGGGAGTAGAGATAAACACATGAGGGAGAAAGGAATAGAAGGCTGTGCTGATAGTGTGTGATGGAGAGGGGTGGGAGGATGTTCGTGTGCAGCATAAACGCTGGCATGGAGCGGTTGGTCTGAATGACCTGCTTCTGTGCTGTACATTCTCTGTAATGTAGTTAGCAGAGCATGACGTGCCCGCTCCAATCCCAGGTCTCACTGGGGTTCAATCAGTGAATTAAAAATCATTGACTTTGTCCAAATTAGATTTTTTTTTATCTACTTGTTCCCAGGACATTGTCTCTAGAGGTAACCAACAGGGATGAGGGTTTCAGCAGAAGTTGAGTTCAGGCAGGGGCGGAGACGACCGATGTTATGGAGCTGGATATCATGAGGGAGACTGGCCATGAAGCCTTCCACGGTTCAAAAGCAACACACAGCATTTAATGTGCAGGAGCTGCCTGAGGAATCCAGATCTGAGCGAGAGACAGAATCTTCCGTTGTGAACAGAACTGACGAACACAAACACTGTCTCTGAGTATAATGCTCAGGAATATGAGTCACAGAGATTGGCACATATCTTAATTTGATCTGCTCCATAGTACAGGATCTGGATCACGCCCAATGTTGAAATATATTTTGTGAAAGGATCATTAACTGATCAAAGAGCACAAAGCACACAGGGATTTACAGAACAAAGAGGGAAGCACATCTCCCTCTGCCTATAACAACAGAAAATGCTGGAAAAACTCAGCAGGTCAGGCAACATCCGTGGACAGAAATTTGAGTTGACGTTTCGGATCGAACCCTTCTTCAAAACTGGAAAGAAAAGATAGATCGGAGGCAGGGCTGCGATCGGACAAAAGAATAAAAGAACCAAAAGAAGTAAAAGAGATTAGAAGCTAGACGAGATGGTAATAGGCTGGGATTAGGTGTAAAGTGTACTGGCAGGGCAAAAGATAGCTGCCAGGTGTGAGAGAGAAACAAAAGGAAAGGGGGGGGAGGAAAGGAGTGGAAAAATATAAGTAAAAATGAAATAGGGGCCGAGGTTATGATCTGAAATTGTTGAACTCGATATTGAGACCGGAAGGCTGCAGAGTGCCTAATCGGAAGATGAGGTGCTGTTCCTCGAGTTTACGTTGAGCTTCCGTGGAACAGTACAAGAGGCCAAGGACGGTGAGGTCCGAGTGGGAATGGAGCGGTGAATTGAAATGACAGGCGACCGGAAGCTCGGGGTCATGCTTACGGGCTGAACGGAGGTGTTCCGCAAAGCGGTCACCCAATCTGCGTTTGGTCTCCCCAATGTAGAGGAGGCCGCATCGTGAGCAGCGAATACAGTATACTAGATTGCGATAAGTACAAGTAAATCGCTGTTTCACCTGGAAGGGGTGTTTGGGGCCCTTGACAGTGGGGAGGGGGGAGGTATAGGGGCAGGTGTTACACCTCCTCCGCTTGCATGGGAAGGTGCCAGGCGAAGGGGAAGGGCTGTTTGGGGTGATAGAGGAGTGGACTAGGGTGTCTCGGAGAGAGCGGTCCCTGCGGAATGCTGAAAGGGGAGGGGAGGGGAAGATACGTTTGGTGGTGGGATCACTTTGGAGGTAGCGGAAATGGCGGAGGATGATCCGTTGAATGTGGAGGCTGGTGGGGTGAAAGGTGAGGACAAGGGGAACCCTATCGTGGTTCCGGGAGGGAGGGGCAGGGGTGAGGGCAGAGGTGCGGGAGATAGAACTGACACGGTCGAGGGCAGTGTCCACCACGGTAGAGGGGAATCCTCGGTTGCGGAAAAAGGAAGACATGTCTGAAGCACTGGTGTGGAAGGTGGCATCGTCGGAGCAGATACAGCGGAGGCGGAGAAACTGGGAGAATGGAATAGAGTCCTTACAGGAAGCGGGGTGGGAGGAAGTGTAGTCCAGGTAGCTGTGGGAGTCAGTGGGCTTGTAGTAATTATTGGTCGATAACCTATCCCCAGAGATGGAGACGGAGAAGTCGAGGAAGGGAAGGGAAGAGTCAGAGATGGACCATGTGAAGGTGAGGGAAGGGTGGAAATTGGAGGCAAAGTGAATGAAATTGTCAAGTTCGGGGCGAGAGCAGGAAATGGCACCGATACAGTCATCAATGTATCGGAAAAAGAGGTGAGGGAGGGGACCCGAGTAGGACTGGAACAAAGATTGTTCCACATAGCCCACGAAAAGGCAGGCATAGCTAGGGCCCATGCGGGTACCCATGGCAACGCCTTTGATTTGGAGGAAATGAATGGAGTTAAAGGAGAAGTTGTTCAATGTGAGAACAAGTTCAGCCAGGCGGAGGAGGGTCGTGGTGGATGGGGACTGGTCGGGCCTCTGTTCAAGGAAGAAGCGGAGTGCCCTCAGGCCATCCGGGTGGGGGATGGAGGTGTAGAGGGATTGTACGTCCATGGTGAAAAGGAAGCGGTTGGGGCCAGGAAACTGGAAACTGTTAAAGTGGCGGAGGGCATCCGAAGAGTCGCGGATGTAGGTGGGAAGAGACTGGACAAGGGGAGAAAAGATAGAGTCAAGATAGGAAGAGATAAGTTCCGTAGGGCAAGAACAGGCTGAAACGATGGGTCTACCAGGGCAGTCCTGTTTGTGGATCTTGGGAAGGAGGTAGAAGCGGGCTGTGCGGGGTTGGGGAACTATGAGGTTGGTGGCAGCGGGGGGAAGATCTCCAGAGGAGATGAGGTCAGTGACAGTCTTGGAAACGGTGGTTTGATGTTCGGTAGTTGGGTCATGGTCCAGGTGGAGGTAGGAGGAGGTGTCGGAGAGTTGGCGTTCAGCTTCCGCTAGGTAGAGGTCAGTACGCCAAACAACAACAGCACCACCCTTGTCAGCGGGTTTAATGACAATGTCAGGGTTGGATCTAAGAGAATGGAGTGCTGCAAGTTCAGAGGGAGGTAGGTTGGAGTGAGTGAGGGGAGCAGAGAAATGGAGACGGCCGATGTCACGTCGGCAGTTAGCGATGAAAAGATCTAGAGAGGTTAAGAGGCCAGGGGGAGGGGTCCAGGTAGAATGGGAATTCTGCAAGCGGGAGAAAGGGTCAGTTGTGCAGGGGGAAGACTCCTGGCCAAAGAAGTGGGCACAGAGATGAAGGCGACGGAAAAAGAGCTCAGCATCGTGCCGAGCTCGAAATTCATTGAGGTGGGGGCGTAAGGGGATGAAGCTCAGGCCTTTGCTGAGGACTGATCGTTCAGGGTCAGAGAGTGGAAGGTCAGAGGGGATAGTGAAAACACGGCAGGGGGTGAGATTGGGAGAAGGGGGGTCAGAGGAAAGTGAAGGGGTAGAAGGTTCCGGAGGGGCGTTTGTGTCCAAGAGTTGATGAAGCTTGCGATCCTTGACATCGGAAAGGAAGAAGAAAAGTTTTTTGTTGAAGCGTCGGATGAGTCGAAGGATGAAGTGGAACTGAGGACCCGGAACCGAGGATTCCCCTCTACCGTGGTGGACACTGCCCTCGACCGTGTCAGTTCTATCTCCCGCACCTCTGCCCTCACCCCTGCCCCTCCCTCCCGGAACCACGATAGGGTTCCCCTTGTCCTCACCTTTCACCCCACCAGCCTCCACATTCAACGGATCATCCTCCGGCATTTCCGCTACCTCCAAAGTGATCCCACCACCAAACGTATCTTCCCCTCCCCTCCCCTTTCAGCATTCCGCAGGGACCGCTCTCTCCGAGACACCCTAGTCCACTCCTCTATCACCCCAAACAGCTCTTCCCCTTCGCCTGGCACCTTCCCGTGCAAGCGGAGGAGGTGTAACACCTGCCCCTATACCTCCCCCCTCCCCACTGTCCAGGGCCCCAAACACCCCTTCCAGGTGAAACAGCGATATACTTGTACTTCTCGCAATCTAGTATACTGTATTCGCTGCTCACGATGCGGTCTCCTCTACATTGGGGAGACCAAACACAGATTGGGTGACCGCTTTGCGGAACACCTCCGTTCAGCCCGTAAGCTTGACCCCGAGCTTCCGGTCGCCTGTCATTTCAATTCACCGCTCCATTCCCACTCGGACCTCACCGTCCTTGGCCTCTTGTACTGTTCCACGGAAGCTCAACGTAAACTCGAGGAACAGCACCTCATCTTCCGATTATGCACTCTGCAGCCTTCCGGTCTCAATATCGAGTTCAACAATTTCAGATCATAACCTCGGCCCCTATTTCATTTTTACTTATATTTTTCCACTCCTTTCCTCCCCCCCCCTTTCCTTTTGTTTCTCTCTCACACCTGGCAGCTATCTTTTGCCCTGCCAGTACACTTTACACCGAATCCCAGCCTATTACCATCTCGTCTAGCTTCTAATCTCTTTTACTTCTTTTGGTTCTTTTATTCTTTTGTCCGATCGCAGCCCTGCCTTCGATCTAGTTCCTTTTCTCTCCAGTTTTGAAGAAGGGTCAAACCCGAAACGTCAACTCAAATTTCTCTCCACGGATGTTGCCTGACCTGCTGAGTTTTTCCAGCATTTTCTGTTGTTATTTCTTATGTTCTTATGTTGTTATATACTGCACCGTGAAGACGGAAACAAAATATTTGTTTAATTGCTCTGCCATTTCATTGTTCCCCTTATAAAATCTCCTCTTTCTGACTATAACGGACCTACTTTTGTATTGACTAATATTTTTGATTATACTGTCCGCTGTTATGCTCCTTGCAAATTTACTCTGATACTCTATTTTTCCCCACATAATCAATCTCTTGGTCCCTTTTTGCTGACTTTTAAACTGCTCCCGATCCTCAGGCTTGCTACTTTTACAGGAAATTTTATATGACTCCTCTTTGGTTCTAATAGTATCCTTAACTTATTTTGTTAGCCGTGGTTGGGCCGAAACTCCTTTTGTGTTTAGTGCCAGAAAGGAATGTATAACTGCTGCAATTCATGCATTCGTTCCATAAATGCTCGTCATTGCCTATCCACCATCATGCCTTTGAATGAAGCTCCCCAATTCCTCCTTATACCTGAGTAATTCCCTTTGTTTAGTTTTAGGGCACTAGTTTCGGATTGGGCAACTTCACTTTCCATCTTAATGATGAATTCTATCGTGTTATGGTAACTCTTCCCTAAAGGGACCCGCAAAACAAGATTTTTAATTAACCCCTTCCCCTTGCACAATACCCAATCTAGGAAAGCCTGTTCCCTTGTTGGCTCCTCAACGTACTGGTCTAAAAAAAACATCTCGTACACACTCCAGGAATTCATCCTCCAGATTAGCATTGCTAATTTGCTTTTGCCAGTCTATAAATAAATTAAAGCAAAATAATTGTTTAATTGATGTGCCACTTCATTGTACCCCTTATACATTCTCCCATTTCTGACTGTACGGGACCTACTTTTGTCTTCAGTAATCTTTTTCTTTTTACATACTTGTAGAAGTTTTTATAATCCGCTGTAATGTTCCTTGCAAATTTACTCTCATACTCTATTTTTCTGCAGTACCCTTGTTACATACATCTCTAATTTCCTGCTTGATTCTGTCCCCTACATTACCACTACTGCTTAAAGGCCTAAATACAACTCCCACCAATATTCCCTGCTCCAATGCTGCTTCTTAGATCCACCCATGTGATTCTACATCTTGATTTTTCTAAGCCAATATCCTTTCTCAATAGTGCTCTGACTTCATTCTTTACTAACAACGCCACCCCACTTCCTTCTCCTTTTTGCCTGTCCTTCCTAAATATCGAATATCTTTGTATATTCAGTTCCCAGCATTGGTCACCCTGCAGCCAGGTCTCCATAGTCACAATTATGTCGTACCATTTACATCTATTTGCACTGTTAATTCGTCTGCCTTATTATGAATGCTTCGTGCATTCAGATAAAGCACCTTTAGATTTGTCTTTTTTTAACAATTTTAGACATCTTAACGTTTCTTTATACATTGTGTCTTATTAACATTTTTTCTTATCTGGACCCCATTTGTTAGTGCCCTCCTTTGTTTGTACGCTCTGTCCCTTCCTGAAACAATCTGGTTCTCCTTAACCCAATCACTTTCCTGCACTGCTTCCTTGTCTTTTCTCTTTAGCATTCTAGATTTCTCTCCACCGGGACAATCCCCCCCCCTCATTTAGTTTAAACCACTATCTACCTCACTATTTATTCGATTCGCTGGAACTCTGGTCCCAGCATGGTTCAGGTGTAGTTGGTCCCAATGGAACAGCTCTCCCTTTCCCCAGTACTGGTGTAAGTGCCCCACGATTGGAAACCCACTTCTGCCACACCAGTCTTTGAGCCACGCATTCATCTCCCTGATCCTATTGACCCAATGCCAATTTTCTCGTGGATCATGTCATAATCCAGGTATGATTAACTTTGTGGTTCTGTATTTTAATAAATTCCCTAGCTGCTCAAACTCTCCCAGCAGCAGCTCTTTCTCAGTCCTATCTATGTCATTGGTACCTACGTGGACCAGGACAAATGGATCCTCCCCCTCCCAGTCCAATTTCCCTCCAGCCCAGAGGAGATGTCCTTTACCCTGGCACCGGGTAGGCAACATAACCATCCGGACTCTCGCTCCTGTCTCCAGAGAACAGTGTCAATCCCCCTAACTATACTGCCACCTACGACAACCACCTTAATTTTTACTCCCAGCACTTGAACGGCTTCCTGTACCACGGTGCCATGGTCAGTTTGCTGGTCCTACCCACAGTCCCTGCACTGGTCGACAACGATTGCAAGATCCTCGAATCTATTGGACAATTGCTGGGACATAGGATCCTGCGATACTACCTCCTGGATCCCCGTACCTGCCTCGCTCGCAGTTGCACCCTGCTGTCCCTGACCACGTGTCAATTCCAAAATATTTAATCTAATGGTTGTGGCTGACATCTGGACAAAAGTTCCAGGCAACTTTCTCCCTCCCTGAAGTCTCACAATGTCTGCAGCACGCACTCCAGCTCCTGCACTCGGAGCCGGAGTTCCTCAAGTCACAGACACTTACCACAGATGTAGTCACCCTGGACATAAATAACCAGAAGCTCCCACGTATTGCAGCAGCAACACATCTCCTGTTCTCCCATTAACTAATTAATAAATTAAATTAGTTTAGTGTTAATCAAAGCATTTACATCGTTTAGTTTATTAAATTAATTAAATTAATTTTAGTTTTTTAAATTTAGTTATATGTTATATCATAACTTGATACTTCGCCCACAGTCACTACCAATCACTTCCCTGATTTACCTGTGATGTCACAATGCAGTTTGTTCTTATTGATGCAGGTCTGCTGCTGCTTTTGTCCCCGCGCTCGGGCCTCGGTCTGCTCCTGCTCAGGGCCAGTGCCGCATTGCGGGATAAGTTAGGAAAAGCATGCAGCTCCTTCCACCACTTCATCGAACTCCACACTTATCAAACGCACAATTTGTTCACTCTGCGCCAAGTTGCACTGCAACCTCCCTACTGCTGAGATTTATGATTCCACTGTCTGGCAGTTGCAGAAACAGATTAGACGAGATAATTAACTAACTCCAGTACACAGCTTGCTTAGTTACGCCCAAGCCTGGAAGAAATTTAAACTGAAAAGAGTAAATTTAAGTTAAATGCTAATTGGAAGCACACATGACTAGAATCAAAGTGTGATAGAGTTATACAGCACAGAAAGAGGCGCTTCGGCCCATCGTGTACACGCCGGCCATCAAGTCCTGTCTATTATTATCCGATTTTCCAGTACCTGTTCCGTAGCCTTATATGCTATGCCGTTTCAAGTGCTCATCTACACGCTTCTTGAATGTTGAGGGTTCCTGCCTCTACCACCCTTTCAGGCAGTGAGTTCCAGATTCCAATCAGCCTCTGGGTGAAAACGTTTCTCCTCAAATCCCTGCTAAACCTCCTTCCCCTTATCTTGATGCTATGTCCCCTGGTTATTGACCCCTCTACTAAGGGGAAATGTTCCATTCTCTCTACCCTATCTACGCCGCTCATAATTTTGTACACCTCAATCAGGTCCCACCTCAGGAATCTCTGCTCCAAGGAAAACAACCACAGACTGTCCAGTGTCTCATCATAGGTGAAGCACTCCAACCCATGTAACATCCTGGTGAATCTCCTCTGCAACCTTTCCAATGCAATCAAATCCCTCCTATAGTGTGGCGACCAGAACTGCACACAGTATTCAAGCTGTGGCCTAACTAGCGTTTTGTACAGCTCCATCATAACCTTCCTGCTCTTAAATTGTATAGCTCGGCTAACGAAGGCAAGTATCAAATATGCCTTTTTAACCACCTTATCTACCTGTCCTGCTGCCTTCAGGGATCTATGTACATGCACACCAAGGTCCCTCTGACATTCTGTCCTTCCTAGTTTCCTACGCTTCATTGTGCATTCAGTTGCCTTGTTATTCCTTACAAAATGCATTACTTCACACTTTTCAGAGTAAAATTCCATTTGGCACTGTTCTGCCCATCTGGCTAACCCATCTATATCGTCCTGCAGCCTAAGGCTTCCCTCTTCGCTATTTCCTACGCCAACAATTTTCATGCCATCTGCATACTTACTGATTATACCTCCTACATTCAAATCTAAATTATTAACGTACACTACAAAAAGCAAAGGAACGAGCACCGATCGCAATGGTACACCACTGGACACATGCCTCCAGTCACAAGAAAAACCATCGACCCTCACACACTGCCTCCTGCCACCAATCCAATTTTGGATCCAATGTGCCAAATTGCCGTGGATCCCACGGCCTCTTATCTTCTTGACCAGTCTCCCATGCGGGACTTTGTCATAAGCCTTACTGAAGTCCATGTAGACAATATCAACGGCACTACCCTCATCCACACACCTAGTCACCCCCAAGAAAACTGCAATCAAATTGGCCACACATGATCTCCCACTGACAAAGCCATGCTAACTATCAATGATTAATCCCTGCCTCTCCAAGTGGAGACTAATTCTGTCCCTCAGAAGTTTTTCCTATAATTTCCCTACCATTGATATTAGGCTCACTGGCCTGTAATTCCCTGGTTTATACCTAGTACCTTCTTGAACAATGGTACTACATTAACTGTCCTCCAGTTCTCTGGCACATCCCCTGTGGCCAGAGCGGATCTGAAAATGTGTGTCAGAGCCCCTGCAATCTCCTCACTAGCCTGACACAGCAGTCTAGGAACCATCCCATCAGTGGCTGAGGTTATATTCACTTTTAATGCACTAAAACCGCTGGTACCTCCTCCCTCTCAATTCTAGTTTTTTTGAAGTATATCACAATCCACCTGCCTAATTTATATGCCTATATCATCCTTCTCCATAGTGAACACAGGTGAAGAATATTTCATTTGAAACCTCTCCTACATCTTCCGGCTCTACACACAGATTGCCACATTGGTCCCTACTGAGTCCTACTCTTTCCCTGGTTATCCTCTTGCCCTTAATATACTTATAAAACACCTTGGAATGTTCCTTTATTTTGCCCGGCAATGTTTTTCATGCCCCGTCTTCACTCTCCTAATTTCTTTTCTAATACCCACCTGCACTTTCTATACTCCTCTGGGGCTTGCACTCTTTTTACTTCTTTGTATCTGCCAAAAGACTCCCTTTTTTCTGAATCCATTCTTATATATCCCTTGACATCCAGAGTTCCCTGGGCTTGTTGGTCTCACCCTTGACCTTTACAGGAACATGTTGGCGTTGTACTCTCTCTATTTCCATTCGGAAAGACTCCCAATACTTTGATGTTCCTTTTCCCACAATAAGCTTGTCCACTTTGGCCAGATCCTCTATTATCATATTGAAATCGGCTTTCCTTTCCCCAAATTTAGATCCTTTATTTCCAGTCCATCTTTGTCCCTTTCCATGATTCCCTTAAATCTCACCGAATTATGGTTACTGTCATCAAAATGCTCTCCTACTGACACTGCTACCACTTGCGCGGCTACATTTTATCACTAGATTTTATCAAGCAGAGATTATCCCTTCAGACTCAATGCCACCCTCACCAAACTCACAAGTTGTTCACTCTGTGCCCAGCTGCAGTCCTTCAAAAGAAAATATCTTGACATTTCTGAGAAAAGCATTCACGCATCAACAAGCCTCCAAATGTAAAAACAAGGCTCTCTCCAATACTTGAATGTCTGGCTTTGGTTAACTAAGGCTCAAAATATACAGGAATAGAGAGAGAGAGAGAGAGAGAGAGAAAATTATCCACGTACGTTGGGATATGAATGTTATTGGCGAGTTGCCAAGTTTCGGGTTTTTTGTGACATTCGTTGCTGCAGTCAATGGCAAAATGGTCAGATGCCAGTTAAAGTCATACATCTATTCATCGTTGAAGTGGCCTCTCATCTGGTGTTAGTACGTATGTGTGGTTGCTTATAATTACCTGAGATTAAAGTAAATGATTTTTGATTCGTGCCTGCTTTCTTGTAATAAGTAAATGAATTGAGTATGGTTTGTGTTTGCTACTTACACTTGCTGATTTTTAAGTAAAGAATAGTTTACACTGAAATCTTTGTCTTGAGTTGTCGGTTCCACAACTGAAATCTGTTAACTGTCAGGCAATCTGAACGTCTTACAGATAATTGGCGCCCGAACAGGGACCCGGTCACTGCAGACAATGGCAAAGCCAATGGCTGTGTAAGTGATGAAATATGTGACAGGGAGTTCCCCTCAGCATGGGGTGGATACGGGTTACTATAGATGGCGATGATCCAGTATCGGAGGCTGAACAGTGGATCCAAGGGTCCAGAAGTCAGAAAAGTTTAAGCGAATCCATTTGTTTATTGGCCTCGCAGAAGCAGGATCAATCTGATGAACGGGTAATGATCAAGTTATGGAAATAAACAGAAGTAGAAATGGAACATAGAAACAGGCTCGAGGAAAAGTTAGAACAGGAGAAGATGTTGTGTACTAAAGAACAACTTGAGATCCAGTGTATAAATAACCAGAATCAGAGCGATTCCTTCTCAATGATCTATCCAAACAGAGACGTCATTCAGAGCACGTAGAAAAGGTCATTGAGGACCTTAAGGTTTTGTTTAGGGTCACCCAGAAACAGGCTCGAGTAGGTAATGGTATCCAAACTGAAGTGGATTAAAGTGCGGGAGAGAAAGAGGGGAAACGATCTAAGTTAAGGCGAACCAATCTGAAAACTCAGCAAAGGAAAGGGAAACATGGATTTGGAGAGCCAGGGATACCTACTGACATGATGATATAAAAGAAGAAATAAAGGAAACTTAAAGTTTTACCGACAAGGAAGCTATCAGCGTCTGTACCAAGAAAAATAAAATGCAAGATTTGCGGTGTGAAAGGAAAATTAAAGGACGCTGGAAGTTCACTTTGTTTGAGAGTGTGTGTTAAAGTGTGGACGTTTTCCTGAAGATGAATATTAAAACGTTGCAGTATTCCTTTTGTCTGAATGACTGTTTTTGAAAGAGAGTGTCTGTAGTGTTTGTTTTAGCTCCACCCCCTCTTCTGTGAATGGAGCTGAAACGGTTTAATCCTGTCTTTTTCGAAAAGGAAAGTTTTTTATCAATTTATGTGAAGTGACCTAATTGCGTGCATCTGACAATTGGCTCTGCCTTCCTACAAACCTGTCAAGTAGCGAACCCTTTCCACTGACAGCTGGTTTTATTTTCATTCACTACAACTGAATGAAATTGATAGATATTGTACTTTATTCAAAAAAAATTTATGAATGTTAAGTGAATATTTCTCCAAAATGACAGAAGTTCAGCAGGAACTGTCGAATTAGCCCATTGCTCGTGAGGGAATCCACAATGGATCGTGTGTTGTTTCTTGTAAACAGGGGGCCAGATGAGTGTTGATGGTGCAAGATTACGAGGTGGGTAGACGACTACCCGTGCAAGTCAGCCGCAGCTTCGTAGACGGCCAAGAACCTAGTTAGAGACGAATTCTCCAGAAGTAATGGAGTCAGACCAGGGAAGTAATTTGACAGGTCACGCAATGCACGCCACCCTGAAATGCTTGGAATTGAAGGGAAATGTCATGTGAGCCACAGCCCACTATCATCAGGAATTCTGGAAAGGACTAACCATACATTGAAGTTGGCCCTGTTAAAGGAATTATACAAACCGCTCACGAAATGGGATGAGGTACTTCCCCTAATCCTTACATAGTAACAAATCCAAAGGAACCAGTCACTGTCCTCATGAATTGGTAGCATGGAGAACCATTCGAACCCCCACACACCTATTCATAATCTCACTGATAAACAAAGTAAGGAGGTCACTTGGAAAACAGTCCTGAGTGACTTGTGGGGAACTTTAAAAAGAACTGAATTGAGGGCCACCCACAACATTTTGAAGGAACACAAACGCAACCGATTACACCTGGCTCTTAGTAAACCCCAAGAGTGGGAAGTAGAGAGCCAGGTACGAAACGATGGGATGGATGGAGTTTCTGATCCCCTCTGCAAGGGGCCATATCAAATTGTTGACAACGTTTTTCCTATGGTATACGCTTTTCAGTTACCTAAGAAAATCAAATGGTTTCATATTAACCAGAGGAAGTTTTTCAGCCCACAAGCAGGTCAATAACACAACAAGCCACGATCATGAGCATAGTGAGACTGAATCCGCTTCAATGGTATGAAGAAGAAGTTGTGCCTAATGGGACACCCCAGCCACTGAGGCGCCCTTGCCTGAATTGGCGTCTCCACAGTTACATTTATGATCCAGATGAAGGTGGACAGGACATGGGAGCTGTAGAATACTCCTTGCCCCAGGTCCAGAACCAACTCTTCTCCAAAGACGAGGCCAACCGACCCCTCGATGTATTAAATGAAATAAAAATACACACTTGAAGTAGAGTGGGGGGAGTGGAAATTTGCCCTTTGCAGAAAAGGAAAAGTAGGAAGTAACGTTTTGCTTTGTTTTAAAATAAACAACAGTATTGAGAATCTGAACTGTATAAAATTACATAATTATTCTGACTAATGATCAGGATTCTGGTCAATTTCGAAGCTTCCACATTAACTTACATGGCATAATGGACCACCACTAACTATTTGCCCGATAATAGTTCGATTGCAGTTGCCCCGGAGTCACCACCCGGGACACAACTGGAAACATTACCCTACAGTACATCAAGGGTGATTTTTGTGGTGTATGTAACCGTTCCACCTTTAAGAGAACTATTTTAAGAGATGCACTACTTTATCTTGGCTGCTGTATACTGTAATACTGGTGGTGACCACACCGGTATATAAGTGCTGTGTAATGATTTATTGGGCAGTTCAGCCTGACCTACGACTAGTAAAGACCTGTGGAATTTATTCTTGTGGTCTGTGTGCAGTGATTCTTATTAACAATAACTAGAACACACAGACTTAACAATTTTCATCCTACGTGCTCAGGGGCAGCATGGGTTATCACTGAAGAGGGCCAGGAATGTGGGAAGTTTATTCTTAAAATGCCTTGATGGCACCACCGGGCCCAGGGTGCAGAATTATGTAACCATTCGAAGGCACTATCAGTTGGGAATGCTCGCAAAAATGTAGGAAGCCCGACCCAATCCCGAGCAGTGGGAGACACTCTGTTATGTTGGACACGGTGGTGACAGGAGCACGAGGGTATCTATGGATGCATAAATCCTTCGGGGACAATGGCCCAGAAATTTGGGTCAGGGGATTGCCGTGGGTGCACTTACCTAGCGCACCGGCAGTTGAGCTGTAGGGTCCCGTGGAATTCCGCTCCGGGGCCTGGCCGAGCTGCCAGCGCGTTGTGCTTGCATGTCCCAGGGGCGTAGTTAGTGCGATGCATCCCCTGGGATCACGTGAGCCATGGGCATCCAATCAGAGAAGGGAAAAGATCTTTCATAAGATTGACAGGAGGATCTGTCAAAACTTGTAAATACTACGGGCCCCAAAATAGCAGTAAACCTTCAAATATTTTTTTTTTAAATCACACTTTTTAAATAAACTATAAATTACATTTAAAAACTTTATAAACAATAATTTAAATTTTTGAAAAAAATAATTTTATATTCTAACTGGGCTAAAAATAAACTTACCTTGCTTTAAAGTATTTAAAAATAATAAATCTGCAGAATTTTTTTTTTTAATTATAATTAATTGACCACTTACCCTGTAAAAAGCAGGCCTTATGCCTGCTTTTTAAATGTGTTAATCCTGCAGACTTAACCTCGCGAGAAAAGCTGCAAAAAAAACCTAAGTTCAAAGTGCACACGCAGCCTCACCCATGCACACGTTCTGCCTTTCAGAGGGTCGGTAGTGCCGGCGGACCCCGCATGCGCAGCGCATGCAGGAAACCGACACGTCCATTCAACCTACGGGTGAGCACCCCGTGCGTACTCACCCGTGGGGTCCCGAATTTCTGGGCCCATATCAAATCTTAGTTTTGTATATGCAGAGCTGCTTTGTGGAGCTCTCGTCCACTGGATAGGTGGCAATAGTAGCCAGGTGTTTGGAATAGATGACAGGGGTCTCTATCAATGATTCCCCTACTTAAGAAAGGAGGGAGACAGAAAGCAGGAAAGTATAAAACAGCTAGCCTAATATCTGTCGTAGGGACAATGCTGAAGTCCTTCATTTAGGAAGCAGTGGCAGAGCTTTTGGAAAAGCATAATGCAGTCAAGCAGTGTAAGCATGGTTTTATGAAAGGGAAATCATGTTTAACAAATTTGCTGGAGTTCTTTGGGGAGGTAACGAGCAGGGTGGACAAAGGTGAACCAGTGGGTGTGTTGCATTTGGAGTTCCAGAAGGCATTCGATAAGGTGCCACATAAAAGATTACTGCATAAGATAAGAGCTCACGGGGTTGGGGATAATACATTAGCATGGATAGAGAATTGGCTAACAACAGAAAGTAGAGAGCCGGGGTAAATGGATAATTTTCCAGTGAGCAAACGATAACTAGTGGAGTGCCACAGGGATCGGTGTTGAGTACACAACTACTTACAATCTACATTAATGACTTGGCTGAAGGGTCCCAGTGTAATTTAGCCGTGTCTGCGGATGATACAAAGATGGGTGGGTAAGCAAGTTGTGCAGAGGATGCAAAGAAACTGCAAAGTGATATAGACAGGCTAAGTGAGTGGGCAAAAATTTGGCAGATGGAGTAAAATGTGGGAAAGTGCGTGGTTTTCCACTTTGGCAGGAGAAATAAAAAAGCAAATTATTATTTAAATGCAGAGAGTTTACACATTGCTACAGTTCAAAGGGACCCGGGGTCCTCGTGCATGAAACACAAAAAGTTAGCATGCAGGTACTGCAAGTAATTTAAAAGGCAAATGGAATGTTGTCCTTTATTGCAAGAGGGTTGTTGTATAAAACAAGGGCAGTCCGGCTACAACTGTACAGGTTATTGGTGATTTAGTCATTGTTCAGGCGGTGATTGTGTTATACTTATTACAAATAACTCGCAGATGCACCTATCCACGACAGCCTTGGTAGATGTGACCATCAGAGAGTCATTGTGGAGATGACGTCCCGCCTTCCCACTGACGACACTCTCCATCGTGTTGTTTGGCAGTAGCACCTTGCTAAATGGGATAGATTCAGAACAGTTCTAGCACCTCAAAACTGGGCATCCATGAGGCACTATGGGCCATCAGCAGCAGAATTGTAGACACCACAATCTGTAACCTCATGGCCCAGCATATCTCTCACTCTACCATTACCATCAAGCCAGGGGACCAATCCCAGTTCAATAAGGAGTGTAGCAGAGTATGCTGGGAGTATCACCAGGCATACATAAAAAAGAGGCGCCAACCTGGGAAAGCTGCAACACAGGGCTAAATGCATGGTGGTGGACCATTAAGCAACTAATGGCAGGTGGAGGCTCCATGAATGTCCCCATCCTGAATGATGGTGGAGCCCAAGACGTGAGTACAAAAGACAAGGCTGAAGTATTGTCAACCGCCTTCAGCCGGAAGTGCAGATTGGATGATACATATCAGACTCCTACTGAGATCCCCACCACCACAGAAGCCAGG
Source organism: Somniosus microcephalus (assembly GCF_052327205.1). Lineage (NCBI taxonomy): Eukaryota > Metazoa > Chordata > Chondrichthyes > Squaliformes > Somniosidae > Somniosus > Somniosus microcephalus. Next base: position 27,587,537 of record NW_028225186.1, on the reverse strand, counting down.
CTTCAACCAATTCAATTCACTCCACGTGACATCAAAAAATGACTGAGCGCACTGGATACAGCAAAGGCTGTGGGCCTGGACAACATCCCGGCTATTGTGCTGAAGATTGTGCTGCAGAATTAGCTGCGCATCTAGCCAAGCTGTTCCATTGCAGCTACAACATTGGCATGTATCCAACAAAGTGGAAAACTACCCAGGTTTTTCCTGTCCAGAAAAAGCAGGAAAAATCTAACATGGCCGTTTAAAGCCCCATCAGTCTACCCTCAATCAACATCAAATGATGGAAGGTGTCATCGACAGTGCTGTTAGGTGGCACTTACTCACCAATAACCTGCTCACTGGTGCCCAGCTTCGGTTCCGCCAAGACCACTCGGCTCCCGACCTCATTACTGCCTTGACCCAAACATGAACAAAGTAGCTGAATTCCAGCGGTGAGGTGAGAATGACTAGCCTTGACATCAAGGCTGCATTTGACCGAGAGTGGCATCAAAGATCCCGAGTGAAATAGATGTCATTGGGAATCTGGGGGGAAACGCTCCACTGGCTGGAGTCATACCTAGCACAAATGAAGATAATTGTGGTGGTTGAAGTGAAGGGATAATTACTAGTCCGAGCCGCGTCCGGGCCGCCCCGCATTAGGCGTATTCCCCAGACATTCACTTTCAACTAAGTTAGAGATAGCTGAAACCTAAAAGATGCTTAATTGGGCCTAAAGGTCCAGACTATCTCTCCCTAAAGGAAAGGAACGACCTGAAGATGTTACTGTCCTCCAGATAGCATTTTTAATCAGGTTAACTAGACTGTAACATTCCAGTTATTATGAGGGTCCGGAAATCTCCCCCAGAATTCTGCAACACCTCACCAAAGAGTGCACAGAGACTGAGTTTGAGAGTTTAATACAGAAGTACTCTGTGACTCAATTCTAGAAATAAAGAGTTATTAAAGAACCGACATGTAATTACAGCTGGTGATTCAATCGCAACTTTAACAGTTCCAAAACCAAATAGCCTTCAATTCTTATTCTCAGAGATCCTTATTCTCAAATCTTAACTTCGTTACATTTTTACATTTCTTAGTCTATATTCCAGGATATCTACCAAAACCAAATACCTTTGATACCCGAGACCCAAAGGTTTGCAGGTTTACAGAGCCTGCCTCTGAAGCCGAGAATCACTTTGCCCCTTACAGCGAATTCACTCTTCCTATTCGAAAATTCTATATTTTTACCATTTTTCAGTAGTATATCCTATGAGATTTTCTGCTGATGTAAGCTAATTATCTCTAATCATTTTTCTGTTGACACCTGCTATTATTAAGGTCAGTTCAGCTTGTAGCATTCAGTCTCATAACTCTCCTTTAGGTGTTCAAAAATTATCATATAAACAATGTGACAGCAGCGATACTATTTGATGTCATTCTCACGAAGGACTTCCTTTTGTATCTTTTTACAACATGTAAATTAAAAACACTTCAACTGGGTACATCAATGTCTTCTTAGCTACCTCATTTGGTTGTAACACAGATTTCCTGTCTCCGTATTTCATTTGATGTCATATTAATGAGGGCAAATATTTATTTAATTTTCTGTTTATCTGTTTCCCGAAGTGATGGTTTATGACTCCATAACATTATACCATTGTGTACTTTCCAAAACTTCATACATTTCGGAAGCTCTAACCCTCTGCTTCAATAGGGCTATTGTTCCAGTGATAACAACTTATCTTATCTCAAAAAACTGTATGCCGTTTACAGCTTTTCCATCGTTGAGGCTTTTAGATTATCAAGCCCAGTTTGTCATGTTTATTAAGGGTACAATTTTTTATAGGATGGTGTATCTTTCTGAATATGGCCATTCCCTCACAGAGGTTCTGTCATCACAGCCCCAGGACTTCACTGCATGAGTTCCTCAGGGCAGTGTCCTAGGCCCAACCATCTTCAGCTGCTTCATCAATGACATTCCATCCAACATAAGATGAGAAATGATAATGTTCGCTGATGACTGCACAGTTTTTCTTCCATTCACAAAACCGCAGACAATGAATCAGTCCATGCTCGCATGCAACAAGACCTAGACCATGTTCAGGCTTGGACTGATTAATGGCAGGTAACACAAGCCACAGTAGTGCCAGGGAACGCTTATCTCCAACAAGCGAGAGTCTTATTAACGATGCTGGACATTCAACTGCATTACCATCACCGAATCCCCCACCATGAGCAATTGGGGGTCACCAGAGACCAGAAGCGTGTCGTGCTGCATATAGGTACCAACGCTATAGGAAAAAGCGGGATGAGGTCCTAATAGCTGAATATAGGGAGTTAGGAGGTAAATTTAATAATAGGTGCTCAAAGGTAGTAATCTCAGGAATGCTACCAGTGCCACGTGCTAGTAGAGTAGAAATAGAAGTATATTTCAGATCAAACCGTGGCTAGAGGAGTGGAGCAAGGGCGATGGATTCAAATTCCTGGGGCATTTGAACCGGTTCTGGGGGAGGTGGGACCAGTGCAAACTATACGGTTTGCACCTGTGCGGGAACGGTACCGATATCCTAGGTGGAGTGTTTGCTAGTGCTGTTGTGGAGAGTTTAAACTAAAATGGTAGAGGGTTGGGAACCTGTGCAGGGAGACAGAGGACAGTGAAGTAAGGATAGAAACAAAAGACAGGAAGGAAAAAAGCCAAAGTGGAAGGCTGAGAAATCAAAGGTGTAAATCAAAGAGAGCCACAGTAAATAATAATTCTAAAAGGACTAATTGTGTTAAAAAAAATCAAGGCTGAAGTCTTTGGCCTAGAAATTCAGTCTAGCCACTTTTGGGGTGGTAAAGTCGGGCGGCCGCTAAAGTAAGCGCCCGCCGGAAAGTGGAGGCCACTTCGCCGAAATTCAGTAGCTTTGGCCAAGGAGTTTGGGCGAGCGCTAAAACTGGCGTTGCACACCTATCATTGGGCGCTAAGCCGGCGGTGTGGACTGATAACGCCGAGGCCGGGCGCAGCGCAGGTGCGGCCATGTTTTGATTGACAGCAGACACCCTGATGCCGGCCAGCTCTTAAAGGGGGAAGGGTCGACTTTGTCTGCTGCCACGCCCTGGATAGTGGAGCCCTGCAGCTAGGCCTGAACACTGCTGGTGGACCCAACTAGCGCCTGAAGCCATGCAGAAGGCCCGTGAACGAGCGCAGTGCTTCTCAGAGCATGCTTTGAGGGTGCTGCTTAGGGGGTTGGAATAGAACAGAGAGATCTTGTGCCCGGACAGTGGCAAGAATGCTCCCAGGAGGCAGTACAGGAGAGCCTGGAGGGAAATCGCCCTGAGGGTGTCAGCCAACAGCGATGTCCCCAGGACTGGTGACCAATGCCGCAAGAAGTACAACGACCTCATTCGGTTGGTCAGGGTGAGATAACCTTTCCAGTTTCCTCCTCATCCTTGCATGTGCACCTCACATTATGGGCAAAGGGACCTCAAAGGCTTAATGGCCAGCCCTCCTCCCGCAGCTATGGCACTGGCATGATCATCAATAGCACTTTCTGCACTTTACACACTGGCCAAGCTATTCGACCATGGGAGGCAGTGCACACAACAACAGGGCACCACACTGGCCAAGCTATTCGACCATGGGAGGCAGTGCACACAACAACAGGGCACCGCACTGGCCAAGCTATTCCACCATGGGTGGCAGTGCACACAACAAGAGGGCACCACACTGGCCAAGCTATTCCACCATGGGAGGCAGTGCACACAACAACAGGGCACCACACTGTACTTAGAGGCCATCCCTTCTCTTGCAGGCCAAGCTGGCACAGAATCTGAGGATCCGCACTGTCACCGGGGGAGGCCGTACCCATTTCCAGGAGCTCAGTGACCTGGAGGAGCGCGTGGCTCGACTCATGCAAGCGTGGGTGGTTGGCCCCGTCGCTATTGGAGATGCCGACCCTGTGCTGGGCCCCAATGGTAAGGACATGACCGTTTGCACCTCTCTCGTTCCCCTTGCTCTTCAGATCTACATCCTTTGCCACTGTCCGACCAATGTGCATAATGCCACCAATCATGCCTCCCTCGCTGACGCCCTGTCCTCACTCTAAATCTACTCTTGTGCCTTCCTGCTTTCAGCTGGTGAGGAGGAGGTCCCTGAAGCTGCGAGTGTCAGTCCCTCGGAAGAGGAGGACGAGGAGAACCAAGAGGAAGGCGGCACATCGGGGGAACCCTCATCCGCGCCATGGGATGGCAATGGAGGGGACACCTCTTGCCTGGAGGATAGCCAGGGGAAAGTGTTGCAGGGGGTTGTAGCTCCTGGGCCCAGTGGCGTCCTGGCACGCGGGAAGGGTCGGGCAGCTCGGCGGCCTTCTCCACAGAGGGGAGAAGTGTTGCAGGGGGGTGTAGTTGCTGGGCCCGGTGGCGTCCAGGCACGCGGGAAGGGTCGGGCAGCTCGGCGGCCTTCTCCCCAGAGGGAGAGTCCGGCCTCCAGTCCGGAGAGGGCCCTCACCCAGGAGGTGCACTTCCTTGATGAAATGTCCGTGGCCTCGGAGCGGCGCCACAACGAGTTCATGGGGGTTGTGGGACAGTTGCCTCAGGCCATTGAGTCCCTGGTTCATAGTGTGGCCGATTTCGGGCACTCACAGGCCAGGGGTGTCGAACAACTCGCGGCAGCACAGGAGGCGAGTCGACAGTTCATGAGTGGTGCCGTGCAGACACTGGCTGATCTGATGCGGGCACAGACCAGGGCAGTTCGGGCACTCACTTCTGCCACACTCGCTGTGGCACGGAAGCATTGCCAGGGCACCCGCCGCCCTGATGCAGCACAGCGGTCTGGCCTTCACCAGATTGCTGCGCTTGCTGCTGTGCCAGCCCGGCCGAGTGCCAGTGTCTTTGGCGACCAGCGAGCGCCTGGCATCAGGCAGCTTGCCCCCATTGATGCAGCCGCCACTGCCACTCCCCCAGCCAAGCTGTGACGAACTGCTGGAAAGACTGATGCTGCCCAGCCACAGCTGCAGCAGTCAGCAGCCGGCCCCTCCAGGGCCGGACCTCGTCTAGGCCGACCCCAAGGGCATCTGCCATCACGCATTGTGCCCCTCAGGAGCCTTCCCCCAGCCTTGCAACACCCACAGGGCCTAGGTTGAGGCGGAGCAACAGGTCGGGCAGGGGCCGCAGAAGCCTGCACAAGGACTCGCCCTGTCAGCACACCAAGTAGAGTGTGTTGCCAACTGTTTTTTTATATGGGGGTGTTTGTGTTCTGTATGGGGGGGGCTTATTTTGCTAAGGCCGAAGATGAAGGCAAATGTTTATTTATATGGAGGTGTTTGTGTTCTGTATGGGGGGGTTTGTCTTGGTTAGGCCGAGGATGAGGCCAATTGGATGGACAAGTTTTGTTATTCCTCCCCAGGTTGTGGGAGTGAGAGATGTTTGTGACTGTTTTTTGGGGGTGTTGTCTGTTTTTGTGTTTCATGTGGGAAGGGCCCTGAGTTTGTTAAATAAAGCTTTTTATTTATTCAGCTTGTCCAGGTGTCATGTTTCAAGTGGTTGTTGCGTTAACCGGCTGAGGGCTTGCGGAGCGGCTGCATTCAGGTGCGTTCATTGCCACAAGCCATTCCCTGACAGGGAGCCTAGAAGTGTCGTTCAATAAGCCGCCGGCGGACGGCCCTTGGGCCTTGTGGCTCCCTCCTGGGCTGGTACTCCTCTTCCTCCTCCTCCTCCTCATTGTCCTCCTGCTCGTCCTCCTGAGGTGGTGGTCCAACGTGAGGTGGCAGTGCCTGAGTCCTGCGGATAGCCAGGTTGTGCAGCATGCAGCAAACGACGACGAACTGGGAGACTCTATCCGGCGAATACTGGAGAGATCCGCCGGAACAATCCAGGCAGCGGAACCATTGCTTGAGGACGCCAATCGTTTGCTCTATGATGTTCCTTGTGGCTTGATGGCTTTCGTTGTATGCCTCCTCCGCAGGGGTCCTGGGCGCGCGGAGCTGTGTCATGAGCCATGTACACAAAGGGTAGCACTTGTTCCCAATAAGCCATCCCCTTGGTGGAGGCTGTGCCTCGAACATGTCAGCCACAGTAGTCTGGCGCAGGATAAATGCATCGTGGCTGCTTCCTGGAAAGCGGGCATTGACAGCTAGGATGCGCTGCCTTTGGTCACACACCAGCTGTACATTGAGGGAATGGTAGCACTTCCAGTTGCGGTAATCCTCGGCATTGTCGATAGGTGCCCGCATAGCCACTTGCGTGCAGTCAATGGCGCCCTGCACCATGGGGAAGTCGGCGATCCTGGCAAATCCGACTGCACGCTGCTCCTGCCTCTCTAGGGTCATGGGAAAGGAGATGAATTGGTGTCTCCTTGCGAAAAGGGCATCGGTGACCTGCCGGATGCAGCGATGCACGGCGAACTGGGAGATGTTCGCTATGTCCCCAGCAGCGGCTTGGAATGAGCCGCTTGCATAAAAGTTCAGAGCCACCGTGACCTTCACTTCCACCGACAGAGACGTCCTGCACATCAGCTGTGGATGCAGATCTCTGTGAAGCAGCTGGCAGATCTCTGCAACCACCTCCCTTCTGAAGCACAGCCTCTTAACACAATGCGCAGCAGTCATGGTGAGATAGAACACCTGCTGCCGGTATTCCCTGAGTGGGTAAGGCCTACGTTGCCGACGCCTGATGGCCCCTCTGCGTCTAGGCATGGCTGGCCCTCACACACAGCGTCTGCGAGCCCTTCGCACATAATGCTGGAACTGAGGGTTGGAACCCCATGCAGCCCCCATAATAAACTTGCAAACAGTGAAATCACAAAGAGTCAAATGTCCAAGCTCTGGCCAGAAGCCAAAAATACCTCTCCTATGTTGTCCCAAATCAGTAAGGTCTGTTCCTTGGTCTCTGTCCAGAAATCCAAAGCACTCAAGTCATTGCAGCAAAATGGCTGGCCTTTATAGTTCAGTGTAAGTGCCCTTTAATTAGCGCTCCCCGAGGCCCGCAGGGCCTCTGCTGTGTTCCACTTCACAGTTCTTAACAGCGCCACGCCCACATTGGGCTTGCGCCACTGAATTTCCGGTTTGGGGCGCACAAACAGCGTTGCACGATGAAATGACGTCATAAGCTGCACGCGCAGCTGAGCGGGCGCAAACGCTTTGCGCCGGCGCTAAATGTCAACTGAAGTTGGGCATAGGCGCAGATCGGCCTGCGCCCGGGTGGTAAGTGCCTAGCACTGGATATCTACCCCTCTTATGGCGCTAACGGCTGGCGGACGCAACTGAATTTCCAGGCCTTTGTGTCTTAATGCGAAGAGCATTCGCAATAATGTGGATGAATTAGCTGCACAAATAGATGTAAACGGATATGATATAACTGGGATTACAGAGACATGGCTCCAGGGTGACCGAGTCTGGGAATTGAACATCCAGGGGTATTCAATAGTCAGGAAGGAGTGGAAAAAATGAAAAGGAGTTAGGGTAGCATTGCTGGTTAAAGTGGAGATAAATACAATAGTAAGGAGGGATTTTAGCTCTCATGATGTGGAAGCAATATGGCAGTGCTGAGAAGTACCAAGTGGCAGAAAACATTAGTAGGATTTGTATACTGACCAACAAACAGTAATGCTGAGTTTGGGGAAGGCATTAAATGGGAAATTAGAGATGCGTTAAATAAGGGCACAGCAGTTATCATGGGTGAATTTAATCTACATATAGATTGGCCTAAGCAACTTAGTAAAAATACTGTGGAGGAGGAATTCCTAGAGTGTACACGGGATGCTTTCCTGGAACCAATAGTTTGAGGAACCAACTGGAGATCAGGCCATCTTAGAATGGGTATTATGTAATGAGAAAGGATTAATTAGCAATCTTTTTGTTCGAGGCCACATGGGGAGGATCGATCATAATATGATAGAATATTTCATTAAAATGGAGAGTGAATTAGTTGACTCACAGACTAGGGTCCTGAATTTAAATAAAGGAAACTATGATGACATGAGGCACGAGTTGGCTAGATGGATTGGGGAGCGTTACTTAAAGGGTTGACGGTGGATAGGCAATGGCAAACATTTAAGGATCGCATGGATGAACTACAGAATTTGTTCATCCCTGTTTGGCATAACAATAAAACAAAGGACTTGACTCAACCGTGCATAACAAGGGGAATTAGGGATAGCATAAGATCCAAGGAAAGGACATTTAATTTGGCCAGAAAAAGCAGCAACCTGAGGATTGGGAGCAGTTTAGGATTCAGCAAAGGAGGATAATGGGATTAATTAAGAGGGGGAAATTAGATTATGAGAGTGGATTTCATGGAACATAAAAACTGAGTGTAAAAGCTTCTATAGATATATTTGAAGAGAAAAAGATTGGTGAAGTCAAGCGTAGGTCCGTTGCAGTCAGAATAAGGGGAATTTATAATGGGGAACAGAGAAATGGCAGGCCAGTTAAATAAATATTTTGGTTCTGTCTTCAAAAGGAGGCCACAAATAAACTCCCAGAGATATCGGGGAACATATGGTCTAATGAGAGGGAGGAATTGAATGATATCAGTATTCGTAGGGAAATGGTGTTAAGGAAATTGACGGAATTGAAGGCCAATAAATCCACAGGGCCTGATAATCTACATTCTAGGGTACTTAAGAAATTGGCCCTAGAAATAGTAGATGCGTTGCTGGTCATCTTCCAAAATTCTATAGATTCTGGAACAGTTTCCATGGATTGGAGGATAGCTAAAGTTACCCCACTATTTAAAAAAGGTGGTTGTTATCAGGAATGACCCAGATTCTGCCTCGCCTCGCCACCAGAGGGCACCATGAACTCTCTTAATTGTGTCCTTCTTTATTCCAAATTGTACTCACCTGTGCATTGTTATATGCCTACTATTTAAGTGGTGCTCAGTTTATGTTCATTGCACAGTCTTGAGTTTCACTGCCTTGTGATACCTCTTGCTGGCCTGCTAGCCTGTATCTGTGCTGTTATTATTTTGTTTATTTCAAGTAAAGTCTATCTTTGTTTTTGCAACCTAACCTCTGCCTCAGTTCGCCTTACTGCAGTTGGGTTCACCAAGTTCCAGCTCTCACAGTTGTGTTAAAAAGGGGAATTATATTCCGGTAAGCCTGACATTGGTAGTGGGGAAAATGCTGGAGTCCATTGTAAAAATGTACTAGCAGAGCACTTGGAAAACAGTGACAGGATCGCACAAAGTCAACATGGTTATACAAAAGGTAAATCAAGCTTGATTAATCCACTGGAATTTTTTGAGGATGTAACTGATAGAATAGATAAGGGGGAACCATTGGATCTGGTGTATTTGGATATTCAGAAGTCTGTCGATAAGGTCCTGCATAAGAGATTAGCATGTAAAGTTAAAGCACATGGGATTGGGGGTAAGGTACTGACTTGGATAGAGAACGGGTCTTTCTCTGAGTGGCAGGCAGTGATTCTGGGGTAATGCAGGGAACGTTGCTAGCTCCCCAGCTATTCACAATATATATATTCAGAATATATATAAATGATCTACACGAGGGAACTACATGTAATATATCCAAGTTTGCAGATGACACAAAGCTGGGTGGGCATGTGTGCTGTGAGGAACTCCAAATGATTTGGACAGGTTGGGTGATTGGACAGCTGCACGGCAAATGCAGTATAATGTGGATAAATGCGAGGTTATCCACTTCAATGGCAAATACAGGAAGAAAGATTATTATCTGAACGTCAATAGATTGGGTAAAGGGGACGTGCAACGACACCTGTGTGTCCTTGTGCACCAATCGCTGAAGGTATGCATGCAGATGCATCAGGTATGTTGGCCTTCATAGCGAGATGATTCGAGTACAGGAGCAAGGATGTCTTGCTGCAGTTAAGCAGGGCCTTGGTGAGACAACACTTTTGGTATTGTGTGCTGTTTTCGTCGCCTCATCTGAGGAAGGATGTTCTTGCCGTGGAGGGGGTGCAGCACAGATTCACCAGATTGATAACTGGGATGGCAGGAATGACATTTGAGGAGTAATTGCGTCGATTAGGCTTATATTCGCTTGTGTTTCGAAGAATGTGAGGGGATCACATTGAAATTTTAAAATCCAGAAGGACTAGACAGACTAGATGCAGGAAGGATGTTCCCAATGGCAGGGGTGTCTGGAACCAGGCGCCTGAGTCTAAGGATAACGGGTAAGCCATTTATGACAGAGATGCGGAGGAATTCCTTCACCTAGAGAGTGGTGAACCAATGGAATTCTATATCAATCAAAGCAGTTGAGGCCAATTCATTAAATATATTCAAGAAGGAGTTAGAAATATTTCTTCATTCTAAAGAGATCAATGGATTTGGGGAGAAAGCAGGGACAGGGTACTGAATTTGGATGATCAGCCATGATCTCATTAAATGGCAGAACCGGCTGGAGGGACCGAATTGCCTACAATTGCTCCCATCTTCTCTGTTACTATTTTTCTATGTTAACTGGATCAGCCACATAAAACCTGTGGCAACAAGAGCAGGTCAGAGGCTAGGTATTCTGTGGCACGTGTCTCACCTCCTGCCGAAATATATCCATGCCCCCATGTACACGGCACAAGTAAAGGGCTAGATTTTCAGTCGCTTGCGCCAGCAGTTAGCGCCTTTAGAGAAGTGATTTCCGGGCGCTATGCGTGTAGCGCCCGGGCGCAGCGCGGTTTGCGCCCCGCCGCAAATTAAGTTGCCCGTTAGCGCCGGCGCAAAGTTTAGCGCCCGCCCTGATGCGCGCGCAGAAAATGACGTCACATCCTCGTGCAACGCCCTTTGGCCGCTCCGATTGCAAACTTCAGTCGGACCGCCCCATTGTGCGGCGGGCGGCCGGAGCGTTTGGAAAAAGGAACGCAACACAACCAGCGCGGGCCCCGGGGGGCGCTAATTAAAGGGAACGTCCTCTCCAGTATAAAGGCCAGCCTTTTTTCAGAAAACAGTCTTGTGCAACGCATTTCTGGAGACACAACAAGGAGGATAGCTAACTGGTTTCAAGCAGCAAGAGCCAGGTATTTTTGGACGCAGGCCATAGCGCTGCAAGTGGCCATTTGGAAATTAGACTGTTTGCCAGGATTTGATGGGGGCTGCATGGGGTGCCAACGCGGAGCTGCAGCGCCATGTCCGTAGGGCTCGCAGACGCATTGTGAGAGGGGCAGCCCTGGCTAGAGGCAGAGGGGGCTACAGGCGTCGGCCACGTAGGCCTTACCCAGTCAGGCTATACAGCCAGCAGCGCTCCTACCTAAACATGAGTGCCGCACGATGTGTTAGAAGGCTCCGATTCTGAAAGGAGGTGATTGCAGAGATCTGCCACCTGCTTCGCCGAGATCTGCGGCCAAAGCTCAGGTGCAGGACGTCTCTGTCGGTGGAAGTGAAGGTGACGGTGGCATTGAACTTCTATGCCACCGGCTCCTTCCAATACGCTGCTGAGGACATAGCAAACATCTCCCAGTATGGCGCGCATCGCTGCATCCGCCACGTGACCGCAGCACTGTTCAGAAGGAGAAGCCAATTCATCTCCTTCCCCATGGCCCTCGAGAGCCAGCATCAGCGCGCATTGGGATTTTCCAGAATCGGGGAATTCCCCTTGGTGCAGGGCGCCATTGACTGTACGCATGTGGCTTTGCGGGCCCCTCTGGAGCATGGCGAGCAGTATCGCAACAGGAAGGGCTACCATTCTCTGAATGTGCAGCTGGTATGTGACCACAAGCAGCGCATCATGGCAGTCAATGCCAGCTTCCCAGGCAGCAGCCACGATGCCTTTATCCTGCGGCAGAGTACTGTGCATGACATGTTCCAGGCACAGCCTCCCCCAAGAGGATGGCTCATCGGGGACAAAGGCTATCCTTTGTGCACCTGGCTCATGACCCCGCTCCGCGCGCCCAGGACCGCTGCTGAAGAGGCCTACAACGAGAGCCAGCAAAGCACCCGCAACATCATCGAGCTAACTATTGGGGTCCTCAAGCAGCAGTTCCGCTGCCTTGATCGCTCCGGAGGAGCTCTCCAGTATTCGCCGGACCGGGTCTCCCAATTTGTGGTGGTTTGCTGCATGCTACACAACCTGGCTATCCGCAGGACTCAGGCACTGCCACCTGACGTTGGACCAGCACCTCAGGAGGAGGAGCAGGAGGAGCATGAGGAGGAGGAGGAGGAGGAGGAGCAGGAGTACGTTCCCAGGAGGGAGCGACCAGGGCCAAGGGCCGCACGACGCCACCTTATTACACGGTACTTCTAAGCCCCCTGTCAGGGAATGACCAGGGGCCATGAGGGAAGATGAATGCAGCCGCTCCGCAAGCCCTCAGCCGGCGAAGCCAACAAACACTAAGAAGAACAACCATGGAGACTGCATGAATAAAGATAATTTTTAATTGCACAAAAATGAAAAGCCCTTCCCACATGAATCCCCAAAAATAATAAACGGGCCCCACAAAAAGCCCAACAAACGACTCACTCCCACAAACTGGGGAGGAGTCACTCCACCTTTCTTCAAACCGGGCCTCAACGTCGGCCTAACGCAAAAAATAAGCCCTCCAAAAGCACAACCATGGGCAAAGTAAAGATGGCCACCGCCATATTAAAGGAAAGCTGCCCACACCCTCCACTGAGTGGCCCGTGAGGGCGAGACCTTGGCCAACCTTTTGCCTCCCCTGCCCGGCCTGCTGCTCCTTCGCAAGCTCTGCCCAGTGGCTGCTGCGAGGCTGGGGGAAGGCGCCTGAGGCTCAGATGCCCTTCCGCCAGATGACGCTGGTGGGCGGCCTACACGGCGTTTGGGCCTCGAGGGGCCATCTGCTGAGTGGTGCAGCTGAGCCTGGCCACCATCAGCTGCAGCCGCTTGCCCTTGACGCCCCAGTGGGGGAATGGCGGCGCCGGATGGCGCAATGTGGGCCAGCTGGCGTCTGGGATGCGCTGGCTGGTGCTGTGGCGCGGTGGCACTCGGCCGGGCCCGCACTGCAGGATCCGCAGCAATCAGCCGAGGGGCAGCTTGCTGGGATGGTCCAGCGCGGCGGCTGCCCTGGCGATGCCTGCCTGAGACAGCGCGTGTGGCAGCAGTGAGTGCCCCTGTGGTCCTGGTGTGCGCGCGCATCACATCCGCCAGGGTCTTGACGGCATCAGTCAGCATGCGGCCACTCGCGGCAGTTGCTGCCCCGAACTCACGCACACTGGTCACCAGCGACTCAATGGCCTCAGGCATGCGCCCCACCACGCTCATGAGCTCCGTGTGGCGCCGGTCCGAGTCGTCGGCCATCTTATCCAGCTTCCGCACCTCCTCCGAAGTGAAGGTGTCCGGACTGGAGTCGCGACTCTCCCGCTGGGGAGGAGGGGGCCGAACTAGGGGACCCTTGCCGCGTTGGTGACGGCGAGTGTGCCGAGCAGCAGCACTCCCCTCTGATCCTTCCCCCCTTTGGGGGGAAGGCCACGGGCCACGCGCACAGCTGCTGGGTGGCTGGACGCCACTGGTCCCAGAAGCTGCATTGCCCTGCGACAGTTCCTCCAGGCACTCGTCCAGTGAGGAGGTGTCAAGCATTTCCTCCTCTCCTGCGGGATGTGACTGTTCCCCCGAAGGTCCGGCTTGCTCCTCCTCCTCCTCCTGGTCGGAGGTGCTGTCACTGGCAGCTTCAGGGTCCTGGTCGTCACCAGCTGAAAGCAGGAATGCACAAGAGTAGCTTCAGAGTGAGGAGACGGCGTCAGCGAGGGAGTTAGGACTGGTGGGATTCAGCGCATTGGTGGGACAGTGGCAAAGGAGGTACCTCGGATGGGCCAGTGCAACGCAAGAGGGCCAAAAGGCGAGGTCCTTACCATTGCCGGGCAGTGGAGGGTCGGATACACCGCACGCTGTGGGGACAATCACACGGGCTCCCATGAGCACACACACGCACTCCTCCAGCCGAGTGAGCTTCTGCAGCTTGGCGCGGCCACCCCTGGCACGGGCCTGGCGATTAAACGCTACTTTAGCCTGCAAGAGAAAAGACGGGCTGTCAGTGCGCAGTGAAGCCCTGATGTAGTGTGCACTGCCTCCCATGGTGGAATAGCTTGGACAGAGTGAAGCCCTGATGTAGAGTGCACTACCTCCCATGGTGGAATAGCTTGGACAGAGTGAAGCCGTGATGTACTGTGCACTGCCTCCCATGGTGGAATAGCTTGGACAGAGTGAAGCCCTGATGTACTGTGCACTGCCTCCCATGATGGAATAGCTTGGCCAAAGTGTAGAGTGCCGAATGGCCATTTGATGCTCATGACTGTCCCAATGCTGCTGACTGAGGGCTGGCCAATAGGACTTTCAGCTCCCTTTGCCCATCATGTCAGGTGTACATGCAAGAATGAGGAGGAGACTGGAAAGGCTACTCACCTTCACAATCCTGGTCAGATCGTTGTATTTTTTACGACATTGTTTGTGGGTCCTGGCGGCATCGCCGGTGAACGTCACCCTCTGGGCGATCTGCTTCCAGGCTTTGGTGTAGTCTTGGTGGGTTGGATTCCTCCCACTCTCTGGAAACAAGATCTTGCGCCTCACCTCCAGAGCTGTGACCATTATGTGCAGATCACCCTCTGAGAAGCGCAGGGCACGCTGACGGGCCTTCTCTGGCGTTGCCATGACTCCCTGGGGCTGAGCAGCAGTGTTGAGGCCTCTTTGCAAGGCTGCAGTGTGCAGGGCGTGGCAGCAGACCAATTCGTCCCTTCCCCCTTTAACAGCTGGTCGGCACCACGGGGTCTGCTGTCAGTGCAAAAATGACTGCACCCGCACTGCGCCCCGCCTGGGCGCTATCCCTCTGGATCGCCGGCTTAGCGCATAAAGGTAGGAGTGGAACGCCTCTTTTAGCGCTCCACCACTCTCTTAGGGCGAAGCCACTGAATTTCCGACAACGGGGCGCTACTTTGGGGCGGGCGCTAACTTCGGGCGGGCGCTAAGGTTAGCGCCCCAAAACCGTCTATTCTGAAAATCTAGCCCAAAGAGTTTGATGGAATACTCACCACTTGCCTGGATGAGTGCAGCTCCTACAACACTCAAGAAACTCGACACTATCAAAGACCAAGCATTCCGCTTGATTGGCAACCCATCCACCACCATAAACATTTACTCCCTCCACCACTGGCCTACCGTGGCTGCAGTGTGTACCATCTACAAGATGCACTGCAGCAACTCACCAAGGCTTCTTCAGCAGCATCTCTCAAACCTGCGACCTCTACCACCTAGAAGGACAAGAGCAGCAGACTCATGGGAACACCACCACCTACAGGTTCACCTCCAAGTCACAAAAGATCCTGACTTAGAAATATAACGCTGACCCTGCTTCGTCGCTGGGTCAAAAACCTGGAAATCTCTCCTAAAAAGCACTGTGGGAGTACCTTCAACACCTGGACTGCAGGGCTTTAGAAGGCGGCTCACCACCGTCTTCTCGAGGGCAATTATGTATGGGCAATAATTGCTGGCCGTTCCAGGGACGCCCAAATCCCAGCAACGAATCCCAGCAGCGCTCCAATAGTAATATCCCACCGACAGTGCAGCACTCCCTCAGTACCGCCCCTCCGACAGTGCAGCGCTCCCTCAATACTGCCTCTCCGATGGAGCAGTGCCCCCTCAGTACCGCCCCTCTGACAGTGCAGCGCTCCCTCCATACCAAAGACTGGTGTGGGAGAAATGGGTTTGGCTTCCTGGGACACTGGCACCAGTACTGGGACAGGAGGGAGCTGTTCTGTTGGGACGGACTTCACCTGGCCAGTGCTGGGACTAAAATCCTGGCGAATCATATAACCAGAGCTGTAGAGAGGGCTTTAAACTAATTCGTTGGGGGGAGGTTTCTAGAGAGCAAATAAAAAAATGACAACGGAGAAGGTCATAGACCTAGGTAGCAGTGGGGGAATTAAAAACCAGAGAGTGTCAGGAAGGGACAGCATGTATGACCCACAGAAACTGACCCACTGAACACAACATGACCGAACACACAAAAACTGACCCACTGATGTCAACCTGACTGAACACACAGAAACTGACCCACTGACCACAACTTTTGCGAACACACAGAAACTGATCCACTGACCACAACCTGAACGAACACACAGAAACTGACCCACTGACCACAATCCAAACGAACACAGAGAAACTGACCCACTGACCACAACCTGACCGAACACACAGAAACTGACCCACTGACCACAACCTGTCCAAACACAAACACACTGACCCACTGCCCACAACCTGTCTGATCACACAGTAACTGAACTACTGACCACAACCTGACCAAACACACAGAAAATGAACCACTGACCACAACATGATAGAACACACAGAAACTGACGCACTGACCACAAACTCTCCAAAAACAAAGAAACTGACCCACTGACAACAACGTGCCCGAACACACAGAAACTGACACACTCAACAGAATCTGTCCGAACACACCGGTTCAACGGCTCCCAACCCAGGACTGAATTGAATGTCCAGTTATAACAATGAAGGTTAAGGAGATAGTTAACAAAGGTGTTCAACATTAGATCCAGAGAAACTTTGTTGCCACAGGCAAGATTTTCGGCAACCATATCATCTCAGACTGACGATAAATGGCACAAAAACCAGAGGGGAAATGAGGAGAATTTCTTTTGTTTCTGTGGATTGTTATAATCTGTAATCCACTGCCTGAAAGGCCTGTAAAAGCACATTTAATAATAATTTTCAAAAGAGAATTGGATAAAGACTTGCAACGGAAAATATATTGCAGGTCTATGGGGAAAGAGCGGTGGTGGGTCGGAAGCGTGGAGCAGGGGCTGATTTTTCGCTCTGCCAGAGAGATGGCAGAGGCAAGTTTTCCCGAATGACCTCCTTCTGTGCTGTAAGATTCTGTGATTCTCCGAACTTTGTCGGTGAGGCTGATGCACAATGAACTGGAGGTATGAAAACTTGTTGCTTTCATGGTATTTCCATCCAATTATTATGAATAAAACTGCAGAAGTACTTTAAACACTGCTCTGTAATGAAGCGAGCAGCTTTAAACTTCTTATCTCACCCAAGATCTCCGCACAGCTTGTGGTGAGCAGGAATGACGTGAGCATTCATTGGAAATTGCAATCATTGCAATTGTCAGGAAACCTCGGGGAACCGCGGAAAGTGGCGATGCAGACCATGAGCCCTCTGAAAGCAAACGGGTCAGTGCGATCACCCCTGGAGCTTAAACAGGAGAAATTGGATTCTGCCCCGTAAAACTGGGAGCTGCTGAAATGTGTTTGCTCGTGGGTTTCTGGTTCGCCATTTAATCTCCACCGACTGTGGTAACCCACTTCCGGGAGGAATCATCCGTTCCGGTTTCACAGAAGCAAGTAGACTGAGCAAAAGGTGACTGATTAAATAACCGAACTATCTATTGCTATCTCTGTGTCAGCCCATGAACTGGAGGCGGTGCGGATCTAACGGCAGGACTTACAGCAAAGAGTCTATTTACATCAACAACAAAATGCATTTATATAGCATCTTTGCCATATCTGGCTGTCTAGGAGATTGAATACAGTATAAACATTTGCTTGGCTCTAAAGCATTGTAGCTTATGAGTGGCGTTGCAGCTCAGTGGTTGAGCGCATGCTCTGTGAAGTCCCGGGGTTGATCTACAAGCATTTTTCTCGCAAGAGTTGTCCAGTCTATCGTTCTTTCCATGGTTAGACGATGTCGTCATCAGGGGATGTAGCTCAGTGGTAGTGCGCATGTGTGAGGTCCTGCCTTCAATCCGCAACATCTCCAAGCAATACTTTTTCACCAGAGGTGTCCACAGAAAGTTGCTTTAGGAGAACAGCAATTTCCAAACTCTGAGGCTACACAGACACACAATTGTCCCGGAGCTGGTCTTCATCCCAAGGTTCCCTCAGGCGCTCAGCTCACAACAGCCATGGACTGATCGAATTGTGTGACTGTGCCCTGCAGAGCGAGCAGTCACAGCTTTTGTTCCTGTTTATGGACCGTTCTGCCATCGCACTTTATGATTGTGTGATCTGATTTCAACCTAATCACTAAATCTTACCCACTCCATTTATGCTGTGTACTTGTTATTTCAATGTGAAGCTGAGCTTCAAGAGATTGAGCTCTCGGCTTCACTGGACAGCATGATGGATGAGAACAAAAACCAGCAACAACCTGCATTAATATAGCATCATTAAAGTTGCTGTTTGTCTGGGAGCGACAATACAGAATGCAACATTGCTTGACTCTAAAGCACTTTTTCTTGGAAGAAGGAATGGAGCGCGGTGTTAGCGGTCCCGGGTTCAAACCCCGGTATCTCCAACAACTTTATGTTGCCAATCATGAAAGATCCTTTGGGAATCGCCTCACCGTCACAATCAAGGACAGGCGAGATGGCCTTAGATGGAGATAAAATAGACGCTGCTCACAGGATGTGGGTCATTGGAGGAGCGCACACACAAGGACAGGCGAGAACACCTTTAACTGGACACATTTTAAATGCTGCTCACAGGATATATTTCATTGGAGGAGCGCACGGACAAAGGCAGGCGAGACTGCCTTTACCTGGACACAAAGCAGACACCGCCTACAGGATATAGTTCATTGGAGGAGCGCACAAACAAGGACAGGCGAGATTGCCTTTAACTGGAGACAAAACAGATGCTCCTCACAGAATGTAGTTCAATGGAGGAGTGCTCACAAAAGGATAGGCGAGACTGCCTTTAAGTGGGGACAAAACAGACGCTGCCTACAGTAGATAATTCATTGGAGAAGCGCACACACAAGAACAGGCATGACAGCCTTTACCAGGAGACCGTACAGACGCTCCTCACAGGAGGTAATTTATTGGAGGAGCACAACCTCCAGGGCAGGCGAGACTGCCTTTAAATGGAGACAACACAGACGCTCCTCACAGGATGCAATTCAGTGGAGGAGCGCACACTGAAGGACAGGCGAGATTGCCTTTAACTGGACACAAACCAAATGCTGCTCATCGATTGCAGTTAATTGGAGGAGCTCAGACACAAGTTAAATAAAGGAAAGCACGATGGAATGAGGCGCTGGTTGGCTAGGATTGATTGGGGAATGTTACTTAAATGGTGGATGGTGGATAGGCAATGACAAACATTTAAAGATCGCATGGATGAACTAAAGAAATTGTTCATCCCTGTTTGGCATAAAATAAATCATAAAAAGTGACTCAAACGTGTCTCAAAGTGGAAAGTAGCGATAGCATAAGATCCAAGGAGAGGACATATAAATTGGACAGAAAAAGCAGCAAACCTGAGGATTGGGAGCAGTTTAGGATTTAGCAAAGGAGGGCAAAGGGATTTATTATGATGGGGAAAATAGATTATGAGAGTAAGCTTACAGAGAACATAAAAACTGACTGTAAATGCTTCCATAGATATGTGAAGAGAAAAAGATTGGTGAAGTAAAGCATAGGTCCATTGCAGTCAGAATCAGGGGATTTAAAATGGGGAACAAAGAAGTGGCAGGACAATTAAATACATACTTTGGTTCTGTCTTCACAAAAGAGGACATATATAAACTCCCAGAGATGTCGGGTAATATATGATCGAATGGAAGGGAGGAACTGAATGAAATCAGTATTTGTAGGGAAAAAGTGTTAGGGAAACTGACGGGATTGAAGGCCGATAAATCCCCAGGGCCTGACAATCCACATCCTAGGGTAATTTAGGAAGTGGCCCTAGCAATAGTAGATGCATTGCTGGTCATCTTCCAAAATTCTTTAGATTCTGGAACAGTTCCCATGGATTGAAGTGTAGCTAATGTAACACCACTATTTTAAAAAGGTGGTAGAGAGAAAATGGGTAATTATACACCGGTAAGCCTGACATCGGTAGTGGGAAAAATGCAAGAGTCCATTATAAAAGTTGTAATAGTAGAGCACTTGGAAAACATGGGAGATGATTAAACAAAGTCAGCATGGATTTACAAAAGGTAAATCATGCTTGATTAATCTAGTTGAATAAATTGAGGATGTAACTGTTAGAATAGATAATGGAGGACCAGTATTTGGACTTTCAGAGGGCTTTCGATAAGGTCCTGCATAAGAGATTATCGTGCAAAGTTAAAGCACATTGGATTGGGTGAAAGTTACTGATTGGATAGAGAACTGGTTGGCAGACAATAAGCAAAGAGTTGGAATAGATGGCTGTTTTTCCGAGTGTCAGGACTTGACTAGAGGGATACCGCAGGGATCGGTGCTCGGACCCCAGCTATTCAAGATATATTTATTTGATCTAGACAAGGGAATTAGATATATTATCTCCAAGTTTGCAGACGACATCAAGCTGGGTGGGCGGAAGTGCTGTGAGGAGGATGCAGAGAAACTCCAGTATGATTTGGACAGGTTGGGCGATTGGGCAAATGCATGGCAGATGCAGTATAATGAGGATAAATGCGAGGTTATCCACATCGTTGGCAAAAACAGGAAGGCAGATTATTATCTGAATGGCAATTGATTGGGACAATGGGAAGTGCAACGAGAACTGGGTGTACTTCTGCACCAGTCGTTGAAGGTAGGCATGAAGGTGCAGCAGGTGGTTAAGAAGCCAAATGGTATGTTGGCCTTCATAGCGAGAGGATTCGAGTACAGGAGCACGGATGCCTTGCTGTAGTTGTACAGGGCCGTGTTGAAACAACATCTTGAGTATTGTGTGCAGATTTGGTCGCCTTATCTGAGGGAGGATGCTTTTGCCATGCAGGGAGTACAGCGAAGATTCACCAGACTGACACCTGGGATGGCAGAAATGACGTATGAAAAAGTATGGGTCCATTATATTTATATTCGCTAGAGTTTAGAAGTTTGAGAGGGGATCTTATTGAAATTTATAAAATTCTAAACGGACGATACAGACTAGAGGCAGGAAGGATGTTCCTGATGGCGGGGGAATAAGAACCAGGGGTCACAGTCTAAGGATAAAGGTAAGCCATTTAGGACAGGGATGAGGAGCAATTTCTTCATCCAGAGAGTGGGGAGCCTGTGGAATTCTCTACCACAGAAGGCAGTTGAGGTCAATTCATTACATATATTCAAGAAGGAGTTAGATATATTTTAAGGCTAAAGGGATCAAGGGATAAGTGGAGAATGCAGGGATAGGATTCTTAATTTGGATGATCAGCCAGGATCTCATTAAATGGCGCAACAGGCTCGAAAAACCGAATGGCCTATTCCTGTTCCTATCTTCCATGTTTCTATGTTTCTATGAGAGGCGAGAGTGCCTTAATTGGAGACAAAATAAACGCTGCTCACAGAATGTAGTTCATTTAAGGAGTGAACACAGAAGGACAGCCGAGACTGCCTTTTCTTGGATACAAAACAATCGCTGCTCACAGGATTTAGTTCAATGTAGGAGCACACACAAGAAGGACAGTTGAGACAGACATTTCCCGGACACAAAACAGACGCTGCTAATAGATGTGGTTTATTGGAAGAGCGCGCAAAGAAGGGCAGGCAAGACTGCCTTTACCCGGACACAAAACAGACGCTGCTCACAGGATGTAGTTCGCTGGAGGAGCGCACACACAAAGACAGGCGAGACTGCCTTTACATGAAGACAAAACAGACGCTGCTCATAGGATGTATTTCATTGGTGGAGCGCGCACACAAGGACAGGCGAGACGGCCTTTACCTGGAGACAAAACAGGCGCTGCTCAGAGGATGTAGTTCAGTGGAACAGCGCACACACAATGGCAGGCGAGACTGCCATTAACTGGAATCTAAACAGACGGTCCTCACAGGATGTATTTCATTGGAAGAGTGAGCACACAAGGGCAGGAGGACTGCCTTTACCTGGAGACAAAACAGACGCTCCTCACAGGATGTAGTTCATTGGGGGAGCACACACACAAGGGCAGGTGAGACTGCATTTAACTGGACACAATGCAGATGCTCCTCACAGTATGTATTTGATTGGAGGAGCCCACACACAAGGGCAGGTGAGACTGCATTTAACTGGACACAATGCAGATGCTCCTCACAGTATGTATTTGATTGGAGGAGCCCACACACAAGGGCAGGTGAGACTGCATTTAACTGGACACAATGCAGATGCTCCTCACAGTATGTATTTGATTGGAGGAGCCCACACACAAGGGCAGGTGAGACTGCATTTAACTGGACACAATGCAGTTGCTCCTCACAGTATGTATTTGATTGGAGGAGCCCACACACAAGGACAGGTGAGACTGCCTTTTCCAGGAGTTAAAACTTAAGCTGCTCACAGGATAAATTCATTGGTGGAGCGCACACACATGGACAGGTGAGACTGCATTTACTGGAGAAAAAACAGACGCGTCTAACAGGATGTAGTTCATTGGAGGAGAGCACACACAAGGACAGGGGAGACTGCATTTACCCAGAGATGTAACAGACGCTGCTCCTACGATGTATTTCATTGGAGGAGCACAACGTCAGGGACAGTCGAGACTGCCTTTAACTGGAGACAAAATAGTCGCTGATCACAGGAAGTAGTTTATTGGTGTAGCGCTCATAAAGGACATGCAGGACAGCATTTACCTGGATACAAAACAGACGCTCCTGACAGGATGTGGTTTATTGGAGCAGCGCACACACAAGGACAGGTGAGACTGCATTTACCTGGAGACAATACAGATGCTCCTCACAGTATGTACTTAATTGGCGGAGTGCACACATGAGAACAGGCGAGACTGCCTTAACCTGGATACAAAATAGACGCTCCTCACAGGATGAAGTTTATTGGAGGAGCGCTCAGACAAGGACAGGCGGGACTGCATTTACCTGGAGAGAAAGCAAACACTGCTTTTAGGATGTAGTTCATTGGAGGAGCCCACACACAAGGACAGGTGAGACTGCCTTTACTCGAAAACAAAGCAGACGCTCCTCAGACTATGGAGTTCATTGGAACAGTATGCACACAAGAACAGGTGAGATTGCATTTAACTGGGCATCAAACAGACGCTCCTCATAGGGCGTATTTAATTGGAGGACACACACAGAAGGACAGACGAGACTGTCTTTACCTGGAGACAAAACATTCGCTGCACACAGGATTTATTTCACTGGAGGAGCGCGCACACAAGAACAGGTGAGACTGCCTTTACCTGGAGACAGGACAGACGCTGCCCACAGGATCTAGTTCATTGGAGGAGCGCACACATAAGTACAGGCGAGACTGCATTTATTGGACACAAAACAGACGCTCCTCTTAGGAAGTAATTCACTGGAGGAACACACACACACAAGGACAGGCGAGACTGCCTTCACCTGGAAAGAAAGCAGATTCCCCACATAGGATGTAATTCATTGGAGGAACACACACACACAAGGACAGGCGAGACTGCCTTCACCTGGAAAGAAAGCAGATTCTCCACACAGGATGTAATTCATTGGACGAGCACACTCACCGTTTCAACGGCTTACAACCCTGGACTGGATTGACTGCCTAGTTACAACAGTGAATGTTAAGGGGATTTTTAATATAGGTGTTCAAGATTATGAGTGGTTTTGAAACAATAGATCGAGAGAATTAACCCGAGGATTTCAGATTTCCGCATTTTTGGCATCAGAACCAAAGAGTGAGTGGAGGAGAATTTGCTTTGATGCAGTGGATCATTACCATCTGGGATGGACTGCCTGAACGGGCGACGGAAGTAGATTCAATAATAACTTTCAAAGGGAATTGGATTAAATAATTGAAACGGAAAACAAATGCAGGGCTCTGGGAAAAGAGCGGGTGAGGATGCAGGGACTATATTGTTCGCTCTTTCGGATAGTCGCTGCAGGCACGATGGGCTGAATGATGTCATTCTGTTCTGTATGATTCTGTGATTCTCTGACCTATGTCAGTGAGGCTGATGCACAAGAGCTTGGAGAATGTAAATTTTATTCTGATACATTTTTCAATCCGATTTTTAACAGGTAATCTACTGTTCAAGAAATAAAGTTAGGCACTACACCTTAACGGAGTGAGTTGCTTTAAATGTCATATCTCGACCATGATCTCGACACACCTTATGGTTAGCAGCATTGACGCGAACATACAGTGGAAAGTGTAACCGTTGCAATTGTCAGGATACCTCGAGGAATCGCAGAAAGTGGCGGTGCCAAAGTTGAGGCCTCTGACAGGAGACGCGTCAGTGCATTTAGCCCTGAAGTTTAAACAGGAGAGGATGGATTCGGCCCCAATGGGGTGCTGGAACAAATTGTGTGCTCATGGGTTTGTGGTTCGTGACTCAGTCTCTGCCTACTGTGGTAATCTACTTCCGGCAGGAATCGTCAGTTCCGGTTTTACTGAAGAACAAGTGGACTGAGCAGAAGGTAACTGAGTCAATAACCGAAATATCTACTGATATCATTGTGTCAGCCAATGAATTGTAGATGGGGCGGGTCTAACGGCAGGCGTTACAGCAAACAGTCTATTTAATTCAGCAACAACATGCATTTATTTGGCACCATTACCATATCTGGTTCGCTAGGAGATACAATACAGAATAAACACTTGTTTGCATCTAAAACATTGCAGATTATGAGTGGGAATGCAATTCAGTGATGGAGCACATGAATGGTCCCAGGTTCAATTCCCACCATCTCCAGCAACTTTGTAATGCCAATTGTGACAAGCTCCACTTGGACTCGCCTTACACTTACAGAAGGACGGACAAGACCAAACAGACGCTCCACACAGAATATATTTCATTGGACGAAAGCAGACACTAATTAATTGGCTCCCAAACCAGGACTGGATTGCCAGCCAAGTTATAGGTTATGCCAGTTCGACGGAAATGCGATTGCCAAGATTTCTTGACCAGAGGCTGAAAACCGATCTCTGAATCATAAAGTGAGATGGAAGAATGACACGGCTTCACATATCTGCAAGAACCAGCGGTGACAATTTGTATTAGTGCATCAGTTTATCACATGAATGGAAAGGGAGGTTAAAGCTAATCCTCCAGATGTAGCAGTGGAGCTCTAGTATTTGGACATTTGTCGAGATAAAAAGTAATAGCAGAAAGAGAATTTCAGGAACGTCAATCATCCATATTTTCCACAATGTCTCCTGTTCAATACACACATATGCAACCGTACTCAACGTGAGTGTTAACGGGAGCATCCTGAAAACGGCGACCTGAAACAGGAAGGAGATTTATAGAACAGCCCAAGGAATCTCAGCCTTACTTCTCAACGCCCCTTTGCTCATTACTCTGATTGTCGCCGCCTGGTTTCTTCTGTTGACTCGCAATTGTATCAGGTCCGCATAATTCAGGTATAGTTGTCTGACAAGCAGCTGATTTTATACCCTGTAAAGCATTGGGTGGCAGCAGTAAGATAAGGCTCTCAATCCTTCTTTCCGTGATTCGTACTGTCGTCTGGAGATGTAGTTCACTGGTAGAGCGCAAGCATTGCTTGGGTGAGGTCCTGGCTTCACTCCCCAACATCTCGAAGCAAAACCTTCTTAAAAAGAGTTGCACACAGAAAGTTGATCTGTGAGGGCATGTGATGTTCCAACACCTGAGGCTCCACAAAGATACAATTGGCCCGGAGCTGGGCTTGTGCCCATTGTTCACCCAGCTCACAGCAGGCGCTGACATACCGGATTGACTAATGCTGCTCTGCAGAGCGAGCAGTCACGGCTCTTGTTCCTGTAAGAAGGCCGTTCTTCCATCTCATTTGCTGATTCAGAGATCGGATTCAGCCTGATCACTAACCCTTGGCCATTGCATTCATTCTG
Organism: Somniosus microcephalus; assembly: GCF_052327205.1. Classification (NCBI taxonomy): domain Eukaryota; kingdom Metazoa; phylum Chordata; class Chondrichthyes; order Squaliformes; family Somniosidae; genus Somniosus; species Somniosus microcephalus. The sequence continues at coordinate 27,561,917 of NW_028225186.1, read as the reverse complement.
CACTCTTGTCTCTGAATTGGTCAAAATAAGGAGGAGGCGAGGTGGAAGAGATTGAGCCCTGGGCAGGGCTGGAAATCTAGTTGTCTGGGAGAGACAATGCAGAATAAACACTTGCTTGCCTCTAAAGTATTGCATCATTTCCACTGCGGGTATAGTTCAGTGGTAAAGTTATGAGATTTCAAGTTTCAATCCTTAAAATCTCCAACCACTTTATGTTGCAAAAATGTGAAATTATCCTCTGGGTCTCGCCTCACTATTACACACAAGGACAGACAAGATTTTGTTTACCCGGAGGCAAAGCAGACCCTCCGCACAGGTTACAATTCATTGGAGGAGAGCAAGCACCGTACTCAGGACTGGATTGAGTGCTGAGTTACAACTGTGAAGGTTAGGGGGATATTAATTGAGTCGTTCAACATTATGAGTGGTTTAGATAAAGTAGAGAGGGATAAACTTTGTGCCACAGGCGGGAGTTTCGGTAACCAGAGGATTTCAGATTGACCTTAATTGATAAAAGAACCAGAGAGAGAGAGAGATGGAATTTATTTTTATGCAGCGAGTTATGATGATCTGGAATGCCCTGCCTGAAAGGGCGATGGAAGAAGATTCAGTAATGACTTTCAAAGGAGAGTTGGATATCTAATTGAAAAGGAAAACATTTACAGGGCTGTGGAGAAAGATGATTCTTAGAGGGCCTAATTGTAGTTCTTTCCGAGATCTGGCACTGGCACCAGGGGCCAAATAACCTCCTTCTGTGCTGCATGATTCTGCGATTCCTTAACAGCAGCTGGAAGGTATTTACATTGGACAATTTTATTAAGTTTCAATCCGATTTTTAAGAATTAAAAATACTGTTCAAGAAATAGGCTGAACTAATGCTCTGTAAGGAAGCGAGCCACATTAATAGTTATATCTCGCCCATGATCTCCACTCAGCTTGTGCTTAACAGGACTAATGTGAGCATTCATTGGAAGGTGTAACCATTACAATTCTCAGGAAACCGCTAGGAACCGCAGAAAGTGGCAGTGCAAATCTTGAGGGCTCTGACAGGAGACGGGTCAGTGCATTTACCCGTGGAGTTTAAACAGGAGAGGTTGAATTCGGCCCCTTAAAGGGGGAGCTGGAGAAAATTGTTTCCTGCTGAGTTTGTGTTTCGCCACTCAGACCTCACCCACTGTAATAACCCACTTCTGGGAGGAAGCGTCAGTTCAGCTTTTTGAAACAGCAAGTAGGATCAGCAGAAAGGGACTGAGCAAATAACCGAAATGCTCATTGACATCAATGTTTCAGACAATAGCCCCGAATTTGCTGAGAGAGGAGGTGCAACAAAGATTCTCTCAATTGATTCCTCAGCTGAGAGGGTTGACTTTAGAGGAGATATTGAGTATACTCAATGGAGTTTAGAAGAATGAGAGGTGATCGCAATGATACATAAAAGACACTGATAGGGATTGACATGCTAAATGCTGAGAGGTTGTTTCCACTGGCTGGAGAGTCTAGATCTAGGGGCACAGTCTCAGGAGAAGGTGCCAGCCACTTGTAGAGTCATAGAATCATAGGAGGGTTACAGCACTGAAGAAGGACATTCACCCAGTCAAGCCTGTGCCAGTTCTCTGTAAGTATACTTCATTCGTCTCACTCCCCCGATGTTTCCTCGTAGCCCTGCATTTTTTCCCTTCAGGTAATTATCGAATTCCGTTTTGAAAGCCATAATTGAATCTGCCTGCACCACGCTTTCAGGCACTGATCACCAGATCCTAACCACTCGAAGCATAAAAACGTTTTACCTCATGACGCTTTGGTTCTTCTGCCAATCACCTTAAATCTGTGTCACCTGGTTCTAGCCCCATCTGCCAATGGGAACAGTTTCTCTCTATCTACTCTATCTAGAACTCATGGGCCATATTTTCCAATCGGAGGCTCCCTCTGTGCGGAGGCCACTGATCTGGAAAAACTCCATGGACTTACCTGAGGTGTCTCAAGGTGCGGACAATTCGGCTGCTCGGCCTCTCCAGCTCGCAATTTGCAGGGCCCACGTATCCCAGGGGCGCACGTGATTCGCAAGCGTCCATGGCATCAGGTGGATCACTGGGGGCCAATCAAAAAATGAGAACTCCCTTCATACACTTGAAAGGTAGACCTATCAAATTTATAAAGGAGATCACCCCAAATACACTGCAAATTACTTTAAAAACATTAACAATCACCACTGTTTTCAAAATAGTTGAAATTACAATAGATTAAATATTATTTAAAAAAATTATTTTTTTTGAAAAATATAATTAAACTTTTTTATGGGGCTAAATATAAACTTACCATTTTTAAAGCATTTTTAAATCATAAATGAGTGTAAAAATATATTTTTTATTTTTTCCAAATCTTATGCGTTTACCAGGTGTAAGTTTGTAAGGGATTTCTGCGGGTTGACGTTCTCCAGAAAGCAGAACTAGCTGCCCGCAGAGGCACTTCTTTAGGGCACGCATCCGATCTGTCAAGAGGCATCATACCATCCTGGAATCACGTCTGTGGCCGCAGAAATGCCGGTCGGTTCCACTCAATATCGAATCTACTATCACTATTGCTTTCCCGATCTTTCTCCTGCGCCCTGTACCACACTCCGCGCCCCCCCCCCCCAGTACAGATGAGCCACCGTGGTGCCATGGAGTTGGCTTTGGCTGTACTCCACAGAGAAATCACCGTCCTCACCATTATTCAGTCCTGAACACTAGTTAGAAAGTTAGATGCACTCAGGGGACTCCTGCACTACCTGCCTCATCCTCATTGTCAGTCTGACGGTCATCCATTCCCTCTCTGCCTCCACACTTATGCACTGCTGGGTGACCTCCAGCTGAAACGTGCTGTCCACGTGGCTCCCAGCCTCGCGGCTGCACTGAGTGCTGCCAGCTGCTGCTCAAGCTCAAAAATCCTGTGCTTGCTCTCCTCCTGCTCACAACATGTCCTGGAGTTCCTACATGGCACAAGATGTGCATTGCACGGGACCGAGGTACCGGGCCATGCCTCTACTTAATTGACTATTAAATAACTTCACAGAAATAAACAAAAGACTTAACAGAAAATAATCACCAACTACTCACCAATCAGATCCTTCCCTTGCGCTAATGTCTCATACCTCGCTTCCTGAGGCTCGTGCTCCCTCAGGGACCTTGGGGCTTCCTTTTTCTGCGGCCGCTCCTCTAGCTGTCCCGCAGGTCTCCCTCGTGTCTATTACCTTAGAGACGTTCGGTTCTGTCGCCCCACTTCTATTTTACACTCAGACGTCTTCCCGCTCTCTACCGAAATCCTGCGCTGACAAAATTCCTCTTTGCTTGCAATGCACTCCATTTGAGTTTCCAGCTCCGACTCAAAGCTCTGTTCTTTTGCATGTTTGTGCTTAATATATATATTTTGAAAGACAAACAATCCAGAACTGCTCAATCAGCTTCCAGCACACGGCATTTATCATCTACTCAAGCAACCATTAATAGCTGATAGCTCTTAACTGCTAACTGCATCTGACCATGCAGTTTCTTTTGTTACAAGACAGAACAAATTTCCAAACTGATGATTACTTTCCTAACCTACCTTATACCTATCAATTAATTTCTCCTCTCCACCGATTCCTGCACTCACAAAATTCCTCACTCTCCTTGTGATTCACACTTTTGCGTTATCCCAGATCTGTCTCCAACCTCCATTCTCAAGCTCTCACTACATTGATAAACGTTCTCTGTCACCTCTTCAAACATTCAATCAATTTAGTCATACATGATTTTCTTTTTACAGTTCTATGCTGGCTCTCCTTGATTAAGTCATGCCTTTTCAAAGGAAACTAATTGTGTCCCTGTTCGTGGTTCACAATAACTTCCCCACCACCGTTGCAAAGCTGAATGGCCTGTATTTCCCTGAATTGTAAAATATCCACCTTCTTGCATAGGGACACAACCTTAGCAACTCTCCACTCCTCCAACACTACTTCTGTATCAAATGAAGGTTACAATTTGTGACCAACGCCTCTGCCATTTCTATCGTTGCTTTTCAGCAACATAGGATGCATTCCATTGTGACCAGGTGACTTACCAAATTTCAGTAATGCTTATCTTTTAGTACTTCTGCTCTCTCTATTAATACTCTGTCCATAACGACCCTCTCCTCTTCTAGTGTAACCTTGAGATGCAAAATACTCAGTTAATAATTTATCCATGTCCTCTGCCTCTGCATGAAGATTTTCCTTTGGGACTTCAATAGGCCCAACTATTTCCCTAGCTAACAGCTTACATATAAAATGTATCAGAGTTTACCTCAATGTTGCCTGCTATTGGTTAATTGCAACCTCTCTTTGGTTCCGAAATAAGTTGTTCAATTCCGTCCTTTGCTTTACATAATGTTCCTGGATATCAACAATCTTGTTTCTGGCATTTTTCATACGACTCATTTTCTGTTTTAAAGCTCTGTGATCTTTCGTTTTGAGTCTGGCTGCAGTACAGGTCTGTGTACTTACTGTACACGGCTGTGGATGTAGAGCTCTGGTAATTACTGTGCAATGCTGGAGTTGTAAATGTCTGCGTCCTTACAATGGAGGGCTGTGGATGTACAGGTCTGTGTACTTACTGTACACGGCTGTGGATGTAGAGCTCTGGTAATTACTGTGCAATGCTGGAGTTGGAAATGTCTGCGTCCTTACAATGGAGGGCTGTGGATGTACAGGTCTGTGTCATTACCGAGCAGTGCCGGTGTTGCACAGATCTTTGCCTTTCACTGCAGGGCTGAGATTTATACCGGTCAGTGAAAGTGTAAGGAATGTGGAGGTCAGCCAGGTGGCCACTGGAATAGTTGGGTATGGATGTGTCAAAGGCACTGATGAGCATCTTGGTACCTGATTAGAGCGGAAGGCGTGTAGCTGAGGAAGCTACTGAGCTTGATGTGGGCAATTACAGTTATGGAGTGACTAATTGGAATGAAGCATAAATTAGCATCAAACAGTGTGCTGAGTGTCATTCTGAGTTAACAGCCAAGGAGTGCATTGGTGCTGGTGGCTAAGATACAAAGCGTATTGCTGGGATTAAAGATTATGTCTTCAGTCTTGCCAATGTTTGCTTCAAGATATTTGTGAAGCATCCAAACGCAATGTTTGACAAGTAATCAGACGACTTGTTGACAGAGGGGAGAGTTTGGTTGTACGCGGGGTGGGGGAGGGAATCCAGGGAGATATAGATTTATAGGGTGCACCAGAAGAGAGAGATGTTTTTGCACAATTCTTTGAAGGTGACAGGACAGGGGAACAAAGCAGCTGATCAAGCTTTATTAGTACAGTAAAGACAGGAATTTACGCTAAAACTATGTAAAGCACCAGTTCTGGCCCAGCTAGATTATTGTATCCAACTTTGGACACCACACTTTAGGAAGGACGTGTTGGCTTTGGAGAGGGTACTGAAGATATTTACTAGTACGTTTCCAGGATATCAGCAATTGCAGTTTCGTGGATAGATTGGTAAGCTTTTATTAATTTGTTCATGGGATATGGACAGCGCCGGCTTTGCACAGCCCTAATTCTCGTTGAGAAGGTGAAAGTGAGCCATCTTCTTAAACAACTAGATCCGTGTGGTGAAGGTACTCCCACAGTGCTGTTTGGGGGGAGTTTTCCGATTTTGACCCAGCGACGATAAAGGAATCGCGATATATTTCCAATTCTGGATGGAGCGTAACTTGGAGGGGAAATTGGAGGGGAACCTGCAGGTAATACCGTACCTATACATCTGCTAAGCTTGTCCTCCTCGGTGGTAGAGTTCGCGGGTGTATAGATGCTCCCGACCAAGCCTTGGCGAGTTGCAGCATTGCATCCAGTAGATGGTACACAGTGCAGCCACGGTGCGCCGGTGGCGGAGGGAGTGAACGTTTAAAGTGGAAGATGGGGTGCCAATGAAAACGGGCTGCTTCGTCCTGGATGTTGTCGAGCTTCTTGAATGTTGTTTGAGCTGCACTCATCCAGATAAGTGGAGAGCAATCTATTACACTCTTTACCTGTGCCTTGTAGGTGGTGGTAAGTGTTTGTGGAATCAGGGGGTGGGACATTGGCTGCAGAACAGCCAGCCTCTGAGCTGCTCTGACGAAGCTGGGGTTGTTCCCTTTGAGTAGAGAAGGGTAAGAGGAGATTTATAGAGCTGTTTGAAAATTTGAATGGTCTAAAGTAGAGTAAACTGTTTCCAATGGCTGAACGATCGATAAACTTAGTGCACAGATTTAAGGTAATTGGCAAAAGAACCAGAGGAGACGTGAGGAAAATCTTTTTTATCAACGAGTGGTTAGGATTTGGAATGTACTACCCCATAGGGTGGTGGATACAGATTCAATAGTAGCCTCCAAAAGGGCATTGGAAAATACTTGAAGTCGATCCATCTGCAGGGATGTGGAAAAACAGCCGGAGATTGGGAAAAACGGAATTGCTCTTCGAAACAGACTTGATGGGGCGAATGGCCAACTATTCTATGACTCCCTGATTATGTGGTTCTAGTAGAAGGCGAAGCCTGCGCATATAAGCTCCAAAAGGAAGCATGTAGAGGAGGAAGAAGAGATCCTTGGGAGGCATCATAGCTAACGGTACTTCGGGGTGGGTTAGGGACAGAGAAAACTTTGCTGGAGGTTCTTTGGCTCCGATCAGAGAGGTAAATGTGGAAACAAGCAATGCGAGTCCGACCAACAGAGAGGCCGAAGTCAGAGTAATGAAGAGGAGACGGATTGGAGGTGAGGACGGAGAGTGTGGTGCTGATAAATGCCTGATTGTATGTTTCAGTGCCATGTGGCCTGAGGCAGGGGCAGAGCACAGCGATGTTATGGTGGCAGAAATGGGCGTCACTTGTGATGGAGAGGAGGTGAGTTCGGAAGCTCAGGTCAGGGACGAATAGCGATCAGAGGTTACAAATCCTCATATTCAGCCTCAGATAACAGGCAGGTAGGAGGATAGAATCTGTTACATGGGTTTGGAATTTGAGTTGCGGCCAGAAGCTGTAGGCTGCGGTCTGTAGATGATGTCACAAAGGGCAGCATGTATATGAGGAAGAGGAGGGGCAAGAATGGAAAGTTCAGAGACTCGAGAGTGAACGGTGCTGGCGTGGGAAGAGAACCCATTGCTGGAGCTGCTCTAGCTACGATGAGATCGGTGAGACTGTAACTAACTGATGGCAGTCTCAGCGAAAGAGGCCAGTGTCAGAGATATGGAGAGATCACTGGTAGGTTTGCTGCAGGTTTGAAGGAGATGGTAGAGTTGCCGAGGGGTGAGGTCATGGAGGAATTTAAATCAAGGATGCGAATGTTAAATTTATGTCATTGGCAGACTAAGAGGAAATGAGCCTCAGTGAGGGCAATGGTGATGGTCGACATGGACAGCAGATTTTCCGATCGGTTTTCATTGATGGAAGGTCGAGGTTAGGTTGCCGGTCACGACTGAACTGGAGGAATGCAGTCAGGAGGTGTCACAGTTCTAATTTTAATTGAGCCCTTAACCAATGTAGAATAAACAGGTAAACATCTGCAGTAAAATAGCAGAGAAAGGAATGTCAATGGGACACTTTCAGTGTCCGTCCCCTAATATCACCCACAATAATTATTCGGCTCCAATCCTGAACGTGGCCTTTAACTGTCCCTGAGTCAGGGACTGACACTTCACATTTTAACTGGGAAACTGCAGGGACAGATTGAAACGGCTCTGCCTGTGTCCCTGGGTTCAGTCTACAGTGGGGAGAAATTGGTAATATTTAAAATGAATTGACAGGAGTGAACATGGTCAATACAATTACATGAACGCTGTAAATGAAATCGCTCATTATTATTGTTGGTTCAGTCCTGTACTGGGAGACATCCCAGCTTCATTCCCGAGAGAGGTCTGATTAAGATAATGTCCTTGAGTTGTTTGTGTTTTATCCACCACATTATTTACATCGGAATCAAAGCTGCTGATGTAATGGGCTGGATTTTGCTAGGGCCGGGGAGGCGGGATTGGAGGCGTGTGGGGGATAAAAATCGCAAAACTGGCGTGCGGGCCCAAACCCGCCTCCATCCCGCCTCCACACAATTTTCCTAAATTCGTGTCTGCTGGTCCCGACTCCAATGCACAAGGCCGTTTGCCGACCGCAACTCGGTTCCCCAAGCGGGAATGCAGCAGCCGAAGCCCCGGTAAGGCGGCCGAATCCATTCCCATAGGACTTCCGTCCCCAATGTGAATGCCATGTATTCAGTTAATGAGTTGCCCTTTTGGTTTGTCATTTGCTACCTTGACAGCTCATTAACCAGTGTTTCAGACAATGCACAAGGCCATTTGACGACCCCAACTCGGTTCCCCAAGCGGGAATGCAGCACCCGAAGCCCCGGTAAGGCGGCCAAATCCATTCCCATAGGACTTCCGTCCCCAATGTGAATGCCAAGTATTCAGTTATTGAGTTGCCTCCTTGGTTACTCATTTGTCCACAGAAACCACAGAAACCCCACAGTGCAGATAGAGGCCATTTCAGCCCATCGAGCCTGCACCGACACATATCCCACCCGATCCCCGTAACCCCACGTATTTAACCCCCCTAACACTAAGTGTCAATTTTATCATAAAAAAAAACCTAACCTACATCTGCAAACTCCACACAGACAGTCACCCGAGGCCGGATTGGAACCCGGGTCCCTAGCGCTGATGAGGCAACAGTGCTAACCACTATGCCACCGTTCCTCTGGCGTTTGGTTACTCAGTTTTCAAATTTCAGTTACTCAGTTGACTTTGTCTTTCTCACTCTGTGTATCTCTCTCTTCTCTCTGTCTCTCTCAGTGTATGTGAGTGTCTGTGTGTTCCACTGCCGCCCGGCCGAACCGGTTGCAAAGGCCCGCCTTGTTACATGCGAAAACCCCGGGATCGATTCCGAGCAACGGGCATCCGGCTTCCCGGTGTCAGACTGACTCCGTTCCGGAACCGTTGGATGCCCCTTGCCCCTGGCTTGCTCTGGCAGCCGGCGCGTGCAGGCTACCCCTCGCCCCGCCCTCTCAGTGGTCGGAAAGCGGTCTCCAGCCAACGGCTGTACCTCGGCCGGAAAAAGGGGCAGCTACACAAGCCTGGTACTGCTCTGTACGGCCCAGCCACCCCGTTCAGCTGCCGTTATCCCCGACCGGATCGGACTTTCCTTCCCGATGTTATCCCCCATAAGCTGTCGCTGACGGACGGCCCAGCAGCCGGTAGGGGACGGCGACACTTTCCCAACTCGCCCGGGGCCAGCCTGGGAATATAGTGTGCGCCAGCGCCGGGGCTTTCCAACGAGCCGTCCCCGACCGAAATCGGACACGGGAGTTGGGAGCGAAAGGCGTTCGACTGGTGCTGGACAACCGGGTCCAAATGCCCGCCCAGTTACACACAGGAAAACCCCGGTCTCGCTTCCGAGCGACGGGCACCCGGCTTCCCGGTGTCGGACCGACTCCGTTCTGGTACCGTTGGATGCCCCTTGCTCCTGGCTTGCTCTGACAGCCGGCGCGTGCAGGCCACCCCCTGCCCCGCCCTCTCAGTGGTCAGAAAGCGGTCTCCAGCGAACGGCTGTACCTCGGCCGAGAAAAGCGGCAGCTACACAAACCCGGGACTGCTCTGTGCGGCCTCGCCACCCCGTTCAGCGGCAGTTGACCGCGACCGGATCGGACTTTCCTTCCCGAAGTTATCCCCGATAAGCTGCCGCTGACCGACGGCACCGCAGCCGGTACGTGACGGCGACACTTTCCCGAACTTGCCGGGGTCCAGTCCGATAATATAGTGTGCGCCAGCGCCGCGGCTTTCCAACGAGCCCCCTGACCGTAATCGGACACGGGAGTCCGGAGCGAAAGGCGTTCGACTGCCGGCCGGCCAAACGCAGGCAATCTCCCGCCGTTGCGGACCCGCTCCCGGACAACCGGGTCCAAATGCCCGCCTTGTTACTCACACGAAAACCCCGGGCTCGATTCGGAGCGACGTGCACCCAGCTTCCCGGTTTCGGACCGACTCTGTTCCGGTACCCTTGGATGCCGCTTGCCCCTGGCTTGCTCGGACAGCCGGCGCATCAAGGTGGGTCCCCGCGGCACCGGCTCAGCAGTCAGAAAGCGGTCTCCAGCCAACGGCTGTACCTCGGCCGGGGAAAGGGGCAGCTACACAAGTCCGGCACTGATCTGTGCGGCCCCGCCACCCCGTTCAGTGGCAGTTGACCCGAATCGGATCGGACTTTCTCTGCCGAAGTTATCCCCGATAAGCTGCTGCTGACCGGTGGCCTGTTACCCGCTGCCGGACTGCGACACTTTGCCCAACTCGCCAGGGACCAGTCCAGCAATATAGTCTGCGGCAGCGCCGAGGCTTTCCAACGAGCCATCCCCCACCCTAATCGGACACGGGAGTCGGGAACGGAGCGTCCGCCACCGGCCTTTCTAAACAGCCCAGCCCCCAGCAATTCCCAGAAGCAACGCCTTGGCCAGCCTGGCAATTCATACACTGCAAATAGCACAGATTAACACCACTCACACCCAATCGGCCCATCAACTTCGCTTCCGAGAATGGACACTCGCCTTGACAATACTACTTCCAACCTCACACAAAAGCGGCCCGTCAACTTCGCTTACGAGATCGGACAATCGGCTTGCAAATACTGCACCACTCAGACAAAATCGGACCAT